>NC_134787.1:4265619-4349002 GCF_046742065.1 Oratosquilla oratoria | reverse complement strand
ACTCTCTCCATTTCTAATCCTGACACAAGCTCTACTACCCTCATAAAAACTCTTGACAGCTCCTAGAAGCTTTCCTCCTATATCCGCAAAACCTCCCACAGTGCCTTTCTGTCTACCCTGTCGTAAGCCTTTTCGAGATCCATAAAAGCCCAAAAGACATCCTTCCCCTTTCCTATAGCTTTCTCACATATCTGTCTTACCACAAAGATGCTGATCTACAACCTCTACCCATCCTAAATCCACACTGTGTTCCTCACCAATTACTCCTCTGTCCAAATCCTCTCCATCAGATTCTCAACACACTTAACAAGAGCTAATCCCTCTGAAACTATTACATTCACACTTTCCCCTTTGAACTATACAGACACTCCTCCAGTCCTCCGGCAAACATTAACCTTCCACCTCACCAGCCAATCCACTATCGCTGTACCTCTTTTTTTAGACATTGCATGGCATCCATCCAGACCAGGTGCCTTGCCTGCTTTCATCATCTTAACAACTGCCTTCACTTCATCCTTCCTTATTTCTCCTTCCTTTTCCTCACTCATCACGGTCATTTTCTTAGCATTTCCCACTGCAGCTATCTTTCCATCCCTATCCTCCTTCACATTTAGCAACTCCCTAAAATATTCTGCCCATCTTCCCCTTACTGCCTTCTCTTCCATTGTCATCTCCCCATCTGCACCTTTTACCTTTTCTTCTTTACTTGATTCGCCTCCTCTTCCTCTCATAATTTCTTTCCAAAACATCATTTTATTACTTTCAAAATTTTCTGTCATACTCTTACCCCATTTCACATCTGCTCTCCTCTTTGCCTCCTTTACCTTTTGCTTTACTTCTCTTTTCTTTTCTTTGTACCTCTCATATGACTTCCTCATCCTATTTTGTAACCAATCTGTGAAAGCTCACTTCTTCTCTTTTACAACCTTCTTTGTTTCCTCATCCCACCATTCACTACCCTTCCTTCTATTTCCTCTTGTAATTCTTGTTCCACACACCATCTTTGCACACTTTGTGACTCCCTCCTTGAACCATCCCCATTCCTCCTCCACTGCTAGTTTTACTGTATCCTTCACTCCCTCCCACTCCTCCTTCAGCTTCTTCTTGTACTCCTTCTCCTTTTCCTTTTCATTTAAAGAGTTCACTCTAAGCACCTCCCTACCTTTTGTCCCTTTCCTCTTTCTCCATCTATCCTTCACTCTCAACTTACCTTCCACCAAAAAATGATCTGATATTCCCCCACCCTCTCCCCTTAGCACATGTACATCCTTAACTCTTCCTATCATAATCCTATTTACCACTACATAATCCATTAACGCTCTATCTACCACCCTTCCATCCACCACCCTCTCCCTTGTGTACTTATGTTTGACTTTCTTCCAAAACACTGTATTTGCTATCATCAACTCTCTTTCTAGACACATCTCCACCATCAACTCTCCACTACGATTCTTTCCTGGAACTCCACATTTCCCAACCACTCCATCAATTGGATCATTTCCTACCCTAACATTAAGGTCTCCCAGTACTATTACATTGACATTTCTCCCAAAATCCTCTATACACTCATTTAAATCTATCCAAAATGCCTCCCTTTCTTCTACACTCTTCTCACTGCCAGGCCCATATGCACTTTCAAAAACCCACATCTCCTTTCCCAGTTTCACCTTCATCCACATTATCCTTAAGGAAACCTCCTTCCACTCCACTACACGTTTACCTATCTCTTCACTTACTAATATGGCCACCCCTTCCCTCCCTCACCCTCTCTTCACTCCTGATAACCTCCCACTTACACTCCCAAACTTACACTCGCCCATCCCTTTCAACTTAGTTTCACTCAAAGTCAACACATCCATCTTTCTTCTCACAAACATACTACCTATCTCTTCCCTTTTACTCTCATCTGTACCACATCCACGCACATTAAAAGACCCAAACCTTAGGGTGCTGGTTGGAAAACTCCTAGACCCTCTTATGCCTTTACTTTTTTTAAGAATGTCCCCTGTGGGGCTACAAGGAGAAGGATGCCTAGTCCCAATCCCCGTCCCTTCCTTCTCGCCTCTTACGATCCAAGTGGAAATACTTGGTGGTAGTATTCTTTTCCCCCACCACAGGGAAGGTAGGTGAAAAAGGAAATGAATATTCAGAGAAATTGTAAAGGACAATAACAAGGGGTTAGGGGACAGCATAACAGAGGGACAGTCATAGTATAAAAGTGTCATCATTTCTCTATAAACAGAGTTTTCCTTTATCACAGACAAAATGATGTGTGACTCTGGTCCATAGGGGCACCCTGTATAGACCCTAAAGTATCAACTGCATGCTACTTTGCCACAATAACATGCAGCCAACACCCCAGACAATAAATACATAATAAAAATAAAGATAAACAATAATAAACAAATAAATAAAAATAAATAGCAGGCATTACATCATATTGCTTGGGTGTTTTTCTAAATAAATCTTAAAACTTCAAAATGTACCTACAATGAACTGCCTCTGCAGGAAGTTTATTCCATTCATTTACTACATGGTTTTACTACATGGTTGGCAGAGTTGTTTCTACCCATTTTTAATGTGGGTGGATGTGATACAGATGAGAGTAAAAGGGAAGAGATAGGCAGTATGTTTGTGAGAAGAAAGGTGGATGTGTTAGCACTGGGTGAAACTAAGTTGAAAGGGAGGAGCAAGTGTAAGTTTGGGAATGTAGTCGGGGGGTTCTCAGGAGTGAAGAGAGGACAAGGGGGAGAAGGGATGGCTATACTAGTTAGTGAAGAGATTGGTAAGCATGTAATGGAGTGGAAGGAGGTTTCTTCAAGATTAATGTGGATGAAGGTGAAACTGGGAAGGGAGGTATGGGTTTTTGTAAGTGCATATGGACCTGGTAGTGAGAAGAGTGTGGAGGAAAGGAAGGCTTTTTGGATGGAGTTAAATGAGTGCATAGAGGGATTAGGGAGAAATGTCAATGTAGTGGTATTGGGAGACCTTAATGCTAAGGTAGGAAATGAACCAATAGATGGAGTGGTTGGGAAGTGTGGAGTTCCAGGAAAAAATCATAGAAGAGAGTTGATGGTGGATATATGTCTAGAGAGTTGATGATAGCAAATAGTGTTTAGGAAGAAAGTCAAGCATAAATACACATGGGAGAGGGTGGTGGATAGGTGGTACATAGAGTGTTAAAGGACTATATAGTGGTAACCAGGAGTATAGTGGGAACAGTTAAGGATGTACATCTTCTAAGGGGAGAGAGTGGGGGAATGTCAGATCATTTTTTGGTGGAAGGTAAGTCGAGAGTGGAGGATAGATGGAGAAAGAGGAAAAGGACAGAAAATAGGGAGGTGCTCAGAGTGAACTACTTAAATGAGAAAGAAAAGGAGGTATACAAGAAGAAGATGAGAGAGGAGTGGGAAGGAGTGAAGGATAGACTAGAACTAGGAGTGGAGGAGGAATGGTGATGGTTCAAGGAGGGAGTCACAAGATGTGCATAGATGGTGTGTGGAACAAGGAGCATGGGAGGAAATAGAAGGAAGGGTAGTGAGTGGTGGGATGAGGAAGCAAGGAAAGTTGTAGAAGAGAAAATGCGAGTTTTCACAGATTGGTTACAAAATAGGATGAGAAAATAACCTGAGAGGTACAAAGAAAAGAGAAGAGAAGTAAAGCATAAGATAAAGGAGGCAAAGAAGAGAGCAGATGTGAAATGGGGTAAGAGTATGACAAAAAAAATTGAAAGTAATAAAAAAATGTTTTGGAAAGAAATTAAGAGAGAAAGAGGAGGCGATTCAAGTAGAGAAGAAAAAATAAAAACTGCAGATGGAGAGATGATAATGGAAGAGAAGGCAGTAAGAGGAAAATGGGCAGAATATTTTAGGGAGTTGCTAAATGTGAATTAGGATAGGGAGGGAAAGGTAGTTGCAGTGGGAAACGCTAAGAAAATGAAATGACCGTGATGAGTGAGGAAAATGGAGGAGAAATAAGGAAAGATGAAGTGAAGGCAGTTGTTAAGATGATGAAAGTAGGTAAGACACCTGAGTTGGATGGATGTCATGAAGAATGTCTGAAAAAAGGAGGCACAGTGATGGTGGACTGGCTGGTAAGGTTATTTATTGTTTGTTTAAGAGAGGGTAGAGTGCCAGAGGACTGGAGGAGTGCCTGTATAGTGTGTGTGTGTGTGTATATATATATATATATATATATATATATACATACATATATATATATATATATATATATATATATATATACATATATATATATATATATGGACGAGAGATATCACTTCGTTATTTACCCGTGTTCCGGTTTTTGATTTATTAGTGTATCTTGAAGAAGAATTGGAGAAATTTGATTTACCGCTGCCGACTGCCACCATTTTTTATTTAATTAAATTGTGTGTTTTGGAATCTCATTTTGTGTTTAACAGTAACTATTATTTACAGAATTTCGGTATGGCAATGGGTAATCCGATTTCTCCAATTCTTAGCAATCTTTATATGGAATTTTTTGAAACAAAGTTGTTACCCAATATTCTCCCCCAAAATGTTACTTGGTTTAGGTACATTGATGATATTTTGTGCATTTGGCCTGTTAATGCTGACCCGTCAACTTTCTTGTCACAACTTAATGCCTTAGTCCCTTCAATCAATTTTACCATGGAAATAGAACAAAATAATCAATTACCTTTCCTTGATGTATTGATATACAGAAACGAAAGGTCTTTCAAATCTGATGTTTATAGGAAACCCACCAATGTTCTTTCATATGTCCATTTTTACTCTTCTCATCATTACAGGACCAAAGCATCTGTGTTATCTTCAATGTACCTTCGTGCTTATCGGATTTGTAGTCCGGAGTTTTTGGATGATGAATTCTCAAGAATAAATGACATAGCTTTAAAATTAAAGTATCCAAATCATCTAATTGAAATTTCTCAAAAAATGGCTAGAAAGTCTTATTTTGATGACAAAACTAAAGAAAAATTTAATTCTAAAAATCTTCTCGTTCTTCCTTATCATGACAACTTCATTAAATTGCCGCATATTCTTAAGAATTTCAACATCCAAACCATTTTTAGGAACTCCATCACAGTCAAAAGTCTTTTGATTAAAAATTCCCCTGAAAATAAGGAAGGCTGTGTATATAAAATTCCATGTAAAGATTGCAACAAATGCTATATTGGTCAGACTGGAAAGGAATTAAATGTTAGAATAAAGCAACACAAATATAGCGTTAGAAGTGGTCAAACGTCCAACGCGTTATTTGTCCATCTTAGGGATTTTAACCATTGTATCAATTGGAATGAAGCTAAAGTAATTGTCAAAAGTAATTCTTATTTGAACAGAAACATCATAGAATCCAGTCTGATCAAGAATACATTTGTTAATAATTTAAATTTAAGTCAAGGATTATACAAATTGGATGAATTTATCATAACAAAAATTGTAAACCAAATGTCCGGACACTTGAGCCAATATGGCACTGGGAGAGATCCACCTTAACCCTCTGAGTATATATACTTGTCTCTTTTATGTATCTATACCTTGAAAATGTCTGAATAGACGAAAGCGCTCGGTCTCATCTCTTTCATTTTCCCAGTGGTTTGTCTGCATATATATATATATATGTATATATACACATATACATATATATATATGATATATCTACATATAATATATATATACATATATACATATATATATATATATATATACACTCATACAAAAATTCATTCATACATACACACATTAATATATTTTTCTTTCTTTTCTTCAGGAAACAGATGACCCCCTTGAGAATGTTGTGCAGTTTTCTGCTTCGTTTGTTTTGCTTCATCAAAAGACCTGCTTCATGGTCAGCTTCGGTGATGGCACAATCTTCACCTATGGAGACCAAGAATTGTGTACAGAGAAATTTGCGAATGCTATATACCAGACCAAAGAACTGGAAAATCCCCTCCTGTTTTCACATCTCTACAAGTGAGTACATACATACAAATATCAAAGACTTTTTTCCCCCTTACAAGGGAGGTAGCCAAAAAACAAAGGCATAAAAACCACTCCCACCCATTCCATCCCCAACATACTCCACTCCCCTCCACCCTCTCCCCTCCCTCTTAGCTTGGCACCTATTGGATGATAGGTCATCCCTGCATCTTGCTCACTGCCCTGGGTCAGAAGCAGTGTCGCAAGACACAACACCTCCACAAGAAGGCCTCTTCCTTAAATCAGCAACACCCCCTCTCAAATTCCTTCAGGCTGCATCAATTTATTTCTCACACATACTCCCTCACCCCCCATCCCCCTTTCACTCCTCATGCATTATAGCATCATCCATACACCAACTATAGGCCAGTATCACTAACAAGTACTATAGCCAAAATTTGTGAGAAAATCATCAAGAATAGATGGGTAAAACATCTAGAAGACAACAACATGATAAACCCAAGACAATTTGGGTTCAGACAAAGAAGATCATGCACCACAAACTTAATATGCTTCTACTCAAGACTAATAGACATAGTGCAAGAAAGAATTGGATGGGCTGATTGTGCCTTCATAGACTTGCAAAAAACTTTTGACAAAGTACCACACAGAAAATTACTAAAAAAAAATGGAACACATAGGTGGAATACAAGGGAACCTACTAAAATGGATGGAGGACTTCCTGACTGGTAGAAATATGAGAGTAGTGCTCAGAGAAAAATAATCAGATTGGAAAGAGGTGATCA
Source organism: Oratosquilla oratoria (assembly GCF_046742065.1). Lineage (NCBI taxonomy): Eukaryota > Metazoa > Arthropoda > Malacostraca > Stomatopoda > Squillidae > Oratosquilla > Oratosquilla oratoria. Next base: position 4,342,275 of record NC_134787.1, on the reverse strand, counting down.
GTGGAGTACTGCAAGGATCTGTATTGGCACCAATAATGTTTGCTATTTATGTGAATGACATGGATGAGGATGTGAAATGTTACATGAGCTTCTTTGCAGACGACGCCAAACTGTTAAGGAAAGTAGAAACTGATAAGGACTGTGAAGCACTGCAGGAAGACCTGAATAAGGTATGGAACTGGAGTCAGAAATGGGAAGTGGACTTTGATACTAAGAAGTGTAGCATAATAGAGTTTGGAAAAAGCAAAAACAGAATATCAGGAAAATATACAATTGGAACTAAGGAGGTAAAGAAGGTAGGATCCGAAAAAGATTTGGGAGTAATTATCACAAACGACTTATCCTATGATAAACAGATTAACAAAATTGTCAGAGAGGCTTACAACTTACTAAGATCAATAAAAGTGGCATTTGTATACTTGGATGAAGACATGATAAAAAAAAAATATTGGTTACATTGATAAGGCCTAGACTAGAGTATGCGGCAACATTGTGGTCACCCATTACTAAAAAGAATATAAAGAAAATAGAAAGAATCCAGAGAGCAGCAACATAAATGGCACCTGCACTTACAAACCTATCATATGAGGAGAGATTGGCTAAACTGGAGTTACCGACGCTGGAGCAAAGAAGAGAGAGAGGTGGTGACCTACTGACCATCTACAGAATCATGAAAGGCACAGAGATCCCGATAGAGAGGACTTACTAAACTGGGACAAGAGAAACACAAGAGGACATGGAAAGAAAAAAAAAAAAAAACATAGCTACAGAAGAGAACTGAAGAAAAAGTTTTCTTGGAACAAACTGGATAATGAGTTTAAAAACAAACTAGACACTGCGAGATGCAAAGGCGGGACACCACGAGCATAGTTCCCCTTCCCGCAAAATACAACTAGGTAAATACACAACCATTCTCCATCCACCCCTATCCTGTGTCCTCTCCTATCCTTCCTCAACAGACATTCCCCTCTACCCCAAAGCCCCTTTTACCCCATCTATCCATCTCATCCTAGGTTGCCCCTTAATGTTCATTCCTTCCAGATCTGCCTTCCACACCTCATTTACTAGTCTTTCTTCACTCGTTCTTTTCATGTGTCCAAACCATCCCAATACTCTTTCATCAACGTGTCCCAACTCCCTTTCCACCTCTCTTCTCCTCCTCATCTCCTCATTTCTCACTCTATCTAGCCTAGTAACTCCTATCATACTTCACAGGCACTTCATTTCAAACTTTCAATATAGATCAGTGAAAGCGACTTTTGACTACATGGATGAAGAAATGGTAAGGAAATTATTAGTTACATTAATAAGACCAAAATTGGAGTACACTGTGACACTATGGACACCTAGTATTAAAAAAAACATAAAGAAATTAGAAAGAATTTAAAGGGCAACAACAAAGGTGGCACCAACACTCTCCAACTTGACATACAAAGATTGGACAAACTCGAACTACCTACCCTGGAACAAAGAAGAGAAAGAGGAGACCTGCTAATCATTTATAGAATTATGAAAGGGATGGAAGTCCTTGATAGAGATGACTTATTATAGTGGGATAGAAGAAAAACCAGAGGACACAAAATGAAACTTAAAAAGGATAGTTACAGAAGAGATCTGGAAAAGAATAATTTCCCATGCAGAGTGATAGATATCTGGAACAAACTGAATGAAGAAACAGTGAATGCAAAAACTATACATGAATTTAAGATCAAACTGGATGTTGAAAGATACAGAAGTGGGTCAATACAAGCATAGCTCTCTTCCCATAAAATACAAATAGGTAAATACATTCAAAATCCTCTTCTCTTCCTCACTTATGTTCCATGTTTCTGCCCCATACAGTGCTGTTGGCACAATCACTCCTTCATACAATCTCCTCTTAGCATCCATTCCCAAATGTCTATTTCTCATTACACTTTTTAATCCCCCAAGGCTTTTCTCATTCTACATTCTACCTCCACATCCACTCCTCCCTTTCCCACCACATTCACACCCAAGTATCCAAAGCAAGGCACTTCCTCCAGTCTCTTTCCCTTAATACTCACTTTTAGTCTGCTGCCACTGTCTCCCCTTTACATCTCATCACCTTACTTTTACCCAAGTATTTCACACACTTTCCCAAACTCTGTCGCTAACTTCCTCAATCCCTCCTCTGATCCTGCTACAAGCACAGTGTCGTCAGCAAACAACAACTAGCTTATCTTCCACTTTTCTAAATTTTCTTTAACCATCTCCAATCCCTGACCCACTGCCCTTACATTTATCTCTCACAGCACCCCATCCATATATAAATTGAACAGCCAGGGCAACAGAACACATCCCTGACCAAGTCCCACCTTTACCTCAAACCACTCACTCTCTCTATTTCTAATCCTAACACAAATTCTACTACTCTCATACAAACTCTTGACTGCTCTTAAAAGTTTTCCTCCTATCCCATATATCTGCAATAGTCCCCACAATGCTTTCCTGTTTACCCTGTCATAAGCCTTTTCCAGATTCATAAAAGCCCCCAAAACTTCCTTACCTTTTCCAATAACTATCTCACATATCTGTCTTACCATAAAAATATGATCTATGCAACCTCTACCTGTCCTAAACCCACGCTGTTCCTCACCAATTACTCCCTCTCTTCCTCTCCTAATCCTCTCTATCAAGCCCATCCCATAAGCCTTCCCAACTACACTTAACAAGCTGATCCTTCTGAAACTGCTACAATTACACTTGTCCCCTTTTCCCTTGTAAAGTGGAACCATACAGGCACTCCTCCAGTCCTCCAGCACTCTACCCTCCCTTAAACAAACATTAAATAACCTCACCAGCCAATCCACCATCATTGTACCTCATTTTTTTCAGGCATTCTGCATGGCATCCCTCCAACTCAGGTGCCTTACCTGCTCTCATTATCTTAACAACTGCCTTCACTTCATCTTTCCTTATTTTTCCTCCATTTTCCTCACTCATCACAGTCAATTTTCTTAGCCCATCCCACTGCAACTACCTTTTCCTCCCTATCCTCATTCATATTTAGCAACCCCCTAAAATACTCTGCCCATTTTCCTCTTACTGCCTTCTCTTTTGTTATCATCTCTTCATCTTCACCTTTTACCTTTTCTTCTCTACTTGATTTGTCTCCTCTTCCTCTTTTAATTTCCTTCCAAAATATATTTTTTATTTAAAAAATTTCTGTCATACTCTTACCCCATTTCACATCTACTCTCCTCTTTGCCTCCTTTGTCTTATGTTTTACTTCTCTTTTCTTTGTACCTCTCATATAATTCATCCTATTTTGTAACCAATCTGTGAAAACTCTCTTCTCTTCTACAACCTTCTTTGCTTCCTCATCCCACCATTCACTACCCTTCCTTCTATTTCCTCCCATCCTCCTTGTTCCACACACCAACTTTACACACCTTTTCTTTCTCATTTAAGCAGTTTACTCTAAGCACCTCCCTACCTTCTGTCCTTTTCCTCTTTCTCCATCTATCCTCCACTCTCAACTTACCTTCCACCAAAAATTATCTGATGTTCCTCCACTCTCTCCCCTTAGAACTTGTACATCCTTAACTCTTCCTACTGTACTCCTGGTTACCACTATATAGACCTTTAACATTCTGTCTACCACCCTTCCATCCACCACCCTCTTCCATGTGTAATTATGCTTGGCTTTCTTCCTAAACGCTGTATTTGCTATCATCAACTCTAGACACAACTCCACTATCAACTCTCCATTATGATTTTTTCCTGGAACTCCACACTTCCCAACCACCCCATCTATTGATTCATTTCCTACCCTAGCATTAAGGTCTCCCAATACCACTACATTGATATTTCTCCCTAATCCCTGTATGTACTCATTTAAATCCATCCAAAAATCTTTCCCTTTCCTCTACACTCTTCTCACTACCAGGCCCATATGCACTTACAAAAATGCACATCTCCCTTCCCAGTTTCACCTTCATCCACATTAATCTTGAAGAAACCTCCTTCCACTCCACTACACACTTATCTATTGCTTCACTTACTAGTATTGCCCCCCCCGTCTCTCCCTCGTCTTCTCTTCGCTCCTGAGAACCTCCCAATTACACTCTCAAACTCTCATCTTTCTTCTCACAAACATACTGCCTATCTTTTCCCTTTTACTCTCATCTGTACCACATCCATGCACATTAAAAGACCCAAACCTTAGGGTACTGATTGGAAAACTCCTAGACCCTCTTATGCCTTTACATTTTTTAGGAATGTCTCCTTTAGGGCTACAGGGAGAAGGATGACTAGTCCTATCCCCATCCCATTTTTTTGTTGCCCTGTACGACTCAAGTGGGAAGACTTGGTGGCAGTATTCTTTTCCCCCACCACAGGGTTAACAAGTGAGTACTGCACATAATTTATCATTGATGGGTACCTACAGATACACTGCACATAGTTCATCACTGATGGGTACCTACAAATGGTCCTGCAAGATGAATCAGTATGGGTGTATTAAAACCAACTTTCTGCAGGTACTCTTTCATTTTAGGGTGGTGAGCTAAAGGTAGGTATGCTAGTGTAATTCTTGCTCGTTATAATAGTGATTTCTTTGTTAGTTAACCCATTAAACTCCGATGACAAGATGTCTTGTCATTTGGTCAAATAAAACAAAAAATCATAAAACACCAAAATGTTTGATCAAACACCAGAAAAATATGACGTCAGTCCTCGCTTCGTGAAGCGAGCGAAGCGAGGACTGACGTCATATTTTTCTGGTGTTTGATCAAACATTTTGGTGTTTTATGATTTTTTTTTTTTATTTGACCAAATGACAAGACATCTTGTCATCGGAGTTTAATGGGTTAAGTATAGAATTTCCCATCTGAATGTGTGTTTTTAGATGGACATGTGGGACACTGTGGGCAGATTGTTGTAGATACTTGAGCTACCGATTAAATGAAGCGGTCTTGCTGTAAATGTACTGCATCTGGCTGCATTGCTTCTGACCCAGGGCAGTGGACGAGATGCGGGAATGACTTCTCATCCATGAGGAGCCAAGAAAAGAGGGAGGGAGGGATGGTGAATTGGAGTGGAGTATGTGGAGGTGAAATGGATGGGAGTGGATTTATGCCTTTAACTTTAGATACCTCCTGTGTAAGGGGGAAAACCCCTTGATATATATACGTATGCATTTTGTGGGAGAGGTTGACCATTTAATCTGATTATTGGGTGCTCTTTAGTCATGGTACTCAGAACTAAGCAGTGTTATTGATGACTTCTGAGGAGATGCAGACATTCTGTTTTGTGTCAACCATAGTTCCAATATATAGAGGTAGATTTGTGTGATTTTGGGTCTCATGTTGTAGTTGTGTAGTTGGGTTGTTATTGTTAGCTCATCTGCATATGCATGGGTTGGGGTGTGGGTGCTATATAATGAAACAGTGGGGGTCAACCAGCTCCAGCTGTCAGGCCCTGCTATGGAGTTGGAATGTCTTGCTACATTTCCTTTGACCTAAGTTGCATGGTGGGAACAGGGATAACCTTTTATCTACAATGTGCTAAGATAGAAGGGGAATGAATGGGTTTTGGATATATGTGGAGTTAATGCTTGCTTTGAATAAGCCATCCCCTTTATAATGGGGAAAAGACCCTAGAGTAAGGATTTATGTATAAGTATATATCTGCAGATGTGCTCTATGCTTGATGTGGAGAGGCCATGAGTGGGTAATTTAGATGGTCTAGCTCCACAGGGGACCTTGTATATTATCTTGGTCCTAATATATATTTGGTCATTATCTTGGTAATCATTGTAACCTATAGTCACTGTTCTTTCTTTCTTCAGGAGTCCAACAAGGTACACCGTATTTGCTATAGCTGCTGATGCCAGTACAACCCTGAAAACAGATCTGGATGTGTTGGCAGCAACTATACCTTGCGACAAGACCTCAGTAACCATTTCTAGTGGAGTGGACACACCTTTCCTTGCCCCTAAGATAGAGAGAGCTAGGAAAATCTTCCTGGAAGGCGCTGCTGAGATTGTGTGTAATGTCTCTGTCACCACATTGTAAGACTTAATTCCCTTCACCGAACACTGGTGCCTTTGGGTAACCTGAGGTCAACACCAGTGGCTTTGGCTGACCTCAAAGACAATGAGTTTTCCACATAGTAGGGAGAAAGAGAGAACAAGAGAAAGAGATAGCAGGGGCAGAGGGGGACAGAGAGAAAGAGAGAGATATGGTGGAGGAGGGAGGGAGAGAGAGAGACATGGTGGGCAGGAGACCTTTATTTGGTTAGGTCATAGCTGGACTGTTTTTACATGTGGCCCAAATCCATATTTATATAACACATGAGGAAGCCCCTGTTATTCATGATTATCTCTAATTACATTAGATTGGGTCAGTGTCAGGTCAAGCCGATCATGCAGGTATGTGCTTCAGATCACAGTGCCTCCTTTCTGGTGCTTGTCACATGGTCAGTACAATGTGCACCATGTGGTTTGTACAATTTAATTGAATTCCACATTTCAATAATGTTGTTCTAAGTAGACATTTGCATTCTCCCAATCCATTTGAATATTTAGTCAATTATCATCAAGTTAAAATTTAACTCCTAAAAATTACCACCGCAACCCCCAAATTTTTGCACAGAGAATTAATAATATAAATTGAAACTATACTTGGATATACATGATAATAATAGCAGCTTAGTTTTATAGTAGAAGATTCTATACAGTAATAAGACAAATGAAAGTCCTTTTGGTTCATAAAGTATTTTGTAGTACATACCATAAGTTTTCATGTCTTAACATTCCTAAACTCCCTGTCTGGGGTATTGGCTGCATGTTAGTGTGGGGTTAAAAGGTGCTAAGTAGTATGCAGCTGATACTTTATTATACTGCAACTGTCCCTCAATTATGCTGTCCCTCCACTCTTGTTATTGTCCTGTACCACTTCTCTGAATATTTATTTTCTCATTTTGCCAAACCCTGTGGTGGGGGGAAAGAATACTGCCACCAAGTATTTCCACTTGAGTCATAAAAGGCGACAAAAAATGGGACGGGGATAGGACTAGGCATCATTCTCCCTGTAGCCCCAAAGGGGATATTCCTAAAAAATGCAAAGGTATAAGAGGGTCTGGGAGGAGTTTTCTAACCATTACCAAGGTTTGGGTCTTTTAACCCCTTCCATACGGTGCCGCACACGTAGGCGTCATGGACTTAGATCTCGGTGGCAGCAGCCAATGCCAGCCGTACGACGTGTCGTAATAATACTCGCATCATAAAATATAGTCACCGCTTATATCGATCGTTCTCTCTTCACCCGTGAATTTTGATAACCATAGAAAATGCGATTACAAAAGAATTAGAAAGAATGTCATTATGGAGGGGCGACTACAATAAATATAATCAAGACGCCGATATGGCAGCCTCGCGAATACACTCGCTCCCCATGACGCCTACGTGTGCGGCACCATATGGAAGGGGTTAATGTGCATAGATGTGGTACAGATGAGAGTAAAAGGAAAGAGATAGGCAGTATGTTTGTGAGAAGAAAGATGGATGTGTTGGTATTGAGTGAAATTAAGTTGCAAGGGAGTGGTGAGTTTGAGTTTGAGAGTGTAGTTGGGAGGTTCTCAGGAGTGAAGAGAGGATGAGAGAGAGAAGGGGTAGCTATACAAGTAAGTGAAGAGATAGGTAAGCATATAGTGGGGTGGAAGGAGGTTTCTTCAAGGTTAAAGTGGATGAAGGTGAAACTGCAAAAGGAGATGTGGGTTTTTGTAAGTGCATATGGACCTGGTAGCGAGATCAGTGTAGAGGAAAGGGAGGCTTTTTGGATAGATTTAAGTAAATGCATAGAAGGTATAGGGAGAAATGTCAATGTGGTATTGGGAGACCTTAATGCCAAGGTAGGAAATGAACCAATAGACAGAGTGGATGGGAAATGTGAAGTTCCAGGAAAGAATTGTAGTGGAGAATTGATAGTGGAGATGTGTGTAGAGAGTTGATGATAGCAAATACAATATTTAGGAAGAAAGTCAAGCATAAGTACACATGGGAGGGAGTGGTGGATGGAAGGGTGGTAGAGCATTAATTGACTATATAGTGGTAACTAGGAGAATAGTAGGAAGAGTTAAGAATGTACATGTTCTAAGAGAAGAGAGCACAGGAATATAAGATAAAAAAAAATTGTGGTGGGGGAAAAGAATACTACCACCAAGTATTTCCACTTGGATCGTAAAAGGCGAGAAGTAAGGGACAGGGATTGGGACTAGGCATCCTTCTCCTTGTAGCCCCACAGGGGACATTCCTAAAAGAAAAAGTAAAGGCATAAGAGGGTCTGGGAGTTTTCTGACCAGCACCCTAAGGTTTGGGTCTTTTAATGTGCATGGATGTGGTACAGATGAGAGTAAAAGGGAAGAGATAGGTAGTATGTTTGTGAGAAGAAAGATGGATGTGTTGGCTTTGAGTGAAACTAAGTTGAAAGGGAAGGGCGAGTTTGGGAGTGTAAGTGGGAGGTTATCAGGAGTGAAGAGAGGGCGAGGGAGGGAAGGGGTGGCTATTCTAGTAAGTGAAGAGATAGGTAAACGTGTAGTGGAGTGGAAGGAGGTTTCCTCAAGGATAGTGTGGATGAAGGTGAAACTAGGAAAGGAGATGTGGGTCTTTGTAAGTGCATATGGGCCTGGCAGTGAGAAGAGTGAAGAAGAAAGGGAGGCCTTTTGGATAGATTTAAATGAGTGCATAGAAGATTAAGGAGAAATGTCAATGTAATAGTATTGGGAGACCTTAATGCTAGGGTAGGAAATGGTCCAATTGATGGAGTGGTTGGGAAATGTGGAGTTCCAGGAAAGAATCATAGTGGAGAGTTGATGGTGGAAATGTGTCTAGAAAGAGAGTTGATGATAGCAAATACAGGTTTTTGCAAGAAAGTCAAGCATAAGTACACATGGGAGAGGGTGGTGGATGGAAGGGTGGTAGATAGAGCGTTAATGGATTATGTAGTGATAAATAGGATTATGATAGGAAGAGTTAAGGATGTACATGTGCTAAGGGAAGAGGGTGGGGGAATATCAGATCATTTTTTGGTGGAAGGTAAGTTGAGAGTGGATGATAGATGGAGAAAGAGGAAAGGGACAAAAGGTAGAGAGGTGCTTAGAGTGAACTCTTTAGATGAAAAGGAAAAGGAGAAGGAGTACAAGAAGAAGCTGGAGGGGTGGGAGGGAGTGAAGGATAGAGTAGAGCTAGGTGTGGAGGAGGAGTGGGGATGGTTCAAGGAGGGAGTCACAAAGTGTGCAAGGATGGTGTGTGGAACAAGAAGGACAGGAGGAAATAGAAGGAAGGGTAGTGAATGGTGGGATGAGGAAACAAAGAAGATTGTAGAAGAGAAGAAGTGAGCTTTCACAGATTGGTTACAAAATAGGACGAGGGAGTCATATGAGAGGTACAAAGAAAAGAAAAGAGAAGTAAAGCAAAAGGTAAAGAAGGCAAAGAGGAGAGCAGATGTGAAATGGGGTAAGAGTATGACAGAAAATTTTGAAAGTAATAAAAAAAAATTGGAAAGAAATTAAGAGAGGAAGAGGAGGCGAATCAAGTAGAGAAGAAAAGGTAAAAGGTGCAGATGGAGAGATGATAATGGAAGAGAAGGCAGTAAGGGGAAGATGGGCAGAATATTTTAGGGAGTTGCTAAATGTGAAGGAGGATATGGAGGGAAAGGTAGCTGCAGTGGGAAATGCTAAGAAAAAGACCGGGATAAGTGAGGAAAATGGAGGAGAAATAAGGAAAGATGAAGTGAAGGCAGTTGTTAAGATGATGAAAGCAGGTAAGGCACCTGGTCTGGATGGATGCCATGCAGAATGTCTAAAAAAAGGAGGTACAGTGATGGTGGACTGGCTGGTGATGTTATTTAATGTTTGCTGGAGAGAGGGTAGAGTGCTGGAGGACTGGAGGAGTGCCTGTATAGTTCCACTTTACAAGGGAAAAGGGGACAAGTGTAATTGTAGTAGTTTCAGAGGGATTAGCTTGTTAAGTGTAGTTGGGAAGGCTTATGGGAGGATCTTGATAGAGAGGATTAGGAGAGGAAGAGAGGGAGTAATTGTTGAGGAACAGTGTGGATTTAGGACGGATAGAGGTTGTGTAGATCAGATTTTTGTGGTAAGACAGATATGTGAGAAAGCCATAGGAAAGGGGAAGGATGTTTTTTGGGCTTTTATGGATTTGGAAAAGGCTTACGATAGGGTAGACAGAAAGGCACTGTGGGAGGTTATGCAGATATATGGATAGGAGGAAAGCTTCTAGGAGCTGTCAAGAGTTTTTATGAGAGTAGTAGAGCTTGTGTCAGGATTAGAAATGGAGAGAGTGAGTGGTTCGAGGTAAAGGTGGGACTTCGTCAAGGATGCGTTATGTCGCCCTGGCTGTTCAACTTATACATGGATGGGGTAGTGCGAGAGGTAAATGCAAGGGTAGTGGGTCAGGGATTGGAGGTGGTTAAAGAAAATGGAGAAAAGTGGGAGGTGAGTCAGCTGTTGTTTGCGGATGACACTGCACTTGTGGCAGGATCGGAGGAGGGATTGAGGAAGTTGGTGACAGAGTTTGGGAGAGTATGTGATAGAAGAAAGCTGAAGATAAATGTGGGTAAAAGTAAGGTGATGAGATGTACAAGGGGTGAAAGTGGCAGTAGACTGGAAGTGATCATTAAGGGAGAGTGACTGGAGGAAGTGGATAGTTTTAGATACTTGGGTGCAAATGTGGCAGGAAAAGGTGGACTGAAGGTGGAGGTAGAATGTAGATTGAGAGAAGCGAGTAAATGCCTTGGTGGATTGAAGAGTGTAATGAAGAATAGACGTTTGGGAATGGATGCTTAGAGGAGACTGCATGAAGGAGTGATTGTGCCAACAGCACTATATGGGGCAGAAACATGGAACATAAGAGAGGAAGAGGGAAGGAGTTTGAATGTGTTTGAGATGAGGTGTCTGAGAAGTATGATGGGGGTTACTAGGCTAGATAGAGTGAGAAATGAGGAGGTGAGGAGGAGAACAGGGTTGGAAAGGGAGATGGGAGATAGGGTTGATGAAAGAGTATTAGGATGGTTTGAACACATGGAAAGAATGAGTGAAGAAAGACTAGTAAAAGAGGTATGGAAGGCAGATGTGGATGGTGTGAACATGAGGGGATGTCCTAGGATGAGGTGGATGGATGGGGTGAAGGGGGCTTTGGGGAAGAGGGGAATGTCTGTTGAGGAAGGATGGGAGAGGACAGAAGACAGGGGTGAATGGAGAATGGTTGTATATGGATGATGTTGTGATGCATGAGGTGGAATGGGTGGGGGGATGGGGGGTGAGGTAGTATGTGTGAGCAAAATTTGACACAGCCCGAAGGGATTTCTCCCCGTCCTCTCCTTTTATGCATGGGGGGACGGAGAGGGGGGGTCGCCGATTTAATGAAGCGGCCTTGCTGTGGATGTGCTGTGTCTTGGGACACTGCTTCTGACCCAGGGCAGTGGACAAGGTGCAGAGATGACCCGTCATCCAGGAGGTGCTAAGATGAGAGGGAGGGTGGAGGGGTTGGAGTGTATTCAGGAATGGAATGGGTGGGAATGAATTTATGCCTTTTCCTTTTTGGCTACCTCCCTTGTAAGGGGTAAAAAGCCTTGGTATATATATGTATGTAAGTTGAAAGTGGAGGACAGTTGGAGAAAGAGGAAAAGGATAGAAGATAGGGAGGTGCTTAAAATAAACTGCTTAAATGAGAAAAAAAAAGGAGGAGTACAAGAAGAAGCTGAGAGAGGAGTGGAAGGAAATAGAAGGAATGGTATTGAATAGTGGAATGAGGAAGCAAAGAAGGTTGTAGAAGAGAAGTGAGCATTCACATATTAGTTACAAAATAGGACAAGAGATATGAGAGGTACAAAGAAAAGAGAAGTAAAGCATAAGATAAAGAAGGCAAAGAGGAGAGCAGATGTGAAATGGGGTAAGAGTATGACCAAAATTTTCAAAAGTAATAAAAAGATATTTTGGAAAGAAATTAAGAGAAGAGGAGGTGAACCAAGTTGAGAAGAAAAGGTGAAAGTTGCAGATGGAGAGATGTTAATAAAAGAGATGGCAGTAAGAGGAAGATGGGCAGAGTATTTTAGGGAGTTGCTAAATGTGAAGGAGAATAGGGAGGGAAAGGTAGTTGCAGTGGAAAGTGCTAAGAAAGTGACAGTGATGGGTGAAGAAAAGGGAGGAGAAATAAGGAAACATGAGGTGAAGGCAGTTGTTAAGATGATGGGAGCAGGTAAGGCACCTGGGTTGGATGGGTGTCATGCAGAATGTCTGAAAAAAGGAGGTACAGTGATGGTGGATTGGCTGGTAAGGTTATTTAATGTTTGTTTAAGAGAGGGTAGACTGCCAGAGGACTGAGGAGTACCTGTATATTTCCACTTTACAAGGGAAAGTGGGACAAGTGTGAGTGTAGTAGTTCCAGAGGGATCAGTCTGTTAAATGTAATTGGGAAGGCAGTCTTGATTGAGAGGATTAGGAGAGAAACAGAGGGAGTTATTGGTGAGAAACAGTGTGGGTTTAGGACAGGTAGGGGTTGTGTAGGTCAGATTTTTGTGGTAAGACAGATATGTGGAAAAAGTATAAGAAAAGGAAAGGATATTTTTTGGGCATTTATGGATTTGGAAAAGGCTTATGACAGGGTAGACAGGAAGGCATTGTGGGAGGTACTGCAGATATATGATATAGGAGGAAAGCTTTTAAGAGTAGTCAGGAGTTTCTATGAGAATAATAGAGCTTGTATTAGAATTAGAAATGGAGAGAGTGAGTGGTTTGAGTTAGTTGGGTTAGTTGGGACTTCACCAGGGATGTGTTATGTTGCCTTGGCTGTTCAGTTTATACATGGATGGGGTGGTGTAAGAAGTAAATGCAAGGGTAGTGCGTAGGGGATTGGAGATGGTTAAAGAAAATGGAGAAAAGTGGGAGATATGCCAGTTGTTGTTTGCTGACAACACTGCACTTGTAGTATGATCAGAAGAGGGATTGAGGAAGTTAGTGACAGGGTTTGGGAAGGTGTGCAAAAGAAGGAAGTTGAAGATAAATGTGGGTAAAAATAAAGTGGTGAGGTATAAGGGGAGAAAGTGGCAGCAGACTGGAAGTGAGTATTAAAGGAGAGAGACTGGAGAAAATGGGTAGTTTTAGATACTTGGTGGGAAAGGTAGGAATGGAGGTGGAGGTAGAATGTAGATTGAGAGAAGCAAGTAAATCCCTTGAGGGATTAAAAAATGTAATAAGGTACAGACATTTGAGAATGGATGTTAAAATATGATTGTATGAAGGAGTGATTGTGCCAACAGCACTGTATGGGGCAGAAACATGGAACATAGAAAGAGAGGAGTTTGAATGTGTTTGAGATGAAATGTTTGAGAAGTATTATAGGGGTTACTAGGTTAGATAGAGTGAGAAACAAGGAAGTGAGGAGGAGAATAGGGGTGGAAATGTAGTTAGGAGACAGGGTTGATGAAAGAGTATTGGGATGGTTTGGACACATGGAAAGAATGAGTGAGGAAAGATTAGTAAAAGTGTGAAAGGCAGAGGTAGATGAGGTGGATGGATGGGGTAAAAGGAGTATTGGGAATGAGGGGAATGTCTGTTGAGGAAGGACAGTAGAAGACAGAAGATGGAGTGAATGGAGAATGGTTGTGTATGGATGATGCTGTGATGCATGAAAGCGAGTAGGTGGGGATAGGGGGTGAGGGAGTATGTGTGAAAAATAAATTGACACAGCCTGAAGGGATTTCTCCCCATCTTCTCCATTTCTGTATGAGGGAACAGAGAGTGGGGTGTCACCAATTTAATGAAGTGACTTTGATGTGGATGTGCTGTGTCTTGTGACACTGCTTCTGACCCAGGGCAAGGGGCAAGATGCGGGGATGAATCATCCCATCACCCAGGAGGAGCCAAGATAAGAGGTAGGGAGGGGGGGGTGGATGGAAGTGATTTATGTGGGGATGGAATGGGTAGGAGTGGATTTTAGGCCTTTGTTTTATGGCTACCTCCCTTATAAAGGGGAAAAAGTCTTTGGTATATGTATGTAACATTCCTAAACTATATTATATATATGTATATATATAATCTGTATAATGCCAGTCTCATTTTTACTAACTATTCATAGTGTTCACTGTAACATCAGTGAGCTTTATATGTTCCCAACCATTATCCATGAAATACTTCCTGAGGAATTTATACATATATACATATACCAAAGGCTTTTTTCCCCCTTACACAGGAGATAGCCAAAAGAAAAAGCCATAGGAACTACTCCCACCTATTCCATCCCCTACATACTCCACTCCCCTCTACCATCTTCCCTCCCTCTTATGTAGGCACCTCCTGGATGATGGGTCATCCCTGCATTTTGTCCACTGCCCTAGGTCAGAAGCAGTGTCGCAAGACACATCACATCCACAGCAAAGCTGCTTCATTTATTTGGCGACGCCCCCTCTCCATCCCCTAATGCAGAAAAGAAGAAGGGGAGAAATCCCTTCGGGCTGCATCAATTTATTTCTCCTACATACTCCCTCACCCCCCATCCCCCACCCACTCACCCTCATGTATCACTGCATCATCCATACACAACCCTTCTCCATTCACCCCTATCTTCTGTCCTCTCCCATCCTTCCTCAACAGACATTCCTCTCTTTCCCAATGCCCCTTTTACCCCATCCATCCATCTCATCCTAGGATGCCCCCTCATGTTCACTCCTTCCACCTCTGCCTTCCACACCTCTTTTACTAATCTTTCTTTGCTCATTCTTTCCATGTGTCCAAACCATCCCAATACTCTTTCATCAACCCTATCTCCCAACTCCCTTTCCACTCCTGTTCTCCTCCTCACCTCCTCATTTCTCACTCTATCTAGCCTAGTAACCCCTATCATACTTCTCAGGCATTTCATCTCAAACAAGACTTCTTGCATGAAAGAAAAATGAGAGTGGTGATAAGAGACAAACACTCTAATTGGGATGAAGTGATAAGTGGTGTTCCACAAGGAACAGTTCTGGGCCCAATAATGTTTGCTATATATATTAATGATATGGATAAAGGAATTGAAAGTTATATGAGCTTCTTTGCGGACGATGCAAAATTGTTGAAAAATGTGAACACTGAAGAAGATTGTGTGTTGCTACAGAGTGATCTTAATAAAGTATGGGAATGGATTAGGAAGTGGGAGATGGAATTCAATATTAATAAGTGTAGTATAATGGAATTTGGAAGAAGCAAAAAAAGAATAGTGGGATCATATAAATTGGGAGAAGAAGAAAGAAAAAAAGTAGAAAATGAGAAGGACCTGGGAGTCATTATTATGAATAATATGTCCCCTGAGAAACATATAAACAAAATTTTTGGAGAAACTTATAATTTGATAAGAACAATCAAAGTGGCATTTACATACCTGGACAAAGAAATGGTGATGAAAATACTAGTCACTTTGATAAGACCAAGATTGGAATATGCAGCGACGACGTGGTCACCAAATACAAAAAATATATAACAAAACTTGAAAGAATACAAAGAGCAATTACAAATTTTGCACCAACACTCTCAGAACTATCATATGAAGAGAGGCTAGCAAAACTTGAGCTACAGACATTAGAGCAAAGAAGAGAGAGAGGAGACTTGATAACTATTTATAGAATCATGAAAGGCATAGAAACTATTGATAGAGAGGATCTAATAAAATGGGATAGAAATACAAGAGGACATGGAAAGAAAATCAAGAAAGACAGTTATAGAAGAGACCTGAAAAAGAACAGCTTTCCCCTCAGAGTAATAGACGTTTGGAACAAGTTAGATGAGAAAGTGGTGCGTGCAAAAACAATACATGAATTTAAAAACGGTCTAGATAGAATGAGATATGAAGACGGGACACCACAAGCATAGCTCCCCTTCCCGAAAAATACAACTAGGTAAATACAGGTAATCTACCTCCAAACACTGTGGGACAAGGTCTATATAACTGCTGGATGAAGAATAGAAAGGAAAAACAAGGAGGGGGAGTACTATTTCTGACCAGGAAAGACTTAAACATGACAGAGTTAACAGAAGGAAAAAACAATGTTGAATCAGTTATGATAAAAACAGAAAACAACCACATGAAAAGTAGAAAATTTGTAGTAGTGTATGTGCCCCCCAAAACACAATCCTGGACAGAACACAATCATTCCAAATTGTTAGAGGGTACTAGATATGAACTAACTGATACACTGAAAGAGGAAATAGAGTAATTATGGGTGATTTTAACTCAAAAGAAATATGTTGGGAAGAAATGACAGTAAAGGGTGGAGAAGACATATGGGGCAGCGTGCTCCTCGATGTGACCATTGAATACACAATGACTCAGTGGGTAAAGGAAAATACCAGATACAGAAACAATGAGGAACCTTCGAGACTTGATTAGATACTTACATCAGAACCTGAAGTAGATTACAAAACACCAATAGGAAAGAGTGACCATGTAGTAATAGAATTTGAATTAAAAGAGCAAATAGACCTAAGAAGAAATGGTGAAACATAGAATAGGAAGACCAATGTACAACAAAATGAATTTTGAGAAACTTAGAAAATTCTTTCTTAATGCAAACTGGGAAAAATTCCTAAAAGAAACAAGGATGGAAGAGAAATGGAATATACTGAAAGAAATTTATAATGAGGGTGTGATCAAATATGTACCACAGCAAAAGCAAGAGAGAACATACATAAAGAACTGGTACAACAAAAAATGTAGTAAATCTAAGGATAAAAGAGACAAAGCCTGGAAAAAATGGAAAAAAAAAAAAACGAGCGAATGGCAAACATATATCAAACTAAGAGATGATTATGTAAAAATATGCAGAGAAGAAAAGAGAAATTATGAAAAAGAAATAATAAAAAAAATGCAAGGAACAACCTAAACTATTTTACAGATATGTGAACGGTAAACTAAAAACAAACAAAAAATAGAAAAGCTGCACCTAGGAAGTCAAGAATATACAGAAGAACAAGAAATGGCAGAAATTATGAGCAACCACTTCAAGTTGGTATTAACAATTGAGAACACACCTAACTATGAGGGAATAGAGAGACAGAACCCCCCCCCCCCAATGAAGTAAATAATTGTACCAAAGAAGGAAATGAGCAACCAAGTAAAAAACCTTGATGTCAGAAAATCACATGGTCCAGATGGATGTCAATTGGATACTGAAAGAATGGTTAGAAAAATTAACAGATAAAATGCACACTATAATCAAATGTTCGCTCAAAGAAGGAAAGGTACCACAAGATTGGAAAAATGCAAACATTGTATCAATATATAAAGGAGGAAACAAGGAAAATCCAACTAACTAAAGACCGGTCTCCCTAACAAGCACAGTAGCTAAAATATGTAAAAAAGTGATCAAAAGTAGATGGTTTAAACACCTGGAAGAAAATTCTATACTAAACCCAAATCAATTTGGATTTAGACAAGGAAGATCATGTACAACAAACCTGATCTGCTTCTACTCAAGACTAATAGATATAATACAAGAGAGGGCTAGATGGGGAGACTGCCTATCTAGACCTACAAAAGTCATTTGACAAAGTACCACACAAGAAATTGATAAGAAAATTAGAATCAATAGGTGACATCACAGGTAAATTATTAGAATGGATGGAAGACTTCCTGACTGGGAGAGAAATGAGGGTAGTGATTAGAGACAAATACTCGAAATGGGAAGAAATGATAAGTGGTGTTCCACAAGGGTCAGTGCTGGCTCCAATCATGTTTGCCATATACATAAATGACATGGATGAAGGAGTGGAATGTTATATAGATTTCTTCGCAGATGATGCAAAAATATTAAAGAAAGTAAGAACAGGACTGTTATTCATTACAATCAGACCTGGACAAAATCTGGAAATGGGCTCAAAAGTGGGAAGTGAACTTCAATATCAAGAAATGTAGCATAATGGAGTTTGGAAAATTAAAAACAGAATTTAAAAAAATCATGAAATTGGTGAAGAAGAAATAAAAAAGTGCACTCGGAAAGGGACCTTGGAGTAATAATCAGCAAAGACATGACACCAGATAAACATGTAACCAAAATAGTGGAGAAACCTTCAACCTATTAAGGTCAATGAAAGTGGCATTTGATTACTTGGATGAAGAAATGATTAAAAAAAATATTAGTTACATTGATTAGACCAAAACTGGAATATGCAGCAACACTATGGACACCCAGTACTAAAAAGAATATAAGGAAATAAGAAAGAATACAGATAGCAATGACAAAATTTGCACCAGCTCTTTCCAAATTAATATACAAACAAAGATTATTGAAATTGGAACTACCAACACTGGAGCAGAGAAGAGAAAGAGGTGATCTACTGACTGTAGGATGGAAATCTACTGACTGTAGGATGGAAATCCTAGATAGGAATGATTTACTAAAAAATAACAATGGAAAAACAAGAGGTCATGAAAAGAAACTCAGAAAGGATAACCATAGAAGAGATCAGAAAAAAAGTAGCTTCCCACATAGAGTACTGGATATCTGGAATAACTTAAAGAAAAAGTGTGTGTAAATACTATTCAAGATTTTAAGAAAAAACTTGATGCTGAAAGATATAAAGATGGATCATCTCGAGCATAGCATAGCTTCTCTCAATCTACATTCTACCTCCACCCCCACTCCTCCCTTTCCCACCACATTTGTACCCAAGTATCTAAAACTGTCCACTTTCCCCAGTCTCTCTCCCTTAATACTCACTTCCAGCCTGCCGCCACTCTCTCCTCTTGTACATCTCATCACCTTACTTTTACCCACATTTATCTTTAGCTTCCCTCTTTCACACACCTTTCCAAACTTTGTCACTAACTTCCTCAATCCCTCCTCTGATCCTACTACAAGCACAGTGTCGTCAGCAAACAACAGCTGGCTTATCTCCCACTTTTCTCCATTTTCCTAAAGCATCTCCAATCCCTGACCCACTACCCTTGCATTCACCTCTTGCACCACCCCATCCATATATAGATTTAACAGCCAGGGCAACATAACACATCTCTGATGAAGTCCCACTTTTATCTCAAACCATTCAGTCTCTCCATTTCTGATCCTAACACAAGCTCTACTACCCTCATAAAAACTCTTGACTGCTTTTAACAGCTTTTCTCCTATCCCATATATCTGCAATACCTCCCACAGTGCCCTCCTGTCTACCCTGTCATATGCCTTTTCCAAATCCATAAAAGCCCAAAAAACATCCTTACCTTTTCCCATAGCTTTCTCACATATCTGTCTTACCACACAAATCTGATCTACACAACCCCTACCTGTCCTAAAACCACACTGTTCCTCACCATTTACTCCCTCTGTTTCTCTCCTAATCCTCTCAATCAAGACTTCTAAAACTCAGTACAATTTATTCATATTTTCCCTTCATTTCTGTGATACTATAGCTTAATGTGTAGTAAAAATCCTGCTGTATGTGGTTTCTGCTGACTAAGAGTGGCCCATATACATTTCTAAGTGTGCTTATATACTGTCCAAAGAGTTAGAATGCTTTGACAATATTGTCTCTCCTTTCCATTACAGAAAATCATGGAGAGTGTCAAAAGTGAAAGTAGCTGAAGTGCTGGAGATAGAGCGGGATATTTCTCTCAAAAGCCTGTCAACTTACACCATGCCTCAGCTTGCAACCCCACCCCGATTCTTTGAGTATGGGATGTATTGTTTTGTCTATGAACTGAAGGTCATTGTAGGAACCACCGAGTTGGTCAAGACTGCAAAGGCATTTATTGAGGTCAGTGAGTATGTAATAATCTGTAAAATGACTAGGAGCACCAATCTAGATTTTTGTTGACTGTAACTTGGTTGTCCAGTGCTGGTCATCATGGAGACTTGAAGGGAGAGACATTAATATTTGCATGATACCAATTTATTCTTCTATGTTATTCTTCAGGTCAACAATCAACTACAGTTTGAACTGTACATGAATTTGAAGCTATGATAAATCAGAGAGTAAGAGACAAAATCCAACGAGCATTGCTCCTTTCCTGTATACTATAATTATGTAAATATAATTACATGAATATAGCACCTCCACAGCAGTGCTGACAGCAAGAGTTGGTTTACCCCCACAGCTTCATTTAATGGCTACCTCCTTCTTCATCCACTTGAGACATTTATGGAACAGACAAGAGGAACATCTTTTTGGGCTGAGTTATTCCTTCATTCATTTACAACCATGCTTCATTCTTTCTTACTTGTTGCATTCTCCCTTCATTGCTTGATAGACATTCTTCTTGCATTTCCCCTCCTTTACCCTGTCCATCTGTCTCATTCTTAGTAGTAGCCAGAACAATGCCATAAATTGAAGTAAGCTGTGAAAGAGTTAATTGTGATAAGTTTCTCTTGCTGCACAGAGATTTTTCCTTGGCCAATTAAAACCACCTCACATCAGCCAGACTAAACATATTAAGTTGTTAATAGCAGAGTTGAAATACAATATGACAGTTGTGATGTTGCATTGTTTGGAACTATTACCCATTGCTAATCTGTTAACCTTATCAGTACCATAGTACTGTGTAAGTACTTTTTGTGTTTACCTAACTGTAGTATACAGGAAAGGAACAATGCTCATCGGGTCTGATCTACTCTCAATTTTATCATACTTAACTTAAAATTCATATATGATTCCAACTCAATCTATGTTCTTAATTTCCAATTGCCATGTTTAGATTTGAATGCATGTATTGTTCCAACTTGGACTATATCATCAAAGCTATTCCATGCATTTATACATCTATATGGAAACTATTTCTTTATGTCCTTTAGACATGTAGCCTTCCTTGATTTGTTCTCATTACCTCTTAAAACCCTCCTATCCTTAATCAAGAAATCTCTTCTGTTGATGTAATCTGTCCCCTTTAGCATTCTGAATACTGTAATTGTATCACCTCTTTCTCTTTGATTTGTCAATGCTGGCAGACCCATTGCATTTAGTTTCTCCTCATATGGCTTATCTAGCATGCTGGGAACAATTTTGGTTGCTGCCATATTGTATTCTCTCAATCTTGCTAATTTCCTTCACTCTGTGTGGATAGATCAGGGTTTCTGGCATAATACTTAAATCCATTATTATGATGATATGCTTTGCACATCAGGTTCTTGCAAAAGACCAGACCATCTCTAGCCATAGGTTAATTGAGAACCAGAAGGGATCTCCAAGAAATGAAACTGCCCATCATCTGAACAAAACTGCCTGCTGTTACAAACATGTTACCATATTACTGTCTTAAAAATATCAAATATCTTCTACTGTCCCTACAGGTGGTCCCAAGTGTCTTGAAGGTGTCCCTCATCCAGGGGGCATTGTCTGTCATCACAAGAGGACCAGGCCAGGTGATCGACCTTGAACCATACAAGTTCACCGAAGACCCAGACTATCCTGATGACAAGGTTGGTGATAGGTCAAACGTTAGCAATAGGCAAACTAAGAGATTGGTTTAGGTCCTAATACTTTTTCTGGAGAACTTGGGAATAAGTTCCTATCCCAGCTAAAACCACAAAGTATTGGTTATAGATTAGTGGTTGACAATGATGATTGCAATTTTAAGAAAAAATTGGGAGTGTTTCAGTCTAATCTTGAACTTACTGAGCAGGGAGAGAGGAAGGTGTGTAGTGCAACCAAGGATACTGAATATCCTGGTACTAGTTGGAGCCACTGTATATATATATATACATATACACTGAATGGTTCCCAGTGATCAATTAATATCTTTTTTCAACCACAAATCACTTTTAATTCCATGCCATCGTAGTCGAGACTGAAGAATCGCTCAATGGAGGCATACATACATACATACATATACCAAGGCTTTTTCCCCCTTACAAGGGGGGTAGCCAAAAAGAAAAAGGCATAAAATCATTAAAATCAGAATACTGCCATCGATGGAGGCATCCGTCAGAATACTGCCATCGATGGAGGCATCCGTTGGAAATTGAAACGTGGATGAGCCGAGGATTCGAACCCAGCTAACCTGTAACAAAGTTGCAGTGACTTAAACCAATATGCTATCTTGATAGCGTATTGGTTTAAGTCACTGTAACTTTGTTATGGGTTAGCTGGGTTCAAATACTTGGCTCGTCCACATTTCAATTTCCAACAGATGCCTCCATCGAGCGATTCTTCAGTCTCGACTGCGATGGCATGGAATTAAAAGTGATTTGTGGTTGGAAAAAAAGAAATATATATATATACAGTACTACCTCTCATTAACAGATGTCAATTAGCTGTGTTTGCGGTGTTTTTGCTGTGTTTTCGGTGTTTTTGGTGCTGTTGCTTAGTGCTGTGCAATCACTATGCCACCCAAAAACCACTCCAAATGAACGGATTATTCACATCAATGGACACCGTTACCCCCTTTTAGTCCATTAATGAGAGGTAGTACTGTATATATATATATATACAGGTACTCCTCGTTTAACAACCTACTCGGTTAACGACAACTCGGAGTAACGACGGGCTTTATGACATCGTTTAACGTAAATCTCCCGAAGTTACGACGTCGTGTACGATAATTAAGTTGGCTGAGGCAAATTTGTATGATGTTATAAATGAACTTGTACGGTGGATATTAGCTGTGAGGTAAAGTGTTCTGAAGCTTAGGTCTACATTACCATCCTGCAAGCTGCAAAAACTACCTGGGGCACAGTGTATACCGGTAGTGGTAAATTTTTAGTTTTGACCATGGGCGCAATATAACAATAGAAAATTAATTATTAATTTTGTAAATTATAATAAATCAACGTAATATGCAATTTTGTGAGCGGAAATAAAAAAAAATGCTAAAACAGATTTTGTAAGTAACAAAGTCATGTCGGACGAATGGTACACCATGTTTGTTATGATAGATGCCGATGTCGAAGAAATGAAAGGATGATAAATTGATTCGTCTAACCTAAACTAAACTAACCTAACCTGTGTTTAATAAATCATTACCTGCAAATTAAATGTCATCCGGGTCGTCCTCGTTGTCATCGTCGTGAGAGACAAGATGGCGTCCCGAGCCTATGCTACCGACTTCGTTCATTAGCATATTTTCTTGTAGCAAGGTATTTTTTACTTTCATTTCCGCCCACAAAATTGCATATTACGTTGATACATTTTAATTTACAAAATGAATAATTAATTTTCTATTGCTATATTGCGCCCATGGTCGAAACTAAAAAAATACCCCGGTATTCAATATGGAATGTCAGCATACGCGGATTTGGTCATATACGGTAATTTCAGGAACCTAACCACTGTAAATAAACAGTAAATAAAGCTTTAATGTACTGTATAAAAGAGGGAAAATACACGAAAATAAAGATACATGTATTGCTGGACATTGTACATACAGTACATGTACGTATATGTATACACTTTCGCTTAACGACCAATTTGGTTAACGACGGCGCGCTGGTCCCAATTGTCGTCGTTAAATGAGGAGTACCTGTATATATATATATATATATATATATATATATATATATATATATATATATATATATATATATATATATATATATATATATACAGGTAAACGTCGACTTACGATGGCCGCGACTTACGATTGTTCGACTTTACGATGACGACGACGACGACGACGATATGATAATTTAACCCCTTCCATACGGTGCCGCACACGTAGGCGTCATGAGGAGCAAGTGGATTCGCGACGCTGCCATATCGGCGTCTTGATTATATTTATTGTAGTCGCCCCTGTGTTTTTACATTCTCTCAAATGTGCCTTGAATCCCATTCTCTGTGGTTTTCAAAATTCGCGGGTGAAAGAGAGAACGATCGATATAAGCGGTGACTATATTCTATGATGCGAGTATTATTATGTCACGTCGTATGGCTGGCATTGGCTGCTGCCCGCGAGATTTAAGTTCCGTACTGAAAATACATATTATAGTGTTTGAATATGGTAAAAAGGATAAAAATAATTAAATAAACTACTGTACATGTTTAATAGGCTATATTCAGTATCTCTGGTGGTTAATATACAGGTAGGCTAGGTACAGTGACCACGGAACAGTGATACACAAATTGGGGATCGACTTACGATGAAATCGTCTTACGATGGCTCTATCGAAACCTAATGCCATCGTAAGTCGACGTTTACCTGTATATATATATATATATATATATATGTGTGTATTTACCTAGTTGTATTTACCTAGTTGTATTTTACGGGAAGGGGAGCTATGCTCGTGGGGTCCCGTCTTCATATCTCATTTTATCTAAACTATTTTTAAATTCATGTATTGTTTTTGCACACACCACTTTCTCATCTAACTTGTTCCAACTGTCTATTACTCTGTGAGGAAAGCTGTTCTTTTTCAAATCTCTTCTATAGCTGTCTTTTTTTATTTTCTTTCCGTGTCCTCTTGTATTTCTGTCATCCCATTTTATCAGGATTCTCTCTATCAGTAATTTCTATGCCTTTCATGATTCTGTAAATAGCTATCAAATCTCCTCTCTCTCTTCTTTGCTCTAGTGTCTGTAGTTTAAGTTTTTGTAGTCTCTCTTCATATGATAGTTTTGAGAGTGTTGGTGCCAGTTTTGTGATTGCTCTTTGTATTCTTTCAAGTTTTTTTATACATTTTTTTTGTACTTGGTGACCATATCGTTGCTGCATATTCCAATCTTGGTCTTATCAGGGTGATTAGGATTTTCCTCACCATTTCCTCATCCAGGTATGTAAATGCCACTTTGATTGTTCTGATTAAATTATAAGTTTCTCCAAAAATCTTATTTATATGTTTCTCAGGTGACATATTATTCATAACAATGACTCCCAGGTCCTTCTCATTTTCTACTTTTTTAATTCCTTCTTCTCCCAAATTATATGATCCTGTTATTCTGTTTTTGCTTTTTCCAAATTCCATTATACTACACTTTTTTGTATTGAACTCCATCTCCCACTTCTTACTCCATTCTTGTACTTTATTTAGATCTCTCTGTAGTGATTCACAATCTTCTTCAGTTTTCACTCTTTTCAGTAGTTTTGCATCATCTGCAAAGAAGCTCATATAGCTTTCAATTCCTTCATCCATATCATTAATATATATAGCAAACATTATTGGGGCCAGAACTGTTCCCTGCGGGACACCGCTTATTACTTCATTCCATTTTGAGTGCTGATCTCTTATCACTACTCTCATTTTTCTTTCTTGCAAAAAGTCTTCCATCCAATTTAGCAATTTACCTTGTATTCCTCCTTCATATTCTAATTTCTTAAGCAACTTCTTATGTGGTACTTTGTCAAAAGCTTTTTTTAGGTCTAGAAATGCACAATCAGCCCATCCATCTCTTTCTTGTATTATATCTATTAGCCTTGAATAGAAACATATTAAATTGGTGACGCATGATCGTCCTTGTCTGAATCCAAATTGCCTTGGATTTAGTACGTTGTTTTTTTCCAAGTATTTTACCCATCTACTTTTGATAATTCTTTCACAAATTTTTGCTATTGTACTTGTTAGAGAGACTGGTCTATAGTTGGTAGGTTCTTCTTTATTTCCTCCTTTATATATAGGTACTATATTTGCTTTTTTCCAATCTTCTGGAACTTTTCCTTCTTTTAAGGAACTGCTTATTATGCTATGTATTTTGTCTGCCAGTTCATTCCTGCATTCTTTCAGAATCCAGTTTGCTATTTCATCTGGCCCATGCGATTTTCTGACATCAAAATTACCCAAGTGTGTCAATATTTCATTCTTTGTTACTTCTATTTCTTCCATAGGGGGGACTTTTTCTTTCCACTCAATCTCTTCAGGTTGTATATTTTCCCTTGTAAACACTGATTTAAAATGTTTGTTCATAATTTCTGCCATTTCCATTTCCTCAGTGTATTCAACTCCTCCTTGTCTTAATTTCTCCAAGTCTTGTTTGTTTTTCAGTTTATTGTTTACAAATCTGTAGAATAGTTTTGGTTGATCTTTACACTTTTCTATAACATCTTTTTCATATTTTCTTTTTTCCTCTCTGCACTTTTGTACATATTCATTTCTATAACCAGTATATATTTTCCATTTTTCAGGTCTTCTGTCTTTTTTCCATCTGGTCCAGGCTTTGTCTCTTTTGTCTTTTAACTCCCTACAACTTTTGTTGTACCAGCATCTTACATATTCTTTTTCTTGTTTTTGTCTTGGGACATACTTTTCCACTCCTTTTTTGTAAATTTTTGTCAAAATATTCCATTTCTCTTCCACTGATGTTTCTTCTTTGTATATTTCTTCCCAGTTTTCTTGTTGGAAGAATTCTCTTATTTTATCAAAGTTTGTTTTTTCATACATCATTCTTCCTCTTCTATATTGTTCATTTCTTTTCATATATTTTTCTTCATTAAGTTCCAGTTCAATCAATATGTGGTCACTTTTACCTATTGGTGTTTTATATTCAATCTTGTCCACTATTCTAGGTTCAGATGTAATTATTAAGTCTAGCCTCGATGGTTCTTCTTCATTTCTATACCTAGTGTTCTCTTGTATCCATTGTGTCATTGAATGGTCAGTAATCATCTCAAGTAGAGCATTTCCCCATGAGTCATCACCACTCTTTACTGTCATTTCTTCCCAGCAGATTTCTTTGCAATTAAAGTCGCCCATCATAACTATTCTTCCTCCGTCTTCCATTATTTTAGTTAATGCTATCTTTGTGTCCTCTAACATACTTTTATATTCACTCTCCTCCCATGAGGCTGTTTTCGGAGGCACATAATTGATCACAAATTTTCTGCTCTTCTTATCTCTGTCTTCCACTTCTATCATAATCATCTCTACTGTATTCTTTCCATATATGACACCTTTCACGTTTATATCCTTCTTAGTCAGGAACATAACTCCACCCCCTTGCTTTTTCTCTCTGTTTCTAATCCAATAATTGTATGCATCATGTCCTACACTGTTGGGTGGTAGTGGGCCTTTTAATTTTGTTTCTACAATTCCCATTATGTCCGGTTCTTTTTCTTTCAAATAATCATTCAGCTCATTCAATCCTGTTATTAATCCATCTATATTTGTGTAAGACACTCTTAGTTTTCTGCCACTTCCATTGTGTTCTCTGTTTCCCTTATGTTTTTCTTTTGTATGTCGAACTTCCTTAGTTTCATGTTCACTACTCTCCAATAGAATCTCTCTTTCTCTGACTCCGTTCTGTTCTCGTTTTTTGCCTTGGCTTCCAGTCTTTTCTGCTTTTCTTCCTCTCTTTCCTCTTTATTCATTTCTCTTTTTATCCATATCTTTTTGTATTGTTCACTTGTTGCTAGTTTCCCTGTTTTGGATAAGATATTCTCTGCCGTTGTTTGTGACTTGAATTTAATCTTAATTGGTCTGGTCTTGTCTGTGCTATACTTTCCGAGTCTAAATTTCTCTTCGATTTGTTTCATAATTCCTGGTTCATCTTCCTGAACTGATTCTAGTAATTGGCTTACTTTTTCATTTTCCTCTTTGATTCTTGTGGTTCTATCTGTGTTGTGTTTCTCTTCCATTCCTAATATAATTATACATTTCTTCTTGTCTGCTAAATCCCTTACTATATTCTCCTTTTGTCTCATCACTTTAATAACTGAATCTTCAGTATGTTCTTTCAATTGCTGTTTGACTATGTCAGTGAATGAAACCTTATTTCCTTCTTGGGTTTTCTTCCAATTTTTACTTTCTTTAGCTATCGTTTCTCTGTTTTCTTTACTATTCTTCTTCAATTCCTCATTCTCCACCTTTACCTCTCTTAACTGTCTTTTTAGGTCTTCTATTTCATCAGTTAAGTTTTTATTCGCCTTTTCCAGTTCTTCCAATCTTTCAACCCTTTGTAAAATGGTGTTCATATGACCTAACCTACTCTCCAAGTCCTCGATCACCTTATCGACCTTCTCTTCTAGTCTTGTCAGTCGGGGGGGGGTTGTGTCCCCCCCACCCTCTTTAAATCCCTTGAAAATATTCTCATCACTTTCTGCTATATTGCTCCTATCTATACCTCTAATCTTCACATTCCTATTAGACATGTCGTCATCATCCAGCTCGTCTTGGGGTCGTTTGTCTACCTTACGGCGGCCCGTCAGGGCCATTTCCTCCACCTCCTCATTACCTTCCATTTCCCCAGCAATCCCTCCCCCTCTCCTCTTTCCTCACCTTCCCACTACCCCACGAGCAATTTCCCCCCACCCTGCAAATACAAAAAGGCACTTCTCTTTGCGTTGGGATCCACAATCTTCACTTTTCTTCAGAACGTTCTTCAAGCCGTCCGTTCGTTGAAAGTGTGTGTGTGTGTGTGTGTATTTACCTAATTGTAGTATACAGGAAAGGAGCAATGCTTATTGGATCCTATCCCCTATACTCTATTTTGTTTTAACTCACCTAGACTCAAATTCATGTATGGTTCCAACTTAATCCATATCTGATTTCCAGTTATCATATTTAGAGTTGAACTTATGTATTGTCTTGATGCCTTTGATACCAAATGCAAATATCTAAACTCCTTCAGAAATACAGAAATAGGTTGAGCATCACATTTATCTTTCATCTAATACAGCATTCTTTTATGGGTGGGAACAGAATCAGTCAAGCAGGTTTTTCTGTTCCCAACAATTAGTGAGATGTTTTCTTTGCCACACAGGTCTTTGAGTTCACTTGGTTCTGCCGTAGTGAGGATGATCCCTCCTTCCCCATGGATGGCATTGCATTACGTGAGATACACAATCTAAAGGTCAACCCACTGTTCCAGTCTTCACCAGACAAAGGTCCAGGATGTTTTGGCGATGGACCAGGTATTTACCTAATTGCAGAATTTAATTTATTCTTTGGTCAGTTGTCTGTGTGTTTAGCCAAATTGGGAGGTATACATTCATATCACCTGTCAATATGTTGCTTGTTTGTGAGTTGAGAGGTTGAAGTTGAGGGATGTAGCTCAGGGGGGGGGGTGATGTGGCGGGAGGTATTTACCTAGTTGTATCTTACAGGAAGGGGAGCTATGCTCGTGGTGTTTCTTCTCTTTATCTCACCATATCTAATTTACTCTTAAATTCTTGTATTGTTTTTGCACATACTATTGTTTCATCTAGTATGTTCCATACATCCAACACTCTGTGGGGAAAACTTTTTTTTTTTCAGTAGTCATTAGAGTTGAGCAGTAGTTGTCACTCAGGTTAGGTCATCAGGGTAGCTGCTTCAATTAGTGATATGGCGAGTGGTTGTGTTATCGTGTTCAGTGCCAATGAGGTACAATCTCTACTTAGTAGAATTGAAGCCTTGGAGGATGCTATAAAGTGCCTTAAAGAGGAGAATTAAGTTCTCCGCTCGAAGGCCCAAAATACGAAAGACAAGACTAGCTATGAGCTTGGATGGAAAAGCTATGAGCTTGGATGGAAAACGACAAAAACCAAGATGCAGAATAGTGTAAAAGAGTCCCCACCAGCCCTGCTCGCTTGCAAGAACTCGTTTCTTGCACTAGCAAATCTGCAGGA
Source organism: Oratosquilla oratoria (assembly GCF_046742065.1). NCBI lineage: Eukaryota > Metazoa > Arthropoda > Malacostraca > Stomatopoda > Squillidae > Oratosquilla > Oratosquilla oratoria. The sequence goes on along the minus strand of NC_134787.1, from coordinate 4,312,799 downwards.
AGAAGCAAGTGAAACTCAAGAGAAGAAGGGAAGGGCAGACGCTGGATCCCTGCCCACAGGTAAGATTTTGGTTGTAGGAGACAGTCAAGTGAGGCTTTCTGCGATAGAGAAATGATTAATAGAAAAAAAATGTTGTGAAGTTGAAAGAGGGTGACGCTGCCAAAGCGCCAATGGTCACGGAGGGTGACGCTTTACAGGTTAAGAAGGTAGATGCTTCAAAGAGAGTGACAGGAACATCTATGCAACAGCCACATATTCTTGACAATGTTGAAAGGTTGCTTATCATATGGAATGATGACAAGCAAATGCAATAAGACATTATTAATGAGATCATTGTTTGTGAAAAGGCAAAAGTAATTTCTGCTGAGCTCATTAGGAAAATGCCAGGAACAGCAATGGATAAAGAACCGTTCAAGGTGAGCCTGTAGGTGGTTCAAGAAGTTTAAAAGAAGAACCGGGGTCCACAGCATTGTGAGACATGGTGAAGCAGCAAGCTTTGGTGCAAAGGCAGCAGGGAACTTCATCAGTGACTTTAGGAAGCTTGTGGATTCTGAGGGTTACCTGGCACAGCAGGTTTTTAATTGCAATGAAACAGTTCTTTTCTGTAAGAAGATGCCAAAGCAAACCTATATAACAGTGGAGGAGAAGCTATTGCCTGACCACAAGCCAATGAAAGACCATCTCATGCTGCTGTTTTGTGCCAATGCAACCGGCAATTTGAAAGTGAAACTCCTGCTCATTTACCATTCAGAAAATCCACAAGCCTTCAAGAAGTGTAAAGTCCAGAAGAGCAGGCTAATTGTGATGTGGAGGTCCAACAGCACTACTTGGGTGACACATGACGTTTTTGCTGATTGGATCAATGAGGTGCTTGGGCCTTCTGTGAAAAAATATTTACTTGAGATGAATCTGTATCTCCATGTCTTGCTCCTCCCCATCCTCCAGGTCTAGAAAAATACCTCATTGATGAATTTCAATTCATCAAGGTCCAGTTCCTGCCTCACAACACTACTCCTTTACTCCAGCCCATAAACCAGCAGGTCATCTCAAACTTTATGAAGCTCTACACTGGACCAATCTCACTCTCAGAGTTTTGGAAAGACCATTTCCACATCATTGCCTGCCTGAAGATGATCAACAAGGGAAGGGGTCACCAAGAAAATTCTTATTTCAGCTTGGAAGAAGCTTTGGCTGGACAGCATTGTCAAACGCGACTTTGAGGGGTTTGAGTCAGTCCCTGTGGAGCCTGTAGTTGATGAGATTGTGTCTTTGGCCAAGACCATTGGGCTGGAAGTGGATAACAATATCAATGAACTTGTGGAAGTGCATAAACAGGAGCTGACCACTAAAGGGCTTATGGAGTTGCATTGTGTTTCACAGCAAGAAGTTGTGGAGATTTCATCAGGGGAGGACAAGGTCATAGCCTCAGCAGAGCAACAATCTTCCAGTATTTACCTAGTTGTATTTTGTGGGAAGGGGAGCTACGCTCATGGTGTCCCGGCTTTGTATCTTGCAGTGTCTAGTTTGCTTTTAAACTCATGAATGGTTTTTGCGCACACTATTTCCTTGTCCAGTTTGTTCCAAGTGTCTACCACTCTATGTGGAAAACTGTTTTTCTTCAGATCTCTTCTGTAGCTATGTTTTTTATTTTCTTTCCATGTCCTCTTGTGCTTCTCCTGTCCCAGTTTAACCACTTCACTCCTGGCCAAAATCTTGCGGGCAGCATTAGCTGCCAGATGTACAATGTTGCGTCATAATGCTCGCATTATAAAAAATAAAGTCACGGCTGTATCGATCGTTCTCTCTTTCACCCGTGAATTTTGATAACCATAGAAAATATGATGAAGCCAGTTTATAGAGTATGGGGGTCATGCAGGTACAACTACAATAAATATGATAAAGACGCCGACATTGGCATCCTCGCATACCCACTTGCTCCTTATGACGCCTACGAAGGTGTCACCGTATGGAAGGGGTTAACAAGTCCTCTCTATCAAGTATTTCTGTGCCTTTCATGATTCTGTAGATAGTAGATCACCTCTCTCTCTTCTTTGCTCCAGAGTCGGTAAATCTAGCTTAGCCAATCTCTCCTCATATGACAAGTTTGCGAGTGCAGGTGCCATTTTTGTTGCTACTCTCTGGATTCTTTCTATTTTCTTTATATTCTTTTTGGTACTGGGTGACCACAATGTCACCGCATATTCTAGTCTAGGCAATAAGGGAGATGTTTGATGTATGGTAAACTGTTTCATTGTACATCGAGAAGTATCACTTTAATAAGGCAGTGGTTATGCATGTTACAAATTTATTTAATAATAATGTTGTGTCACATTTTTGCCATATTTTGAAGCATAGACAAAAACAAATATCTCTAGACAGCTATCTTGTGAAAATACCAGTTGTGCCAATGTTTCTATAAGATTTAAACCTAGTGAGTCAGTTGAGACTATTATAGTAGTAAGAGAAGAGGAATCTCCCTAGGTGAAAGATTCTCCTCTTTCACCTCAATAATCCTTCCCCCGTCTCTATCCTGCAGGGCCCTCACGTGGTGGTGAGGGGTTGATGCATAAGCCCTGGGGCAGCACATTTAGGGGAGCAGTAATTCTAGTCTGAACATACTACCCACAAGGCTGACAAAATAATTATAAAGAAAAAGGTCAAAGGAGCCCTGAATATTTTACCATAATATATGAATCTTGCATCAGAATCAACAAAATATGAAATATTTTTCCTTTATCTTTTCTACAATAGGGACATTAAATAAAAATTTTAAGATCCGTTTAATTACTTCGCAAGCCAATAACTATAACACTGGGTAACAGCCAAAATATCGTCAGGGGTTTCTCAGCTGATTTAGACTAATTTTGGTGTTCTGAGTCCGAATATCAGAATTGGTTTTGCTCAATCAGGTCAACTTTTTGAGATACAGCCATAGGCCTACCTGACGAGCTATACATATGATAATTTGAAGGGTTTTGAGTTCAATCCTATTTTTCTTGAAGAATATAGCGAATTATTCATATATAAATGGTTGCTTCTGGTGTGTTTCTGTTTGAAATTGACTAATTGACTTATTTCTTTCTTTTCAGGGTATTGATATGGCTTCGGCGCGACGGTCATGCAGGAATAATCCTGACATTTTCTGCTACATTTGCGGAGAATACACGCTGTCAATGCACAGGAAGAGCATCACACTTGGACACTTGGAACAAACTGGACAATGAAATAGTATGCGCAAAAACCATTCATGAGTTTAAAAACAAACTAGACACTGCAAGATACAAAGGCGGGACATCACGAGCATAGCTCCCCTTCCCGCAAAATACAACTAGGTAAATACAAGCTTTGTGAAGCGCGCATACCAGGCTTACTTTCAAGTCAAGCTGGGTGACCAAGATAAGTCCTGGGCACCGCACACGGTGTGCATGACGTGCGTGGAATACCTCCGGCGGTGGACAAAGGGCACGAAAACTTCACTCAAGTTTGGGATTCCGATGGTTTGGAGGGAGCCGTCTGACCATGAATCGGATTGTTACTTCTACGCCATCAATACTACTGGCATCAACCGGAAGAATCGGAGCAGCCTCCAGTACCCCGACCTTCCATCTGCCCGCCGTCCAGTTGCTCACTGCGAAGAACTTCCTGTACCAGCGTGCAGAGAGCTTCCTGACAGCGACGACGAGGCCACCACTGCATATGAGGGAGGAGATACAGAAGAAGAGTATGAAACACAAGATGGTCCGCAGCCCTTTTCACAATGTGAGCTTAATGATCTGGTTCGGGATCTCAGCTTGTCGAAGACTTCCGCCGAGCTGTTGGCCTCCAGACTCAAAGAGAAAAATCTACTCGGCGAGGACGCGCGTATCACGTTCTTTCGTAGAAGGCATCAGGACTACATGGGCTACTTCTGCCAGGAGGAAGACCTCGTGTACTGCCGAGATGTCGCCGGTCTTCTTGTTAAACTCGGCGCTCCTCAATATGATCTGAGAGATTGGCGACTCTTCATAGACAGTAGCAAGCGCTCTTTGAAGAGTGTGCTCATCCACAACGGGAACGAGTTCGCCTCAATTCCTCTTGCGCACTCCACAACTCTCAAAGAGAAATATGAAGCAGTGAAGTACGTGCTCGACAAAATCCAATATGAGCAGCACCGTGAGAATAAACACCTTGTGAGATCGAAACCTTTATTAGTACTACGTTTCGCTTGTTACAGCTTTTTCAAGTACGAAAAAAGCTGTAACAAGCGAAACGTAGTACTAATAAAGGTTTCGATCTCACAAGGTGTTTATTCTCACAGTCTTGTCGGCTTTTGCCATTGTGATTCATGAGCAGCACCAATGGCTCATCTGCGTCGACCTTAAGATGGTGAACTTTCTACTTGGTCAGCAGTCCGGGTACACAAAGTACCCATGCTTTATATGTAAGTGGGACAGTCGAGACAGAGCCCAGCACTATGTGAAGAAAGAGTGGCCGGCGCGAGAGCAGTTAGTACCTGGGGCGAGCAACATCATAAACGAACCTCTTGTTGACCGGGAAAAGATTTTGTTCCCACCGCTTCACATCAAGCTTGGGTTAATGAAACAGTTCACGCGCGCTCTGGACAAGGATGGGAGGTGCTTCAACTACCTGTGGCGAGCCTTCCCTGGAGTGACCATTGAGAAGCTGAAGGCCGGCATTTTCGATGGCCCACAGATACGGCAGCTCATCAAGGACACAGAGTTCGAAAACTCCATGAACACGCTAGAGTGCGCCACCTGGAGGTCGTTTGTGCAGGTGGTGAACAACTTCCTGGGGAACAAGAAGGCAGCAAACCACGCCACACTCATCAACAGCATGATAAAGAACTTCCAAAACCTCGGGTGTTTGATGAGTATAAAGATGCATTTCCTGTTCTCACACATGGAGAAGTTTCCTGAAAACCTTGGTGCGGTCAGCGGCGAGCAGGGAGAAAGGTTCCATCAGGACATGCGTCAAATGGAGGAGAGGTACCAGGGGAGGTGGGACGCAGTCATGCTCGCGGACTACTGCTGGTCGCTGAAGAGAGACAACCCAGCAGCTGCTCACACACGGAATTCGAGGAAACGGCGATTTACGCCATGAACTCCGAACTTTTGTGTCACGTAACGCTCATGTACATGTATTAAGCTTATCAAATGTAATCGAGTATATAAAAAATGAATGAATTTGGATACGTTGACTTTTATTTCCCCAGGAAAACGGAAAAACCAAATTTTTATGATCCACAGAAATTGGGTTTTTGGACGAAAAATCTTTTTTTTCTTAAATGTCTGTAGCGAACAATCCTGACCTCATTGAGAAAAACCAAGGGCATTTTCGGACTCAGAGCATCACAATTAGTCTAATTCCGCTGGAAAACCCTGGACGATTTAAAAAAAAAAAAATTGTTATCCAGTGTAATAGGCAGTAGGGAATGGTGGAGATGGGAAGTGGTGATTTTGTCATCATTGAGAACTTTGGCCCAGGGAGGCACATAGTCATGTAAGGACTCTATCTCCATCTCTCAGTATTTATATTTATTTTATCTTACTAATTATTTATTCTTTCCCAGGTTCATTTACTGTACATTAAATTTTTATTTTATTTTATGTGTTAATGATTTAAAAAACTATTTTAGAGATTATTACAAATTGTTTCAGGGCATTTTTTCTTAAGCATGGGATGCATTATCATATTTTACAGTGATTCCTATTGGGAATTTTTTTGGCCTTATGAGTGATTCACATTATGAGTAAGATTCAGGAATGAATTATGCTCATTATGCGAGGTTCCACTGTACTCTAATCTGCCCTAGATTAGAATATACAGCAGGGTAATTGAAAAAAATTAAAGATTGAGAGAATACATAGACCAGTGGCCAGAACAATTCAAAGCATTGAAGATACTGTTAGCTGTATGATAAGGGACTTGAAGCACTACTTTTGCCATCACTAAAGAACTGAATAGAAAGAGGGGACTTAATTGTGGTGTTCAGATCACTGAAGAGGTGGACAAAATTGACAGAGAAATTATTTTTATTTAGGACAGAAGGGCATCACAAGGTCATGGGAACAAGGTAAAAAGACCATGTTTGAAAGATATGAAAAAATAATTTTCCATAGATACATAAACTCCTGGAGTAGTATAGATACCCAAGTTGGAACCATACATACATACATATACCAAAGGCTTTTTCCCCCTTACAAGGGAGGTAGACAAAAAACAAAGGCAAATCTACTCCTATACATTCCATCCCTACATACTCCACTCCCATCCACCCCCCTTTGTCCCTCTTATCTTTGCTCCTCCTGGATGATGGGTCATCCCTGTGTCTCACCCACTGCCCTGGGTCAGAAGCAGTGTCACAAGACACAGCACATCCACAGCAAGATAAGAAACCAAGCAAATGGCAAACATACATCAAACTAAGAAACGAATATGTAAAAATACGCACAGATGAAAAGAGAAATTACGAAAAAAAGATAATAGACAAATGTAAGGAAGAACCCAAACTATTTTACAAGTATGTAAATGGAAAACTGAAAAACAAGCAAGAAATAGAAAAACTGTGCCAAGATAGAAAGGGATATACAAAAGAACTGGAAATGGCTGAAATTATGAACAACCACTTCAGATCAGTATTCACAATAGAAAACTCGCCTAACAGTGTAGAAATAGAGAGAGAATTATCCCCAGCAATGAAAGAAATAAACATAACACAAAAAGAAATCAGTGACCAAATTAAAACCCTTGATGTCAGAAAATCACATGGCCCAGACGGAATTGCAAACTGGATACTGAAAGAATGTATGGAAGAATTAACTGACAAAATATATAATATAATTAGATTCTTACTTAAAGAAGGAAAAGTGCCATTGGACTGGAAGAAGGCAAACATTGTACCAATTTATAAGGGAGGTGATAAGGAAGATCCATCTAACTACAGACCGGTCTCACTAACAAGCACAATAGCAAAAATTTGTGAAGGAGTTGTCAAAAACAGATGGGTTAAATACCTGGAAGAAAAATCTATACTGAACCCAAATCAATTTGGATTCAGACAAGGGAGATCATGTACCGGTACAACAAATTTGATCTGCTTTTACTCAAGATTAATAGACATAATACAAGAAAGAGATGGATGGGCGGACTATGCTTTTCTTGACCTACAAAAGGCATTCGATAAGGTACCACATAAGAAACTAATAAAGAAGATAGAGTCAAAAGGTGGCATCAGAGGAAAATTATTGGAATGGATGAAAGACTTCCTGATTGGGAGGAAAATGAGAGTTGTAATTTGAGAAAAATTCTCCAACTGGGAAGAAGTAAAAAGCAGTGTCCCGCAAGGATCAGTACTGGACCCGATCATGTTCGCCATATACATTAATGACATGAATGAAGGCGTGGAGTGCTATATGAATTTCTTTGCAGATGATGCAAATTTACTAAAGGTAAAAATGGAAGAAGACTACAACTCATTGCAACAAGATCTGGACACGATCTGGAATTTGACTCAAAAGTGGGAAGTAAAATTTAATATAAAGAAATGCAGTCTAATGGAATTTGGAAAGAATAAAAACGGAATATCAAAAGATTACAGAATTGTGAAAGAAAAAAGAAAAAAGCAAACCAGATAAGCATATAAATAAAATATTGGAGAAACTTACAACTTATTGAGGTCAATCAAAGTGGCATTTGCTTATATGGATGAAAAAATAATAAAGAAAATACTAACTACACTAATAAGACCAAAACTTGAGTACGCAGCATCACTTTGGACACCCAGTACCAAAAAGAATATTAAGAAACTAGAAAGATTACAAAGAGCGACAACCAAACTAGCACCGACTCTCGACGAACTAACATATGAGCAAAGACTGTCCAAATTGAATCTATCAACTCAGGAACAAAGAAGAGAAAGAGGAGATTTGCTGACTGTCTACAGAATAATGAAAGGAATGGAAGTTTTAGACGGGAACGACTTGTTAGTGTGGGACGACGGTAAAACAAGAGGACACGGAAAAAAACTGAAAAAGGATAGTTATAGAAAAAACTTGAAAAGGAACAGGTTCCCACACAGAGCAATAAATACATGGAACAAATTAGACAACAAAACAGTACTGTATGTGCAAACACTATACAAGATTTTAAGATAAAACTTGATGCGGAGAGATACAAAGACGGGTCACCATGAGCATAGCTCCCCTCCCGTATATTACAACTAGGTAAATACAACTAGGTAAATTAAATCAGTGACGCCCCTCATCTATTCCCAATTGTCTATTTCTCATTACATTTTTTGATCCCCCAAGGCATTTACTCACTTCTCTCAATCTACATTCTGCCTCCACCTCCATTCCTCCCTTTTCCAGCACATTCGCACCCAAGTATCTAAAACTATCCACTTCCTCCAGTCTCTCTCTCCTTTAATACTCACTTCCATTCTGCTTCCACTTTCTCCCCTTGTACATATCATCACCTTACATATACCCACTTTTTTTTTGCACACCTTTCCAAACTCTGACACTAACTTCCTCAATCCCTCCTATGATCCTGCTACAAGCGCAGTGTCATCAGCTAACAACAGTTGGCTTATCTCCCACTTATCTCCATTTTCTTTAACCGTCTCCAATCCTCGACCCATTATCCTTGCATTTATCTCTTGTACTACCCCATCCAAGTATGAATTGAACAACCAAGGTGACATAACACGTCCCTGGCAAAGCCCCATCTTAACCTCAATCCACTCATTCTCTCCATTTCTGATTCTAACACAAGCACTACTACTCTCATAAAACCTTTTGACTGCTCTTCAAAGCTGTCCTCCTATCCCATATATCTGCAATACCTCCCACAGTGTCTTCCTGTCTATCCTGTTGAAACCATACATGAATTTAAAACAAGGTATGATCACTGGACAATAAGAGAGAGTATCACATGAATATAGCATCCTTCCTGTACATTACAATTAAATACAAGGGACCAAAAAAAATCATGCAGTAATTATATTCAAACATCTCATCATTTCTTTATGAGTAGAGGTTTACTTTGAAATAGGGGAATGATGGCTCTGATTTGTATTGGTCCTCCAAGATACCAAGTACTGATTGTATGTAAACACACAGTCAATATTGCAGTACAAGGAAGATATTTTCATCTATAAGTGGGGGAAAAGAATACTGCCACCAAGTATTTCCACTTGGATCGTAAGAGGCGAGAAGAAAGGGACGGGGATTGGGACTAGGCATCCTTCTCCTTGTAGCCCCACAGGGGACATTCCTAAACAAAAAAGTAAAGGCATAAGAGGGTCTGGGAGTTTTCCGACCAGCACCCTAAGGTTTGGGTCTTTTAACCCCTTCCATACGGTGCCGCACACGTAGGCGTCATGGGGAGCGAGTGTATTCGCGAGGCTGCCATATCGGCGTCTTGATTATATTTATTGTAGTCGCCCCTCCATAATGACATTCTTTCTAATTCTTTTGTAATCGCATTTTCTATGGTTATCAAAATTCACGGGTGAAGAGAGAACGATCGATATAAGCGGTGACTATATTTTATGATGCGAGTATTATTACGACACGTCGTACGGCTGGCATTGGCTGCTGCCACCGAGATCTAAGTCCATGACGCCTACGTGTGCGGCACCGTATGGAAGGGGTTAATGTGTGTGGATGTGGTACAGATGAGAGTAAAAGGGAAGAGATAGGTAGTATGTTTGTGAGAAGAAAGATGGATGTGTTGGCTTTGAGTGAAACTAAGTTGAAAGGGAAGGGTGAGTGTAAGTTTGGGAGTGTAAGTGGGAGGTTATCAGGAGTGAAGAGAGGGCGAGGGAGGGAAGGGGTGGCTATTCTAGTAAGTGAAGAGATAGGTAAACGTGTAGTGGAGTGGAAGGAGGTTTCCTCAAGGATAATGTGGATGAAGGTGAAACTGGGAAAAGAGATGTGGGTCTTTGTAAGTGCATATGGGCCTGGCAGTGAGAAGAGTGTAGAGGAAAGGGAGGCCTTTTGGATAGATTTAAATGAGTGCATAGAGGATTTAGGGAGAAATGTCAATGTAATAGTACTGGGAGACCTTAATGCTAGGGTAGGAAATGGTCCAATTGATGGAATGGTTGGAAAATGTGGAGTTCCAGGAAAAAATCGTAGTGGAGAGTTGATGGTGGAAATGTGTCTAGAAAGAGAGTTGATGATAGCAAATACAGTGTTTCGGAAGAAAGTCAAGCATAAGTACACATGGGAGAGGGTGGTGGATGGAAGGGTGGTAGATAGAGCGTTGATGGATTATGAAGTGGTGAATAGGATTATGATAGGAAGAGTTAAGGATGTACATGTGCTAAGGGGAGAGGGTGGGGGAATATCAGATCATTTTTTGTTGGAAGGTAAGTTGAGAGTGGAGGATAGATGGAGAAAGAGGAAAGGGACAAAAGGTAGAGAGGTGCTTAGAGTGAACTCTAAATGAAAAGGAAAAGGAGGAAGGAGTACAAGGAGCTGAAGGAGGAGTGGGAGGGAGTGAAGGATAGAGTGGAGCTAGGTGTGGAGGAGGAATGGGGATGGTTCAAGGAGGGAGTCACAGAGTGTGCAAGGATGGTCTGTGGAACAAGAAGGACAGGAGGAAATAGAAGGAAGGGTAGTGAGCAGTGGGATGAGGAAACAAAGAAGGTTGTAGAAGAGAAGAAGCGAGCTTTCACAGATTGGTTACAAAATAGGACGAGGGAGTCATATGAGAGGTACAAAGAAAAGAAAAGAGAAGTAAAGCAAAAGGTAAAGGAGGCAAAGAGGAGAGCAGATGTGAAGTGGGGTAAGAGTATGACAGAAAATTTTGAAAATAATAAAAAGATGTTTTGGAAAAAATTAAGAGAGGAAGAGGAGGCAAATCAAGTAGAGAAGAAAAGGTAAAAGGTGCAGATGGAGAGATGATAATGGAAGAGAAGGCAGTAAGGGGAAGATGGGCAGAATATTTTAGGGAGTTGCTAAATGTGAAGGAGGATAGGGAGGGAAAGATAGTTGTAGTGGGGAATGCTAAGAAAATGAGAGTGATGAGTGAGGAAAATGGAGGAGAAATAAGGAAGGATGAAGTGAAGGCAGTTGTTAAGATGATGAAAGCAGGTAAGGCACCTGGTCTGGATGGATGCCATGCAGAATGTCTAAAAAAAGGAGGTACAGTGATGGTGGACTGGCTGGTGAGGTTATTTAATGTTTGCTGGAGAGAGGGTAGAGTGCTGTAGGACTGGAGGAGTGGCTGTATATTTCCTCTTTACAAGGGAAAAGGGGACAAGTGTGAATGTAGTTGTTTCAGAGGGATTAGCTTGTTAAGTGTAGTTGGGAAGGCTTATGGGAGGATCTTGATTGAGAGGATTAGGAGAGGAAGAGAGGGAGTAATTGGTGAGGAACAGTGTGGATTTAGGACGGATAGAGGTTGTGTAGATCAGATCTTTGTGGTAAGACAAATATGTGAGAAAGCTATAGGAAAGGGGAAGGATGTTTTTTGGGCTTTTATGGATTTGGAAAAGGCTTACGATAGGGTAGACAGAAAGGAACTGTGGGAGGTTATGCAGATATATGGGATAGGAGGAAAGCTTCTGGGAGCTGTCAAGAGTTTTTATGAGAGTAGAAGAGCTTGTGTCAGGATTAGAAATGGAGAGAGTGAGTGGTTCGAGGTAAAGGTGGGACTTCATCAAGGATGCATTATATCGCCCTGGCTGCTCAACTTATACATGGATGGGGTAGTGTGAGAGGTAAATGCAAGGGTAGTGGGTCAGGGATTGGAGATAGTGAAAGAAAATGGAGAAAAGTGGGAGGTGAGCCAGCTGTTGTTTGTGGACGACACTGCGCTTGTGGCAGGATTGGAGGAGGGATTGAGGAAGTTGGTGACAGAGTTTGGGAGAGCATATGATAGAAGAAAGCTAAAGGTAAATGTGGATAAAAGTAAGGTGATGAGATGTACAAGGGGTGAAAGTGGCAGTAGACTGGAAGGAAGTGGATAGTTTTAGAAACTTGGGTGCAAATGTGGCAGGAAAAGGTGGAGTGAAGGTAGAGGTAGAATGTAGATTGAGAGAAGCGAGTAAATGCCTTGGTGGATTGAGGAGTGTAATGAGGAATAGACATTTGGGAATGGATGCTAAGAGGAGACTGTATGAAGGAGTGATTGTGCCAACAGCATTGTATGGGGCAGAAACATGGAACATGAGAGAGGAAGAGAGAAGGAGTTTGAATGTGTTTGAGATGAGGTGTCTGAGAAGTATGATGGGGGTTACTAGGCTAGATAGAGTGAGAAATGAGGAGGAGAACGGGGGTGGAAAGGGAGTTGGGAGATAGGGTTGATGAAAGAGTAGTAGGATGGTTTGGACACATGGAAAGAATGAGTGAAGAAAGATTAGTAAAAGAGGTATGGAAGGCAGATGTGGAGGATGTGAACATGAGGGGACGTCCTAGGATGAGGTGGATGGATGGGGTGAAGGGGGCTTTGGGGAAGAGGGGAATGTCTGTTGAGGAAGGACGGGAGAGGACAGAAGACAGGGGTGAATGGAGAATGGTTGTATATGGATGATGTTGTGATGCATGAGGTGAAATGGGCGGGGGGATGGGGGTGAGGTAGTATGTGTGAGCAAAATTTGACGCAGCCCGAAGGGATTTCTCCCTGTCTTCTCCTTTTATGCATGGGGGGACGGAGAGGGGGGGTCGCCGATTTAATGAAGCGGCCTTGCTGTGGATGTGCTGTGTCTTGTGACACTGCTTCTGACCCAGGGCAGTAGACAGGGTGCAGGGATGACCCGTCATCCGGGAGGTGCTAAGATAAGAGGGAGGGTGGAGGGGTGTGGAGTGTATTCAGGGATGGAATGGGTGGGAATGATTTTATGCCTTTCCTTTTTTGGCTACCTCTCTTGTAAGGGGGAAAAAGCCTTGGTATATGTATGTATAAGTGAGAGAAAAGGGCAACTTTCAAACACACCTGGTAGTACATCAACTTGTACCTTGTAGACAACCTCCATAATGAAATTGTAAAATACAAAGGAAAATGCTTGTTAAGATCATAAAAAGAAATATCACCATCACTAACTCAAAGTAAGCAAGTTGAAAAAAATATTCTTGGTATACTGTTGTATGTCAAATTTAAGTATTGACACAAATAGATATTTTTAGATTCTACAAACACTTCATGGATCTCGCTGACAATGAATAACTAGAGTCAAATTCAAAGCTGTCTTTGATCCATCACAAGAGAACAAGGTGAAAATGACCACATGTTTGAAAGATATGAAAAAATTCATTTTCTATAGATACATAAACTCCTGGAGTAGCTTAGATACCCAAGTTGGAACCATACTGAATTTAAAACAAGGTATAATAAACGGATAATAAGAGAAAGTATCACATAAGTATAGCACCCTTCCTGTACACTATAATTAAGTGGTCCTAGAGCCGCACCGTCTACGTCGTGGGACCACCCCCCAACCCCAAGAGTTGGGGGCCAAACGGCGGCAACCAGCCCTGGCCACCGGCTCTACACAGGTGGCACCGATCCCTAAGAGGAGCTACAACTGCCTTGGGGAGTACCACAATCCTTTTTCTCAACATGCAATGTTACGTTTTTTCTGCACCTAGGGGTGATTTTCCAGCGATCACCCCTCTTCTTCTACTTTTAGCCGGAGATGTAGAGAGCAATCCTGGGCCCACCACAAAATACACATGCCCAACATGCTCTAAACCCATTACTTCGAGCAGACAGACAAAGGGCTCAGTTCAGTGCAATATGTGCAAAAACTGGGCCCACCTCACTTGTACAACACTTGCTGACACAAACCAATACACAAACACTTGGACATGTTCTACCTGCCCTCCAGTAACCCCACTCCCACCTCCCCAACTACAGCCAACACCCTTACCCACTCCCAATTTCCCTTTGCCCTTATCCCCAATCAGTACTCCCCTTCCTTTGTCCCCAATCTCTCCTTTCCCCCCCTCTAACCCAGATCCTATACCTTCCCCATTAACACCCCAACCTCAACCCCAAACGGCAACATACAACACATACAGAACACACAACATCAACATATTACAACACAACATTGACGGTATTAACACGAAAAACATGAACTCGAATGCTTTCTTAAACAACACAACATACACATTGCAATTATACAAGAAACAAAACTAAGACACTCACACAAAACACCATCATTTCATAATTACACCACCATCAGACAAGACCGGACCGACGGCAATGGCGGTGGACTCATCACCCTGATCCACCACTCCATCTGTTTTGTGGACACAAGTGCCACAACCAAAATTCTCCTCCCTACCACAGATAACACTACAGAAATCCAATCCATTCGAATCCGCACAGGCAACAAATCAACACGGACAATAGTTAACATGTACATTCCCCCCCAATCATCCCCCACAGTTCCAAACACCTTCAGGCCTCAATTTAGCCAACTAGCCTCAATCCCCAACCTGATCATGGGTGGTGACTTCAACGCCAAGTCGTCTGCCTGGTATGTCGACAACCCTGACACAGACAGAGGGCTTGATATACAGACTCAGTTTGACTCATTGACTATCATGAACAACACACATAATCATACACATATCCCACACCAAGTCCTCTACACTCCCTCCTCTCCTGATATCACCTTCTGCTCCCCCTGCCTAACCCCAACAACATCATGGAGAGTGGTCGGAACCCTTGGTTCTGACCACCTTCCAATCATCATCACCACCAAAACAAGATGCACCCCAGTTGGCCACAGACACACATACACCAATTACAAGAGAGCTAACTGGGAAGCTTTTACTGAAGAGACAGAACAACATTTTGAAACACTTAACAGTACACCAATCACAAACATAAACAATGCTGTGCACACTTTTAATACAATCATACAAAACACAGACAAGAGATACATCCCTAGAGTCAACAGAAAATCACACAACCCCAACTTCACACCAGAAATCCAAGGCCTCATCAGACAACGAGACACGCTTAAACACAATACCCCCACACCTATCCCTCAAAACATAGCAGACCAAATACAGACACTAAACACTGTGATTGCCAATAAAATACACGAACAAAAAACACAAAATTGGCAAAACTTTATCAATACACTTGATCACAAAACAAACACCAGCAAATTGTACAAAACACTCAACAGCATTACACTATCCAACAGTAACACAACACGCTCTCACGCAGCAATAATCACAACAACAGACAATCTACCCTCAAACAGACAACAAGCAAACACACACATAAATCATTTTGCACAGACAAGCCATCTCACTTCTCACCCTGACGACCGACGCACTATTCGATGTAAGAAAGACTTTCCCACACACTCAGACTATACACCCTTCATAGACTGTCAGACAAAACACATAATACATAATCTCAAGCACTCATCTGCCTGTGGCCCTGATAACATAAGTAACTACAGCTATTCACACAACACTATACCCGACATCTGGAAGCATGGTAAAATAATCACCATTCCAAAACCGAACAAAGACCCAACAATCCCAACATTGCACCGTCCAATCACACTTCTCTGCACCCCCTCTAAAGTCATTGAATGCCTAACACTTCAACTTGTTACACCACATATTCCCCTTGCTGACTCACAACACAGTTTTAGGCCACTACACTCCACAAACACTCTTCTGATAAACCTCACACAAAGAATTTTAGATGGCATCAATTCAGATAGTCCCCACCACAGAACACTTCTTATAACATTAGACATTAGTAAAGCTTTTGATGCTATCCCCCGCCACAACCTAACAAATAAAATATATAACACAGATATGCACAATAACACCAAAAGATGACTGGCCAATTATCTGGCAGGTAGGAATGCTTATGTGTCATATAATGGCCAATCATCACACATCAGAAACATTAAGAATGGAGTACCACAGGGCTCTGTTCTATCCCCCACGCTCTGTAATCTATACATGCATGACTTACCCACACCAGACACCTCAGAAATACAAATCTCTTCCTACACAGACGACATAACAATCACATGCACACATCATAACACAGACAAAGCTGCAGGAATAATCCAGCCATACCTTGATACACTTAACACATGGTTCATCACAAACAGACTCAAAATAGCTCCAACCAAATCTACAGCAACACTTCTCACCAACTGGACAAAAGAACACAAATACATACCTCATCTCTACATCAACAACACTCTAATACCACACACAAACACACCGAAAATTCTTGGTGTAACATACGATACATCCATGTCTTTCAAACAACACATCACAAACATAAAAAACAAATGCACACCTAGACTTAACGCACTTAAGTCAATCACTGGAACAACATTTGGACAAAACAAAGAAACTAATACAACAATATACAAACAATGCATACGCTCAGTGATGAATTATGCGAGTCCTGCATGGGCTCCTAATCTCAGTGAGACACACCACAACACCCTTCAAATCATACAAAACAAAGCCCTAAAAACAATTACAGGCTGCACAAATACAACACCTACAGACCATTTACACCATGAAACAAAAGTCCTCAAAGTCAAGGACCACCTTGACATGAGAGGCACACAAACACTTGCTGCAGCCACCACAAACACATCACACCCACTACACTACATAGCAGAACACCCACACACACCAAGAAACATTAAAACAACACCCAAAGACCTTTATCACACACAGATACTCTCTTCTCTTCCTCCACAACCACCAAATACCAGCCTCCGGAAACATATTCATAATCATATCACTCACCGTTCCATTAACACACTGAAAGACAACACACTGCTGCATGCCAGACCCCTGATATCCACCCTTCTGAATCCTCTCTCCCACGAAAGGACAGAGTCCACCTGGCCAGACTGCAGTGCGGCCACCACCCAGCACTTCTTAGTTACCAGAAGAGGCTGGATGACCACATTGTGAACAGCTGCCCAGGATGTAACACTTCACCCCATACCATACAACACATAATGGAAGACACAGTCATGCACGCAAACAACACAACATACACTCTATAAAGGATTTGTGGGAAAACCCAGTTTCGGCTGTGGCCTTCCTTGGGGAGATGGGACTGCTCGGACAGACAGTCTAGGGAATGACAACAACAACAACAACAACTACAATTAAATAAATACAAGGAGACTAGAAAAATTATGCAGTAATAGTATTTAAGCATCTCATAATTCCTTTATGAGTAGAGTTTTTACTTTAAAATAGGGGAATGATGGTTCTGATTTGTATTGGTCCTACAAGATATCAACTACTGACTGTAAGTAAACATGCAGTCAGTATTCCAGTACAAGGAATTTTTGCAGCTGTCAGAGAGAGAGAGAAGGAGGGAGGGAGAAAAGGGCAATTTTCAAACACACCTGGTAGTGCATCAGCTTATACCTTGTAGACAAACTACATATTGAAAATATAAAATACAAAGGAAAATACATGTTAAGATCATAAAAAGTAATATCAGCATCGCTAACTCAAAGTAAGCAACTTGAAAAAATTATTCTTGGTGTACTTCTGTATGTCAATTATGTCCTTTACTGAAATAAAATAAGTATTGACACATAAAGATCGTTTTAGATTCTACAAATGCTTCATGTATCTCACTGATAATGAATAACTTGAGTAAAATTCAAAGCTGTCTTTGATCCATCTTTGTGGGTTCTTGGTGTAGTGAGATTCTTCTTCCTTTTTCTTCCTCCTCTACTTCTCATTCTTTTTCTACTTTTTTCTTCTACATCTTTTTCCTCTTCTTCAAATATTTTTTCTCATCTTAATTTGTAATATGCGGTAAGGTCCATGGCTTAGATACAGATATGAAAACAATTTTCATTTATTCATTTTTCCATTTTTGACAGGAGCTATTGGCTTAATTGCAAACAAGATCAGTATAAGGACCTCCCAATTTGTGGAAAGCAACAAGACCTATGAAGTGATGGTCATGGCTCAGAAGAAAGATCGCTATGCCCTTGCCAGTCTTAACATCAACCTTGTCACCTACAAGCCTCCTATTCCCAAAATTCAGTAAGTTTTGAACACATTCCTCATTCTTATGGGGTAAGTGTTACTACCTTTTCTGTAGTCACAATCTTTTTATTTAAAAGAGTGTGAACAAATACTGTTCAGTGCAACTGACTTTCCACAAAAAAATACACCAATAAACTGTGTTTAAGCTGAGCATGGAAGATATTTAACTTTGCTAGATATTTACATTATACAACCCATTATAGGTATATTTATGCACACACACATATATGATATATATATATATATATATATATATATATATATATATATATATATGTATAAATATTTATATATATATACATATATATACACACACACTCATGCCTCGATTTAACGGACTAAAAGGGGGGAACACCAGTCCGATATACCCGATTGTCCAAAGTTTCCGATACTACTGTATTTCAACGATTACGTTACGAAAAAATGAGGAATGAATACAGTACGGTACTTTTACTTAAGCACACTATCCAAAATTTTCATCAACCGAATACTTCAGCGAATATTGGGTAAGTTGTTCCTTTTGTTTACGAATATCAGACACAGTTTGTTTCTTTACTCCATATCCTCTTCCATACGGTGCTGCCTACGTAGGTGGCATGAGGAGCAAGTGCATAGGCGAGGCTGCCATATCGGCGTCTTGATTATATTTATTGTAGTTGCCCCTGTGTAACGACATACTCTCTAAACTGTCTTCATCACATTTTCTATGGTTATCAAAATTCACGGGTGAAAGAGAGAACGATCGATATAAGCAGTGACTATTTGTTATGATGCGAGTATTATGACGCAACATCATACGTCTGGCAGCTAATGCTGCCCGCGAGATTTTAGCCCGGAGTGAAGTGGATATTCATCACACACCTGCTTCACCGACACTCCACTTTCCAACTTTTTAATCAACTCAAGCTTCTTTGATACTGTTAAATTGACTCTTCCTCTTTTCTACAGGATGTACAGGTGCCATGGTTAAAAAAACTGTTGAATTATTTCACAAACACACAAAACAGGGCCAAAAAGGTAAAAAAACACGGACCAAACAGCTCCACGTGTTCCGGCACAGTTGTAAACAAAGCGACCATAGGTTATCTGGCGGTCAACTACGGAAACATCGGACCGCGTCCGGTCGCTCCGAACGATACAGAAGCTACAGATTTTGTCCGTTGCATCCGAAATCCGTTAAAGTGAGGTCCATTAAATCAAGGTATGAGTATATATATATATATATACAGGTAAACGTCGACTTACGATGGCATTAGGTTTCGATAGAGCCATCGTAAGACGATTTCATCGTAAGTCGATCCCCAATTTGTGTATCACACTGTTCCGTGGTCACTGTACCTAGCCTACCTGTATATTAACCACCAGAGATACTGAATATAGCCTATTAAACATGTACAGTAGTTTATTTAATTATTTTTATCCTTTTTACCATATTCAAACACTATAATATGTATTTTCAGTACGGAACTTAAATCTCGTGGGCAGCAGCCAGTGCCACCGGACGACGTGTCGTAATAATAATCGCATCTTAAAATATAGTCACCGCTTATATCGATCGTTCTCTCTTTCACCCGCGAATTTTGAAAACCACAGAGAATGGGATTCAGGGCACATTTGAGAGAATGTAAAAACACAGGGGCGACTACAATAAATATAATCAAGACGCCGATATGGCAGCGTCGCGAATCCACTTGCTCCTCATGACGCCTACGTGTGCGGCACCGTATGGAAGGGGTTAAATATATCATATCGTCGTCGTCATCGTAAAGTCGAAAAATCGTAAGTCACGGTCATCGTAAGTCGACGTTTACCTGTATATATACATATATATGTATATATATTTATATATATATATATATATACATATACATATACATATATTTACATAGTTGTATTTACCTAGTTGTATTATACGGGAAAGGAGCTATGCTTGTGGTGACCGGTCTTTGTATCTTTCAGCATCAAGTTTTTCCTTAAAATCTTGAATAGTGTTTGCACACACTGTTTCTTTCTCTAATTTGTTCCAGGTATCTATCACTCTGTGTGGGAAGCTATTCTTTTCCAGATCTCTTCGGTAATGATCTTTTTTGAGTTTCTTTTTGTGTCCTCTTGTTTTTCTATTGTCCCATTTCAATAAATCATTCTTATCTAAGATTTCCATTCCTTTCATAATTCTATAGATAGTTAGTAGGTCTCCTCTTTCCCTTCTTTGTTCCAGAGTTGGTAATTCTAATTTGGACAGTCTTTGTTCATATGTCATTTTGGAAAGAGTTGGTGCCAGTTTTGTTGTTGCTCTTTGTATTCTTTCTAATTTTTTTATATTCTTTTTGGTACTGGGTGTCCATAGTGTTGCTGCATACTCAAGTTTTGGTCTTATTAGTGTAGTTAATTTTTTTTTATCATTTCCTCATCCAAATAGACAAATGCCACTTTTATTGACCTCAATAAATTGTAGGTTTCTCTGACTATTTTATTAATATGTTTATCCGGTGTCATGTCTTTGCTGATCATCACTCCAAGGTCTTTTTCTGAGTTTATGTTTTTGATCCCTTCTTCACCAATTTTATAATCTCTTGATATTCTGTTTTTACTTTTTCCAAATTCCATTATATTACATTTCTTGATATTGAATTTCACTTCCCACTTTTGAGTACATTTCCAGATCTTGTCCAAGTCTTGTTGTAATGAGTTGCAATCCTCCTCCGTTCTTACTTTCTTCAGTATTTTTGCATCGTCTGCAAAGAAATTCATATAACACTCTACTCCTTCATCCATGTCATTTATGTATATGGCAAACATGATCGGGGCTAATACTAATCCCTGCAGGACACCATCTTTTCATTTCTTCCCAATTTGAGAATTTATCTCTAATTACTACTCTCATTTTCCTCCCAGTCAGGAAGTTTTTCATCCACTCCAATAATTTTCCTCTGATGCCACCTATTGACTCTAATTTCCTTGTTAGTTTCTTGTGTGGTTCCTTATCAAATGCCTTTTGTAGGTCCAGAAAGGCACAGTCTGCCCAACCATCTCTCTCTTGTATTATGTCTATTAGTCCTGAGTAGAAGCAGATCAAGTTTGTTGTACATGATCTTCCTTGTCTAAATCCAAATTGATTTGGATTCAGTATATTTTTTTCTTCCAAATGTTTAACTCATCTATTTTTGATGACCTTTTCACAAATTTTTGCTACTGTGCTTGTCAGGAAAACCTGTCTGTAATTTGATGGATCTTCCTTGTTTCCTCCCTTATGAATCGGTACAATATTTGCCTTATTCCAGTCCTGTGGCACCTTTCCTTCTTGAAGTGAGAATTTAATTATATTTTATATGTTAATTCCTCCATGCATTCTTTCAATATCCAATTTGCAATTCCATCTGGACCATGTGATTTTCTGACATGAACAGTTTTGTTTTGGTTGCTGATTTCCTTCTGTTTTACAATTATTTCTTTCACTGAGGGGGAAATATCTCTCTCTGTTACCTAGTTGTTTACCTAGTTATACTATACAGGAAGGAAGCTATGCTCATGGTGACCTGTCTTTGTATCTTTCAGCATCAAGTTTTTTCTTACAATCTTCAATAATGTTTGCACACATTGTTTCTTTATCCAAATTATTCCAGGTATCCAGTACTCTATGTGGGAAGCTATTTTTTTTTCAGATCTCTTCTATAGTTATCCTTTTTGAGTTTCTTTTTGTGTCCTCTTGTTTTTCCATTGTCCCATTTTAATAAATCATCCCTATCTAGGATTTCCATTCCTTTCATGATTCTATAAATAGTCAGCAGATCTCCTCTTTCTCTTCTTTGTTCCAGAGTTGGTAGTTCCAGTTTGGACAATCTTTGTATTTTAACTTGGAGAGAGTTGGTGCCAACTTTGTCATTGCTCTTTGTATTCTTTCTAATTTCTTTATATTTTTTTAGTACTGGGTGTCTATAGTGCTGCTGTGTACTACTCCAGCTTTGGTTTTATTAGTGTAACTAATATATTTTTAATCATCTCCTCATCCAAGTAGTCAGATGCCACTTTCATTGACCTTAATAGGTTGAAGGTTTCTTTGACTATTTTATTGATATGTCTTCCTTCCTTACTCCAAGGTCTCCTTCTGAGTTCACTTGTTTTACTTCCTCTTCACCAATTTTATAATTTCTTGATATTCTATTTTTACTTTTTCCGAACTCCATTATACTACACTTCTTGATATTGAAGTTTACCTCCCACTTTTGAGTCCATTTCCAGATTTTGTCTAGGTCTAACTGTAATGATTCACAATCCTCCTCTGTTCTTACTTTCTTTAGTATTTTTGCATCATCTGTGAAGAAATTCATATAACCCTCCACTCCTTCATACATGTCATTTTATATAAAGCAGCCATGATTGGAGCCAATACCGAACCTTGCGGGACACCACTTATCATTTCTTCCCAATTCAAGTATTTATCTCTAATTACTACCCTCATTTTTCTCCTAGTCAGGAAGTCTTCCAACCATTCCAATAATTTTCCTTTGATGCCACCTATTGATTCTATTTTTCTTCTTAGTTTCTTGTGTGTATTTACCTAATTGTAGTACAGTCACTATCCGAGTTACAACGTACAGTGAGTCCTCCTTATACGGTAATTCTTTATCCGGTAAATTCACAGTTACAGTATTTGGTAATTACTACCCTTGATTCTATTTACAGTAAGAAAAATTCACAGATACGAGATATTTTGAAGAGGAAAGAGCAGCCATATCCTATTATTACATGTTATAATGGGTTCGGTATACGGTAATTTCAATTTGCGGTAAGGTTTTCAGGAATGCATATGTACCGTATAACAAGGACTTACTGTACATGAGTTACGACCACCCGTACTTATGGCCACGTCAAGCAGATGCCCATTATGAGTTTGCTATATATGTCTGGCAGCACAGCGCATAAGATAATTGTGACAGCCTGGCATTGCATACGACAGTTATGGCAGAGATGGAAAAGTTGCTATACATGTGGTTAGAAGATAATAGGCAAAGAAATGTGAAAGTGATGTTGCAAGTAGTGCAAAGGTTTGAAGTTAATATCGCATGTTGAAAGATTGGGCAGGTGAAGAATATGCTTCACATGAATTCATAGTATATACAGTATATACAGTACCTGTATATGTATATATACTGAAATACAGTACAGTACTAAAACATTAAAAAACTAAGAAAAATTATAAAAATGAAACTAAAAGGCATAAAATTGGTAAATAAACAGTAAAAAGCTTGTATATAATAGTATTCAATAGAAAAAGTTACTTAAAAATGCAACAGATTTATATCATGTATCCTAGAGTATAACCCTCATGTCGGCCATTTTGAATGGGATCCAACTTATGGCCAGTCCGACTTACGACTGGTTGGTCGGAACTGATCTAGGTCGTAACTCAGATAGTGACTGTATATAGGAAAGGAGCAATGGTTATTGGGTCCAGTCTACTATTCTCTAATTTTCTAACATGCCTAGACTCAAATTCATGTACGGTTCTAACTTAATCCATATCTTTGATTTCCAATTATCATATTCAGATTTGAACTCTTGTATTGTTTGAGCTTGAGCTGTATCACCTACTAAGCTATTCTACATATTTATACATCTGTATGGGAAACTATTTCTTCACATCCTTTCAACATGTGGTGTTTCTTAATTTACTTCCATTACCTCTTGAAGCCCTCCCATCTTTAATCAGATCTTTTCTATCAATGCAATCTATCCTTTAGTGACCTGAACACTATTATCATATTGCCTCTTTCTCTTCACCCAAAATGGCTTGACAAAGAAACTGAAAAAAGTATTGCTAAAAAGAGACAGGCCTATAAGAAATATTAGTGCTCAGGTGCACCTAATGACTATCAAAGTTATGTATTAATAGAGAGAGTTAAGACAATAAAAAAATGAAAGCAAAAATATGAAATTCATATTGCTGATAAATCCAAAGAGAATCCCAAAGAACTCTATAGTTACATTAGAGAAAAAAAGGTTATTAGGAAACATTGGCCCACTATTATCTGCTGATGGTCAACTTAAATATTCAAATGAAGGAATGTGTGATATTTTAAACAACTATTTCAGCTCAGTATTTGTAAATGAAACACCTCAAAGTGAACTCCAAACTGAAATTTGTGAAAAGTCTAGCATGAACTTACTATGATAAATACAACAAAAGAAAAAATTAAAAAGTGTAAAGAAAAACTCAAAGTTAGTAAAACACCAGGGCCCGATGGTTGGCATCCAAAAATCTTAAAGGAAATGAAAAATAAGATAATTTTTCTCTTAGAAATTATTTTCAAGAAATCCATGATATCTGGAGATGTCCCAAGAGAATGGAAGCTACCTAACATTACTCCCATATTCAAAAAAGGTGCCAAAAAGAAACCAAATAGCTACAGACCTATAAGTTTTACTTCAATCATAGGAAAAAAGATGGAAACTATCATCAGAGATGCTATCAAACATGATTTAGAAAGTAACTGTTTGATAAACGATAGCCAGCATGGATTCAGACAGAAATGTTTTTGCGTGACTTACTCAAATTTTACAACACAGTACAGTAAGTCCTTGTCACCACAAATTGAAATTACTGTATACCGAACCCATTATAACATGTAATAATAGGATATGTGTTCCAGCACGTCGAAAGTCACCCCTACAGACATGAAAATACATGAAAATAGTCACATAAGAAAATGTAAAGTACAACCACTCCTCGTTTGATGACGACAATTGGGACAAGCGTCGCCGTCGTTAACCGAATTGGTCGTTAAGCGAAAGTGTATACATATACGTACATGTACAATGTCCAGCAATACATGTACCTTTATTTTCGTGTATTTTCCCTCTTTTATACAGTGGTTAGGTTCCTATAATTACCGTGTATGACCAAATCCGCGTATGCTGACATTCCATATTAAATACCGGTTTTTTTTTTTTTTTTTTTTTTTTTTTTTTTTTTTTTTTTTTTTTGTCGACCATGGGCGCAATATAGCAATAGAAAATTAATTATTAATTTTGTAAATTAAAATGTATCAACGTAAAATGCAATTTTGTGGGCGGAAATGAAAATAAAAAAATACCTTGCTACAAGCAAATATGCTAATGAACGAAGCCGGAAGCATAGGATCGGGACGCCATCTTGTCGTCTGTCCATTGACGGTCTTGGTACTTCCGACAGTACCTCGCCAGGTTTATTTTCTTGTAGGAATGTTATGGAGCGGAGATACATGCATTCCTTCAAGCTGCAAGAATTTTGTATAAGCCCGCCAACGTCTCTCACGACGACGACAACGAGGACGATCCGGATGACATTTAATTTGCAGGTAATGATTTATTAAACACAGGTTAGGTTAGTTTAGTTTAGGTTAGACTAATTTATCATCCTTTCATTTCTTCGACGTCAGCATCTATCATAACAAACATGGCGTACCATTTGTCCGACACGACTTCGTTACTTACGAAATCTGTTTTAGTACCTTTTTTATTTTTCTATTCCCACTCACAAAATTGCATATTACGTCGATACATTATAATTTACAAAATTAATAATTAATTTTCTATTGCTATATTGCGCCCATGGTCGAAACTAAAAATTTACCCGTACTGGTATATACTGTACCCCAGGTAGTTTTTGCAGCTTGCAGGATGGTAATATAGACCTAAGCTTCAGAACACTTTACCTCACAGCTAATGTCCACTGTACAAGTTCATTTATAACATCATACAAATTTGCCTCAGCCAACTTATCGTACACGACGTCGTAACTTCGGAAGATTTACGTTAAATGAATATTGGTCTGTCATAAAGCCCGTCGTAACTCCGCGTTGTTGTTAACCGAGTAGGTCATTAAACGAGGAGTGGTTGTACTGCACAAAAGAAATAAACAAAAAATTTTTTTATTTACCTTTCACTTGCCACGTATTCTATCAGATGATGTCCCTCCCGAGGATAAGGGACAGTAGGGATCTCAGCCTTTACTCATCTTTTGCTGAGTGGGCAGACAAAGATGAGAGTGAGGCAGGAGGTTGAAAACCCTCAAACACTTCGTTGTCTGCACTGTCGGAAGCAGAGTTGGAAGGGCCAGCTCTAGCAGGGTCGGCACGTTTGACTGGTTTGAAGAGAGAAGATGTGAAGGAAGGACCAGCTGTAGAACTGTCGGCATCAGATGTGGAAGGGCCAGCTGTAGCAGGGTTGGCAGGTGTGACAGGGACAGCAGGTCTGACTGGCTTGAAGAATGAGTAGATGGAGGACTGTTTGGCATTTTTTCTTTTTTCATCATAGATTTCTTGATAATTTTTGACACTTTTCTCTATGTCATGAGCCACTTTGCTACTTCTGGTTAGGATTTGGGTCACATTCCTTCAGGGTTTCCAGGGCTTTTTCGATACTTACAAGACATTCTCTAAAAGTTTTGATGTCTGTAAGGATTTAACTTGTGTTCAAAGGGAAACACAGGAAGAGACTGATTGTTGTGGTGGCCGCATGGCGTGGTGGTGCTTCGGTACGATGTAAACAAAACAAGAGCGGATACCATATCTGTGAATTTTTCTTACCGTAAATAGAATCGAGGGTAGTAATTACCAAATACCGTAACTGTGAATTTACTGGATAAAGAATTACCATATAAGGAGGACTCACTGTATAACAAAACTTGAAAGAATACAAAGAGCAATTAAGATATTGGCATTAACACTCTCAGAACTATCATATGAGGAGAGGCTGGCAAAACTTGAACTACAGACATTGGAGCAAAGAAGAGAGAGAGACTTGATAACTATAGAATCATGAAAGGCATGGAAATTATTGATAGAGAGGATCTAATAAAATGGGATGGTAGAGATACAAGAGGACACGGAAAGAAAATTATGAAAGACAATTACAGAAGAGACCTGAAAAAGAACAGCTTTCCCCAAAGTGTAATAGACATTTGGAACAAGTTAGATGAAAATGTGGTGTGTGCAAAAATGATACACGAATCTAGAAACAGGCTAGATGATATGAGATATGAAGACAGGACACCACGAGCATAGCTCCCCTTCCCATAAAATACAACTAGGTAAATATATATATATATATATATATATATATATATATATATATATATATATATATATATATATATATATATATATATATATATATATATAGGGATCTAATGATGCAATCTAATGATGATGACCTCATCTGTTCTGGCAGCATCCAAGGGACTTTATTTGGCCCTGAACAGTGAAAGGATTAAACTATTTCAATATCTGTATTAATTTCTAAGATTTGTTTAGGCTTCTGCTTTATGATTTTTCAGTTGTGTAGTAATGAAGTCACATGATTGAAGCTCATTGTCACATATTGCTACTTATTGAAGTTGAACTTCCCCACAGATGTGCAGATGAAGGGCTGTGTCGTCCCACCTTTGAGGGTATCCTCATCAGCCCCTCCTTGCGCCTCGCCCTGCGTAGCACCTGTATAGCTGAGTGTGCAGACAATATGACCATCACTTGGAGGCTCACTGACTCTCAGGGGCAACTCATCACAAGCTTAGAGGAGGAGACCCTCACTCCTATAATTGAGGTCTCCCTAAATAGCACCTCTACTACGGAACTTCCCAGTTTAGGAAACATGACCACTCTGAGTGGACTTCGTCTGAATTACTTTCCAGAAATCCTGACCACCATAGATGGCTACACTGTAACAGAAGAAAGTTTTGAGGAAAACCTGTCCCTCTCAAGTACTGTTGAGATGATTTCCTACATGGACATGGTCAAGTCTTCCATGACCTCTTCCACCTCTGGGAACCTGACTGCCTGTGAGTAGAACCTATTTTTCTTTGTCACCCCTCTAGATACTTATATGGCCCTCACCCCATGTCAGATCTCTGACAATAAAAATCAACAAGAAAATAAAACCACTATCACCAATTTGCAAGCCAATTTTTATTTATAGGCTCTATGTCCTTACATAAGGGAATGGAGAGGGGAAGGGGTTGCCTATCAGTGAATTAGCCTTGCTGTGGATGCACTGTGTCTTACTGCATTACTCTTGAACTAGAGGAGTAAATGGGTGGGAGTGGCTACCTCCCTTATATGAGGAATAAAGCCCTTGGTATATGTGAGAATAAACACCTTGTAAGATCGAAACCTTTATTGGTACTACGTTTCGCTTGTTACAGCTTTTTCAAGTACAGACATGACACACACTCTGAGCACATATAAGCCAACAGGGAAGGAACTGGGAGAGGTTATCAGGGAGGGGTGGGTGGTAGGTGGAGGGGGAGGAGGGGGACGGATGGGACTTGGTGGAGACAAAGGAGGACATTTCGGACAGTTTGTTGAAGTGGACTAAGGGGGACATTTCATACATTTATTTAATGCGGGTAACAGATGGATGATAGGAGGGGCGATGTTAAACATGCCTCTGTTCTGCTCAATGGTTTTGAAGCTTTGAATGGCGGCCGCTTCGAGGCATTTTCTCCTCATCCTGTCTGGTTCACTAAACAGAAGTTCTGCGTTATCCCAATCCATCAGGTGGTCGTTGGTGTTCCGGTGGATAACACAGGCGTTGGTGGTGATGTTGTTCCGGGAATCGTAGCGATGCTCCCGGATCCGGGTCTTCAGGTCACGGGAGGTCTCTTCCGATGTATACTTTATCACATCCAGCACAGGGTATGCAGTAGACACCAGCGTTTTTTCCCCACATCTCGTCCTGGCTGTCACTCCTTCTTGAGAGCTCTTTGATAGTTCTGCTGGACTGGCCCACTACCTGAATGTTGCAACGCCCAAGTGTCCGGGTGAGGGTGGCGGTGACGCTGCTGGCTGGAAGGATAAGCCTCCTAGCTGGATCTTTTGTTGGTTCCCGCCCTTCCATTATTTTGAGTGCCTGATTTGTAATTACCTACCTAGTGGGCTGTAGGTCTCCTGAAAGAGAGAACTAGGACAGCAGACTGACTGATCGAATCCAGCCTAGTGTATCCAACCTATTATAAGCTAAATATTACAAATGACTCAGAGTAGGCTATAGGATACAAAATTCAATAAACAGATTTGTCTATTTTTGCTTGTATATCTATTCTAGGTCATAATTTAATTGTTACAGTTGTTCCCTTTCTTGTTCTAATATATACATGTATATATATATATATATATATATATATATATATATATATATATACTGTATATATATATATATATATTTATATATATATTTATTTATATTGTCTCACTTGATTAGAGAGGTTAATTTAGGTGTGAAATTTGGGAGCATTTTGTTCCTGTAGGAGCTTGAAATTTATTTCTTACTTGAATTTAGTAAGGTGTTTATGACATTCTCTGTTGGATATTGTATGTATGAATACTGAGTTAATTTTTTTATGTAAATCTTCTATTCTAGGTCATAATTTAATTGCTACAGTTGTTCCCTTTCTTGTTCTAATATATACATGTATATATATATATATATATATATATATATATATATATATATATATATATATATATATATATATATATATATATATATATTTATTTATATTGTCTCACTTGATTGGAAAGGTTAATTTAGGTGTGAAATTTGGGAGCATTTTGTTCCTGTAGCAGCTTGAAATTTATTTCTTACTTGAATTTAGTAAGGTGTTTATGACATTTTCTGTTGGATATTCTATGTATGAATACTGAGTTATGTTAATTTTTTTATGTAAATCTTCATTACTTCTTGTAATAGCAATTTTGCTTTGTTGTAGATCATTTATGACTTTTTATGGGTAGGTTTTATTGTTTTGTAAGTTGTATAGTTATCTTTATCAGAAAAGAGGTTGGAGAGGTCATGAGTTGTTTCCCACACTGTTGTTGATGTTGTTCCCTAGACTGTCTGGCCAAGCAGTCCTGTCTCCCTGAGGAACATCACATCTGGAATGGGGTTTTCCTACAAATTCTTTATAGAGTGTATATTGTGTTGTTGGCATGTGTAATTGTTTCCAATGCAATCTTCCATAAAGTGTTGTATCGTATGGGGAGAAGTGTTACATCCTGGGGAATTGTCTGCAATGCTGTCATTCAGCCTCCTCTGGTAGCTTAGAAAGGATGGATGGTGGACACATTACAGTTTGGCCTGGTGGATACTGTCCTTTCAGGGAAGAGATGATTCAGAGGGATGGATATCAGGGGGTCTGGCATGCAGCAATGTGTTGTCTTTCAGTTTGTTGATGGAGCAGTGAGTGATATGATTATGAAGGCTAGTGTCTGTTGGTTGTGGAGGAAGAGAAGATAGTATTTGTGTGCAATATAGGTACTTGGGTGTTGTTTTGATATTTTGTGTGTGTGGGTGGTCAACTATGTATTTACCTAGTTTACCTAGTTGTATTTTATGGGACGGGAGGTATGCTCGTTGTGACCCATTTTCGTATCTCTCCACGTCCAGTTTAGTTTTGAACTCGTGCATGGTTCTGACATTCACTGTTTCACTTTTCAACCCATTCAAGACATTTATCACTCTGTGCGGGGAAACTGTTCTTTTTCAGGTCTCTTCTGTAACTGTCTTTCTTTAATTTCTTTGTGTGTCCTCTTGTTTCTCTCTTGTCCTATTTTAGTAGGTCATCTCTATCGAGAATTGCCATCCCTTTCATAATTCTGAATATAGTCAACAAGTCGCCTCTTTCCCTTCTCTGCTCTAATGTTGACAGCTGTAATTTCTCCAATCTTTGTTCATATGTCAAATGTGATAGTGTGGGTGCCATCTTTGTCGCCACTCTTTGGATTCTTTCTAACTTCCTTGTGTTTTTCTTTGTGCTAGGTGCCCACATTGACATAGCATATTCTAACTTTGGTCCTATCAATGTAACAATTAATTTCTTAACCATCTCCTCATCCATGTAGTCGAAGGCCACTTTCATTGATCTTAATAAATTGTAGGTCTCTCCAAATAACTTGTTTACATGTTTGTCGGGAGTCAAATCACTTCAGATGATTACTCCTAAGTCCCTTTCTGAGTTTACTTTCTTTATTGCTTTATTTCCCATCATATATTTTCCCAAAACTCTGTTTTTGCCTTTTCCAAATTCCATTATGCTACATTTCTTGAAGTTGAAATTCATCTCGTGTTTCTGGCTCCATTTCCATACTTTATGCATCATCTTGTAGCGATCTACAATCTTCTTCTGTTTTCTCTCTCTTGAGTAATTTAGCATTGTCAGCAAAAAAATTCATATAACAATTTACTCCTTCATCCATATCATCTATGTATATGGCAAACATTAAGGGAGCCAAAACAGACTCTTGTGGGACGCCACTTTTTATGTCTTCCCATTTCGAATTTCTGTCTCTAAGTACCACTCTCATTTTTCTCCCAGTTAAGAAGTCCTTTATACATTCCAACAGTTTGCCTTGAATTCCTCCTTTTTTTCAATTTTGCTTATTAATTTTTTGTGTGGTACCTTGTCAAAAGCTTTCTGCAAATCCAGGAAAGTGCAGTCTGCCCATCCATCTCTTTCTTGTATTATTTTAATTTGTCTTGAATAAAAGCAGATTAGATTTGTGGTGCACGATCTTCCACTTCTAAAACCAAATTGTTTGGGGTTTATTATTTTTTTTTCTTTATCAAATGGCTTTTGTAATTCCAGGAAAGCACAGGCTGCCCATTCATCCCTTTCTTGTATTATAGCTATTAACCTCGAATAGAAAGATTGGTGTTATGTAGAGGTTTGTGGTGTATTTTGTTTTCTTATATTTATATTTGTATACTATTTCTACTGTAGTGTCTTCATGGTTATTTAGTTTCTTAGATATGGCCACAGCTTTATTTTTGCTTTTTTGAGGATGGCCAGAAGAATATATATAGAATATATTGTTAGAAGGAAGGAGTTACTCTTATTATCAACATCCCTAGCTAGAGTAATGCATGTCTGGCACTAATTATGGCACCATTTTGATGGCAGTGTTCCCAACGGGTTTGAGCTCCTCAGACTTGGCCATTAGTTCTGAGGTCTTCAGCAAGTACCCATGCAACAAGTACCTGCTCTATCTAACACTTGAGACAGCTGATAAACGCAAAGGTGAGAGTATTTGTATATATTTCTCTTATGATATGGTGATATATTTCATATGATTTTTTCAAGTTGCACCAAATTCTTTTTAGTGAATTAAAAGCCTTTATATATTCTGGATTCCCTCACCACACTCTCTCTCTCTTTCTCTCTCACACACACACACACACACTTTCAACGAACGGACGGCTTGAAGAACGTTCTGAAGAAAAGTGCAGATTGTGGATCCCAACGCAAAGAGAAGTGCCTTTTTGTATTTACAGGGTGGGGGGAAATTGCTTGTGGGGTAGTGGGAAAGTAAGGAAAGAGGAGAAGGGGAGGGATTGCTGGGGAAATGGAAGGTAATGAGGAAGTAGAGGACTTGGCCCTAACAGACCGCCGAAAAGTAAACAAGCGACCGCAAGACGAGCTGGAGGACGACGAAATGTCTAATAAGAATGTAAAGATTAGAAGTATAGATAGGAACAATACAGTAGAAAGTGATGAGAATATTTCCAAGGGATTTAAAGAGAGTGGGGGGGACACAAACCCCCCCCGACTGACAAGACTAGAGAAGAAGGTTGATAAGGTGATCGAGGACTTGGAGAGTAGGTTAGGTCATATGAACACCATTTTACAAAGGGTTGAAAGATTGGAAGAACTAGAAAAGGCGAATAAAAACTTAACTGATGAAATAGAAGACCTAAAAAGACAGTTAAGAGAAGTAAAGGTGGAGAATGAGGAATTGAAGAAGAATAGTAAAGAAAACAGAGAGACAATAGCTAAAGAAACTAAAAATTGGAAGAAAACCCAAGAAGGAAATAAGGTTTCATTCACTGACATTAGTCAAACAGCAATTGAAAGAACATACTGAAGACTCAGTTATTAAAGTGATGAGACAAAAGGAGAATATAGTAAGAGATTTAGCAGACAAGAAGAAATGTATAATTATATTAGGAATGGAAGAGAAACACAACACAGATAGAACCACAAGAATCAAAGAGGAAAATGAAAAAGTAAGCCAATTACTAGAATCAGTTCAGGAAGATGAACCAGAAATTATGAAACAAATCAAAGAGAAATTTAGACTCGGAAAGTATAGCACAGACAAGACCAGACCAATTAAGATTAAATTCAAGTCACAAACAACGGCAGAGAATATCTTATCCAAAACAGGGAAACTAGCAACAAGTGAACAATACAAAAAGATATGGATAAAAAGAGAAATGAATAAAGAGGAAAGAGAGGAAGAAAAGCAGAAAAGACTGGAAGCTAAGGCAAAAAACGAGAACAGAACGGAGTCAGAGAAAGAGAGATTCTATTGGAGAGTAGTGAACATGAAACTAAGGAAGTTCGACATACAAAAGAAAAACATAAGGGAAACAGAGAACACAATGGAAGTGGCAGAAAACTAAGAGTGTCTTACACAAATATAGATGGATTAATAACAGGATTGAATGAGCTGAATGATTATTTGAAGGAAAAAGAACCGGACATAATGGGAATTGTAGAAACAAAATTAAAAGGCCCACTACCACCCAACAGTGTAGGACATGATGCATACAATTATTGGATTAGAAACAGAGAGAAAAAGCAAGGGGGTGGAGTTATGTTCCTGACTAAGAAGGATATAAACGTGAAAGGTGTCATATATGGAAAGAATACAGTAGAGATGATTATGATAGAAGTGGAAGACAGAGATAAGAAGAGCAGAAAATTTGTGATAAATTATGTGCCTCCAAAAACAGCCTCATGGGAGGAGAGTGAACATAAAAGTATGTTAGAGGACACAAAGATAACATTAACTAAAATAATGGAAGATGGAGGAAGAATAGTTATGATGGGCGACTTTAATTGCAAAGAAATCTGCTGGGAAGAAATGACAGTAAAGGGTGGAGACGACTCATGGGGAAACGCTCTACTTGAGATGATTATTGACCACACAATGACACAATGGATACAGGAGAACACTAGGTATAGAAATGAGGAAGAACCTTCGAGACTAGACTTATTAATTACATCTGAACCTAGAATAGTGGACAAGATTGAATATAAAACACCAATAGGTAAAAGTGACCACATATTGATTGAACTGGAACTTAATGAAGAAAAATATATGAAAAGAAATGAACAATATAGAAAAGGAAGAATGATGTATGAAAAAACAAACTTTGATAAAATAAGAGAATTCTTTCAACAAGAAAACTGGGAAGAAATATACAAAGAAGAAACATCAGTGGAAAAGAAATGGAATATTTTGACAAAAATTTACAAAAAAGGAGTGGAAAAGTATGTCCCAAGACAAAAACAAGAAAAAGAATATGTAAAATGCTGGTACAACAAAAGTTGTAGGGAGTTAAAAGACAAAAGAGACAAAGCCTGGACCAGATGGAAAAAAGACAGAAAACCTGAAAAATGGAAAATATATACCAGTTATAGAAATGAATATGTACAAACGTGCAGAGAGGAAAAGAGAAAATATGAAAAAGACGTCATAGAAAAATGTAAAGATCAACCAAAACTATTCTACAGATTTGTAAACAATAAACTGAAAAACAAACAGGACTTGGAGAAATTAAGACAAGGGGGAGATGAATACACTGAGGAAATGGAAATGGCGGAAATTATGAACAAACATTTTAAATCAGTGTTTACAAGGGAGAACATACAACCTGAAGAGATTGAATGGAAAGAGAAAGTCCCCCCTATAGAAAAAATAGAAGTATCAAAGAATGAAATATTGATACACTTGAGTAATCTTGATGTCAGAAAATCACATGGACCAGATGAAATAGCAAACTGGATTCTGAAAGAATGCAGGAATGAACTGGCAGACAAAATACATAGCATAATAAGCAGTTCCTTGAAAGAGGGAAAAGTTCCAGAAGATTGGAAAAAAGCAAATATAGTACCTATATATAAAGGAGGAAATAAAGAAGAACCTACCAACTATAGACCAGTCTCTCTAACAAGTACAATAGCAAAAATTTGTGAAAGAATTATCAAAAATAGATGGGTAAAATACTTGGAAAAAAACAACGTACTAAATCCAAGGCAATTTGGATTCAGACAAGGACGATCATGCGTCACCAATTTAATATGTTTCTATTCAAGGCTAATAGATATAATACAAGAAAGAGATGGATGGGCTGATTGTGCATTTGTAGACCTAAAAAAAGCTTTTGACAAAGTACCACATAAGAAGTTGCTTAAGAAACTAGAATCTGAAGGAGGAATACAAGGTAAATTACTAAATTGGATGGACGACTTTTTGCAAGAAAGAAAAATGAGAGTAGTGATAAGAAACAGCACTCAAAATGGAATGAAGTAATAAGCGGTGTCCCGCAGGGAACAGTCCTGGCCCCAATAATGTTTGCTATATATATTAATGATATGGATGAAGGAATTGAAAGCTATATGAGCTTCTTTGCAGACGATGCAAAACTACTGAAAAGAGGGAAAACTGAAGAAGATTGTGAATCACTACAGAGAGATCTAAATAAAGTACAAGAATGGAGTAGGAAGTGGGAGATGGAGTTCAATACAAAAAAGTGTAGTATAATGGAATTTGGAAAAAGCAAAAACAGAATAACAGGATCATATAATTTGGGAGAAGAAGGAATAAAAAAAAGTAGAAAATGAGAAGGACCTGGGAGTCATTGTTATGAATAATATGTCACCTGAAAAACATATAAATAAGATTTTTGGAGAAACTTATAATTTAATAAGAACAATCAAAGTGGCATTTACATACCTGGATGAAGAAATGGTGAGGAAAATCCTAATCACCCTGATAAGACCAAGATTAGAATATGCAGCAACAATATGGTTACCAAGTACAAAAAAATGTATAAAAAAACTTGAAAGAATACAAAGAGCAATTACAAAACTGGCACCAACACTCTCAAAACTATCATATGAAGAGAGACTACAAAAACTTGAACTACAGACACTAGAGCAAAGAAGAGAGAGAGGAGATTTGATAGCTATTTACAGAATCATGAAAGGCATAGAAATTACTGATAGAGAGAATCTGATAAAATGGGATGACAGAAATACAAGAGGACACGGAAAGAAAATAAAAAAAGACAGCTATAGAAGAGATCTGAAAAAGAACAGCTTTCCACACAGAGTAATAGACAGTTGGAACAAGTTAGATGAGAAAGTGGTGGGTGCAAAAACAATACATGAATTTAAAAATTGTTTAGATAAAATGAGAAATGAAGACGGGACCCCACGAGCATAGCTCCCCTTCCCGTAAAATACAACTAGGTACAACTAGGTAAATACACTCCACTGAACGAACGGCGTAGAGGACATTTTGAAGAAAAAGTGAAATTTTCGTGGATCCCAAAGCAAAGGAAGTACCTATTGTATTTACAGGGTGGGGGGGAAATTGCTCATGGTGTAGTGGGAAAGTGAAGAAAAAGGAGAAGGGGAGGGATTACTGAGGGAAATGGAAAGAAATGAGGAAGGAGAGGACTTGGCCTAGGCAAGCAGACGCCATGTAAACAAAAGAGGTCCCAACCAATTTAGTGACGACGAAATGTCGAACAAAAATGTAAAGATTAGAAACATAGATAAGAACAATTCAATGGAAGGTGAGGATAATAATTTCCAAGGATTTAAAGAGGGGGAGGCGGATACCAACCTCCCCCGACTAGCAAAACTGGAGGAAAGGCTTGAACAAATGACTGAACATTGGGAGATTAGGTTTGGTAAAATGTCAAAACTTGCAGAAAAGGTTGAAAGACTGGAAGAACTAGAGAAGGCGAACAAAAACTTAACTGATGAAATAGAAGAACTAAAAAGACAGTTAAGAGAAGTAAAAGAGGCGAATAAAGAATTAAAAAGGAACAATAAAGACAATAAAAAAACAATAGCAAAAGAGGCACAGGGGTGGAGAAAGATACAGGAAAACAGTAAAGTTGCATTTAATGATATAATTAAACAGCAAATGAAAGAACAAACTGAAGACTCAGTTATCAAAGTGATGAGACAGAAAGAGAATATTGTAAGAGACTTAGCAGACAAAAAGAAATGTATAATTATATTAGGAATGGAAGAGAAACATAACCCAGATAGAACCTCAAGAATCAAAGAGGAAAATGAAAAAGTTAGCAGTTTACTACAATTAGTTTAGGAAGATGAACCAGAAATAATGAAACACATCGAAGAGAAGTTCAGACTCGGAAAGTATAGTACAGATAAGACCAGACCAATTAAGATTAAATTCAGGTCACAAACAATGGCAGAGAATATCTTATCCAAAACAGGGAAACTAGCAACAAGTGAACAATATAAAAAGGTATGGATAAAAAGGGAAATGAATAAAGAGGAAAGAGAGGAAGAAAAAAGAAACGACTTGAAGCTAAGGGAAAAAACGAGAACAGAACAGAGTCAGAAAAAGAGAGATTCTATTGGAGAGTAGTGAATATGAAACTAAGGAAATTCGACATACAAGAGAAAAACATAAGGAAAACAGAGAACACAATGGAAGTGACAGAAAACTAAGAGTGTCTTACACAAATATAGATGGATTAATAACAGGATTGAATGAGCTGAATGATTATTTGAAGGAAAAAGAACCGGACATAATGGGAATTGTAGAAACAAAATTAAAAGGTCCACTACCACCCAACAGTGTAGGACATGATGCATATAATTATTGGATTAGAAACAGAGAGACAAAGCAAGGGGGTGGAGTTATGTTCCTGACTAAGAAGGATATAAACGTGAGGTGTGTCACATATGGAAAGAATCCAGTAGAGATGATTATGATTGAAGTGGAAGACAGATAAGAAGAGCAGAAAGTTTGTGATAAATCATGTGCCTCCGAAAATGGCCTCGTGTGAAGAGAGTGAACATAAAAGTATGTTAGAGGACGCAAAGATAACATTAAATAAGATAATGGAAGATGGAGGAAGAATAGTTATTATGGGCGACTTTAATTGCAAAGAAATCTGCTGGGAAGAGATGACAGTAAAGGGTGGAGACTGCTCATGGGGAAACTCTCTACTTGAGATGATTACTGACAATACAATGACACAGTGGATACAGGAGAACACTAGGTATAGAAATGAGGAAGAACCATCAAGACTAGACCTAATAATTACATCTGAACCTAGAATAGTGGACAAGATTGAATATAAAACACCAATAAGTAAAAGTGACCACATATTCATTGAACTGGAAATAAATGAAAAAAAAATACATGAAAAGAAATGAACAATATAGAAAAGGAAGAATGATGTATGAAAAAACAAACTTTGATAAAATGAGAGAATTCTTTCAAAAAGAAAACTGGGAAGAAATATACAAAGAAGAAACAACAGTGGAAGAGAAATGGAATATTTTGACAAATATTTACAAAAAAGGAGTGGAAAAGTATGTCCCAAGACAAAAACAAGAAAAAGAACATGTAAAATGCTGGTACAATAGAAGTTGTAGGGAGTTAAAAGACAAAAGAGACAAAGCTTGGACCAGATGGAAAAAAGACAGAAGGCCTGAAAAATGGAAAATATATACTTGTTATAGAAATGAATATGTACAAACGTGCAGAGAGGAAAAGAGAAAATATGAAAAAGATGTCATAGAAAAGTGTAAAGATCAACCAAAACTATTTTACAGATTTGTAAACAACAAATTGAAAAACAAACAATACTTGGAGAAATTAAGCCAAGGAGGAGTTGAATACACAGAGGAAATGGAAATGGCGGAAATTATGAACAAACATTTTAAATCAGTGTTTACAAGGGAGAACATACAACCTGAAGAGATCGAATGGAAAGACAAAGTCCCTCCCATGAAGGAAATAGAAGTAACAAAGAACAAAATATTGAAACACTTGAGTAATCTTGATGTCAGAAAATCGCATGGACCAGGTGAAATAGCAAAATGGATTTTGAAAGAATGCAGGAATGAACTGGCAGACAAAATACATAGCATAATAAACAGTTCCTTGAAAGAAGGAAAAGTTCCAGAAGATTGGAAAAAAGCAAATATAGTACCTATATATAAAGGAGGAAATAAAGAAGACCCTACCAACTATAGACCAGTCTCTCTAACAAGTACAATAGCAAAAATTTGTGAAAGAATTATCAAAAGTAGATGGGTAAAATATTTAGAAAAAAACGTGTTTAATCCAAGACAATTTGGATCCAGACAAGGACGATCATGCGTCACCAATTTAATATGCTTCTATTCAAGGCTAATAGATATAATACAAGAAAGAGATGGATGGGCTGATTGTGCATTTCTTGACCTAAAAAAAGCTTTTGACAAAGTACCACATAAGAAGTTGCTTAAGAAATTAGAAACTGAAGGAGGAATACAGGGCAAACTACTTAATTGGATGGACGACTTTTTGCAAGAAAGGAAAATGAGAGTAGTGATAAGAGACAAGCACTCAAAATGGGATGAAGTAATAAGTGGTGTTCTGCAAGGAACAGTTCTGGCCCCAATATTGTTTGCTATATATATTAATGATATGGATGAAGGAATTGAAAGCTATATGAGCTTCTTTGCAGATGATGCAAAACTATTAAAAAAAGTGAACACGGAAGAAGATTGTGAGTCACTACAGAGTGATCTAAATATAGTATGGGAATGGAGTAGGAAGTGGGAGATGGAGTTCAACACTAAAAAGTGTAGTATAATGGAATTTGGAAAAAGCAAAAACAGAATAACAGGAGCATATAAATTGGGAGAAGAAGGAATAAAAAAAGTAGAAAATGAGAAGGACCTGGGAGTCATTGTTATGAATAATATGTCACCTGAGAAACATATAAATAAGATTTTTGGAGAAACTTATAATTTAATAAGAACAATCAAAGTTGCATTTACATACCTGGATGAAGAAATGGTGAGGAAAATCCTAATCACCCTAATAAGACCAAGATTGGAATATGCAGCAACGATATGGTCACCAAGTACAAAATTTTTTATAAAAAAAAATTGAAAGAATACAAAGAGCAATTACAAAATTGGCACCAACACTCTCAAAACTATCATATGAAGAGAGACTAGCAAAACTTGAACTACAGACACTAGAGCCAAGAAGAGAGAGAGGAGATTTGATAGCTATTTACAGAATCATGAAAGGCATAGAAATTACTGATAGAGAGAATCTGATAAAATGGGATGATAGAAATACAAGAGGACACGGAAAGAAAATAAAAAAAGACAGCTATAGAAGAGATCTGAAAAAGAACAGCTTTCCTCACAGAGTAATAGACAGTTGGAACAAGTTAGATGAGAAAGTGGTGTGTGCAAAAACAATACATGAATTTAAAAATAGTTTAGATAAAATGAGATATGAAGACGGGACCCCACGAGCATAGCTCCCCTTCCCATAAAATACAACTAGGTAAATACAACTAGGTAAATACATGGAATAAATTGAATAAGAAAACAGTGAGTGCTAAAATTATACATGATTTTAAGAAAGAACTGGATGTGGAAAGAAACAACTGCGGATCACTATGAGCATAGCTCTCCTCCTGCAAAATACAACTAGGTAAATACTTGTTGGGTCCCATCTCCTACTCTCCAATTTTAACATACCTAGCCTCAACTTCATATACAGTTCAACTTAATCTGTATCCTTGACTTCCAATTATTATATTCAGATCAGAATTCATGTATTAAAGCTTAGGCTATATCACCTACTAAGCTTTTCCATGTATTTATAGAGCCATATGGACAACTGTATTTCTTCACATCCTTTAGACATCTGGTCTTTCTTAATATGTTCCCATGACCTCTTAAAGCCCTTCCATCCTTAATCAAGAGATCTCTTCTCTTAATGGGTCAGAGTAGACACCATATGAGGATAAAATCTCATATGGCAAAACATTGTACTTTTAATAAAGGTTTCATCCTCATATTGTGTCACTTTAAATCAGCTCTGTGTTAATGCCATCTAACCCGTTGTGTGACCTCAATACTGAAATGATATCACTTCTTTCTCTTCTATCTATCAAAGTTGGCAGACCCAGTACTTTTAATCTTTCCTCTTATGATTTATCTGACAAGCTGGAGACCATTTTGGTTACTGCCCTTTGTAATCTCTCAATCTTCCCTATATCCTTCACTCTGTGTAGCACCATGCAAGTAAATGCC
The DNA here is from genome assembly GCF_046742065.1 of Oratosquilla oratoria. Taxonomy (NCBI): domain Eukaryota; kingdom Metazoa; phylum Arthropoda; class Malacostraca; order Stomatopoda; family Squillidae; genus Oratosquilla; species Oratosquilla oratoria. The sequence goes on along the minus strand of NC_134787.1, from coordinate 4,271,612 downwards.
TGAGGTAATGAAGAGTTATGAGGAATAGGTATCTGGGGATAAACATGAACAGGAGGTTTTATCAACGAATGATTGTGCCCATGGTACTGTATGGAGTGTTGGCATGGCATTTGAAGGAGTCAGAAAGGAAGAGCTTTTATGTGTTTGTGATGAAATATTTAAAGAGTATGGTAAGTATAATGAGAATGAATAGAGTGAGAAATATGATAAATGAGATAGAGAGTAGGGGTGGAAAGACAGCTGGCAGACAAGGTTGATCAAAGAGAGGTGAGATGGTTTGGGCACATGGAAAGAATAAGGAAAGGCTAGGAAAAAGAGTGTGGAAAGCAGAAGTAGATGGAGTGAACTTGATGTAAAGACCAAAATGAGGTGAATGTACAGGTTCAAGGGGGGCATTTTATGTAAGAGGAATGTCTATTGAGCAAGGAATAGACTCCAAAAGATAGGAGTAAGTATGGATTATTTATCTAAATGTATCTAATAATTGTAGTATACAGGAAAGAAGTGACAATTGTGAGGGCTTCTCTCCAATTATAATACTATACCTAGATTGAAACTTTTACCTGGTTCCAACATGGGCTGTATCACCTTATTCTCTTTATACTTTTTGTAAATGGATGGATAAATTATGCAACCCCTAGGAAAGTTCTTCTTACCTGTTCTGTAAATTTCTAAAGTGGATGAGGTGAAGGGGAGAGGTCCCCATATGAATAAGCAGTAGAGGTGAATACTTCATTTCTGGGATTGACATAGGGGTCTTTGAGAAGATCTATAGCTGAATCATAGGTAGTACACTCAGCAATGTAATCATATATGGTTGGAGAGACAAAATTGATCAATGTATCTAGCTTGTTAGGATTAAGGCTTGCGATGGATTCCAGGAATGCATAGAAAGTAGTAGGCAGGTTGGGAGATACATCCAGGCGTTCAGGTCTCAGGAATTTATTCATCTTTAGATCAGATGCAGCTTGTTAGTTGAATAAATTGTGGTATTCATAAGGAAGAGTCAAAACCTTTCTCTAGGTTTTATTCAACTAACACAACATCAATACAGTCTGAAAACAATATAAGTAAACATACCCATTCTAATCAGGTTAATATGCACAATTAGTTATAAGTAGACAAAATAATGTGTAACACATCAGGCAGTTATACATATAAAGTTACATGAAGCTTAGATCACCACACATTGCATGTTTATCTACAGTGAGACCTCTCATTAACGGACATTAACTAGCTGTGTTTGCGGTGTTTTCGCTGTGTTTTCAGTGTTTTTGGTGCTGTTGTTTAGTGCGTGCAATCACTGTGCCACTCAAAAAACACTCCAAAACACCAAAAACATAGCAAAAACACTACAAATGCAGCTAATTAATGTCTGTTAATGAGAGGTCTCACTGTATTATCAATATACCAAAAAAAAATTCCCCTTTATAAGGGAAGTAGCTAAGTCAGAAGTATGTACTTATTCCCACCCATGTCACTCCCCTCCACCACCCTTTCCACCCCTCCCACCTCAGCTCCTCATATATGACACCTCATCCCTGCACCTGCCAACTGCCCTGGGTCAAACACAATGCAGCAGGACACAGTATATTCACAGCAAGGCCACTTCACTTAATCAGCAACCCCCCTCTCCATCCCCTCATGCAGAAAAAGAGAAGACAAGGAGAAATCACTTCAGGCTGTGTCAAAATATTACTCACACATAAGCAGCCCCTATTCTCCAGTCCTCCCTTCCTTGCATAACAATATCATCCATACACATTCTCAACTCATCCCTATCTCCAGCATGCTCCCTTCCTTCCTCAACAGACATTCCTCTCTTTCTCATCCTTGGTTGTCCCCTCAAATTCACTCCCTCCACCTCTACCTCCCACACCTCTTTTACTAATCTTTCATTACTCATTCTTTCCATGTGTCTAAACCATCCCAATAATGTTTCATCAGCCCTATGTATCATCTCCTTTTCCACTCCTGCTATCCTCTTCACCTTGTTTCTCATTCTGTCCAACCTTGTAACTCCTACCATACTTCTCAGACATTTCATCTCAAAAACCTTTCAACTTTTCCTCTCTGCCTCTTTTAAATTCCAAGTCTCTGCCCCATACAGTACCATCTGTGCAATCACCCCTTCATACAATCTCCTCTTTTCATCCATTCTCAGTTGATTATTTCTCATGGCACCCTTTAAATATCTATTATAAAACCTCATGTATGAATTGGTACAATCTACAAAAAATAACTAGCCTATCCATACACTCATTCTCCACTCATCACTATCTCCTGCCTGCTTTCTTCCTTCCTTAACAGACATTCCCCTCTTTCTCAGTGCTCCCTTCACCCCATACATCAATCTCATCTTTGGTTGTCCACTCAAGTTCACTCCCTCCACCTCTGCCTTCCACACCTTTTTTTTATTAATTTTTCATCACTCATTCTTTCCATGTCTAAACCATCCCAATAATGTTTTATCGGCCCTGTCTGTCATCTCCTTTTCTACTCCCACTATCCTCCTCACCTTGTTTCTTACTCTTTCCAACCTTGTAGCTCCTACCATACTTCCCAGACATTTCGTCTCAAAAACCTTTCATTTTTTCCTCTCTGCCTCTCTTATATTCCAAGTCTCTGCCCCATACAATACCATTGGCACAATCACCCTTTCATACAATCTCTTCTTTGCATCCCTTCCCAGTTGCCTATTTCTCATAACACCCTTTGAATATCTATTATAAAACCTCATGCATCAATTGGTACAATATACAAAAAATAACTAGCCTATCCATTTATTGCCACCCCTAATGCAAATTCTATAATATTGATCAGCCAGTCCTACGTAAAGAGACCAGTTTTGTTGTCCAGAGTAGTCATTACCCATGCCCTTTTGCTATGCCACAGTATGATGATATTGAGGTTACTGCAGTTATGCTGCATTTATTGGAGGAATACTTCATGTTTATGTAGATAACCAATTCACAACACTGAAAGCATGGACAAAATTTCTGCTTCAACATAGGATAAGAATTTAACCACTGCTGGGCCATCAGTGCTAGCCACCACATCAGAAGCCTTTGTAGTTACAAGGCAAAGTCAAAGTCAAACATATCACAGTGGCACATTGATATTTCATACTGATTTTCACAGGTGAAACAACACTCAGTTTAATCATAAACAAGTCTCCCACTGGAGGAAACTGCAGTCTCAACCCAGATAAAGGCCTTGCCCTTATAAGCAGTTTTGAGTTGACGTGCGATAACTGGGCTGACCCAGATGGAGTTGGCATGGGACAGTACTCTTTCTACAGTAAGTTGCTCTGTCTATCTACTTTACAGATTTTTATTTTAAGTAACACCAGACTTTTTTTGTCACAGGAAAGAAATGACAGGTATGAAAGGAGTTTTGGTTGATTGAGATTGCATTAAAACAATGTTCATCCCAACTGAATTAAATTGTATCATATTACCTCAGTGAATTTGACATTAGCATGTAGCCTAACCAGTTTACTATCAAATGGTATGCACTTTATTATGGTTTAAGTTCTTTCAAAGACAATGCACAGTACAAAGGTAAAATAGCACTGAAATAACTATTCTATTAAAAAGAATCACTTTCTGCTTTATGAAAAGGCAGGATATATAAAATATATTAGGTAACATGTCCACTCATGACAGCATTTGAAGATGAGAGTGTCAAGAAAACAATTGTGGCTTCAAGGAACTCCCATGTCACAGTGGTACTGCCTGTTGGGGATATGAACATCTACTGTGACATCAGCGACATTGATGGAACCTTCACTGAGTATCACGTGGGCCTTGCAAAGGTATGGATACTATAAAAGAAGAGAAAGCAAACTTTTGAGAGTCAGTACACAAAACCTCAAACTTTGGCTCCATAATTTATGATACCACTGACTCCAAATCTGACTTCTGTTTTTATAATAGAGTTTACTATATTTTGTATGATGGGTGGGTGAACATGAAAGTTGAAAGTAAATGTGGGGAAAATTAAAGTGAGATGTGCAAGGAGCGATGATGGTGGTGGATTAGATGTACATTTGATGGAAGAGAGGCTAGAGGATGTGGAAAGTTTATTTGAGGTTACACTTACCATATTTTTCGGACCATAAGGCGTGGGCAAAATCCTTAAAATCGGCCAAAATCGGGTGGTGCGCCTTATTGTGAGGTGCGCCTTTTGTGTGGCTTCAGTGCAAATAAATGCCTCGGACAGTGACGTACTATTTTGACACGTTTCGTAGCTAGCCTGCCGACGGCGACAGTGCATAGGCCTAGCAAAAGTTACAACCAAGTTATAACCAAGATGCATGTATCTTGACAGGAAAATTGCGAAAACTTCAACAGTTTTCGAGTCCATGCCACCGCATTCATTCACGCTATCATGGCTATGACATGATAGCGTCCACAACACAGACAGCCACTTTGCATTGGTCTAGTCTCGCTCCACTCAGACTGTAGTCATTTGGGTATCTTTTTAGTTTCGACCATGGGCGCAATGTAGCAATAGAAAATTAATTATTAATTTTGTAAATTAAAATGTATCAAGGTAATATGCAATTTTGTGGGCGGGAATGAAAATAAAAAATACCTTGCTACAAGCAAATATGCTAATGAACGAAGTCGGTAGCATAGGATCGGGACGATAACGTCTCTCATGACGATGACAACGAGGATGAGCCGGATGACATTTAATTTGCAGGTAATGATTTATTAAACACAGGTTAGGTTAGGTTAGACAAATTTATCACCCTATTATTTCTTCGATGTCAGCATCTATCATAACAAACATGGCGTACCATTCGTCCGACACGACTTCGTTACTTATGAAATCTGTTTTAGCACTTTTTTTTATTTCCGCTCACAAAATTGCATACTACGTTGATACATTATAATTTACAAAATTAATAATTAATTTTCTATTGCTATATTGCGCCCATGGTTGAAACTAAAACTTTACCTTCATTTGTAATCTTGTGTTTTTAAGTGAATAGAGAATTCCGGGAATAAAACTGCTATTGTTGGTTTTGATTGGAAGACAGAGGTGAGTGGAGAATGGTTGTATATGGATGATGTTGTGACTGCATGAGGAGGAATGGGCGGGGGGGTGGGGGGTGGGGTAGTATGTGTGAGTAAATTTTGACGCAGCCCGAAGGGATTTCTCCCCGTCCTCTCCTTATATGCAAAGGGGGACAGAGAGGGGGGGTCGCCGATTAAATGAAGCGGTTTGCTGTGGATGTAATGTGTCTTGCGACACTGCTTCTGACCCAGGGCGGTGGGCAGGGTGCAGGGATGACCCGTCATCCAGGAGGTGCTCAGATGAGAGGAAGGGTGGGAGGGGTGTGGAGGGTATTTAGGGATGAAATGGGTGGGAGTGTTTTTATGCCTTTCCCTTTTTGGCTACCTCCCTTGGAAGGGGGAAAAAGCCTTGGTATATGTATGTATGTATGTATTGTTGGTTTTATTCCCCACAATTCCCGTAACGTGTTTATGTTGTTTTCTAGGGGTATTGGCAGGGCAGACCGTCCATGGAGGTGGTCTGATTTCACTGACCAAAATAAAAAAAAATATATCATTCATTTTTGTAATTTTGTTAAATCCCAACCAATTTTTCTCATTCAACAACGAAAATGTTCAGTTCTGAATGCACTCACATATGCATGATTATCCGATTACGAGACCAGGTGCGCCTTATGGTGAGGTGCGCCTCATGTAAGGACGGGGAATAGCAAATTATGGGTGCGCCTTATGGTACGAAGCGCCTTATGGTCCGAAAAATATGGTACTAATGAATAGAGGAGTGGAGGTGGAGGTGAATTATAGAGGAAAGTAAATATGTGTGGTGATGAAAAGTGTTATGAGAAGTAGGTACCTGGTGAGAACAGCTGGGAGAGAGGGTGTTCAGGAATGAGTCTTCATATGTGAAGTGCTAATATAGAAAGGGGAATGAATAAGTTTCAGTGTGTGTGGGACAAGTGTAAAGTG
>NC_134787.1:4083119-4263119 GCF_046742065.1 Oratosquilla oratoria | reverse complement strand
TGCCACATTGACTCTATTTTCCTTATTATTTTCTTGTGTGGTTCCTTATCAAATGCCTGTTGTAGGTCCAGAAAGGCACAGTCTGCCCAAACATCTCTCTCTTGTATTATATCTATCAATCTCGAGTAGAAGCAGATCAAGTTTGTTGTACATAATCTTCCTTGTCTGAATCCAAATTGATTTGGATTCAGTATAGTTTTTTCTTCCAAATGTTTAACCCATCTATTTTTTCATTACCTTTTCACGAGTTTTTGCCACTGTGCTTGTTAGGGAGACCGGTCTGTAATTTGATGGATCTTCCTTGTTTCCTCCCTTATGAATCGGTACAATATTTGCATTCTTCCAGTCCTGTGGCACCTTTCCTTCTTGAAGTGAGAATTTAATTATATTGTATATTTTATCTGTTAATTCCTCCATGCATTCTTTCAGTATCCAATTTGCAATTCCATCTGGACCATGCGATTTTCTGACATCAAGGGTTTTGATTTGGTCGCTGATTTCCTTCTGTTTTACAATTATTTCTTTCATTGAGAGGGATATCTCTCTATTCCCTCACAGTTAGGTGAGTTTTCTATTGTGAATACTGATTTGAAGTGGTTGTTCATAATTTCAGCCATTTCCAGTTCTTCTGTATAATCGTTTTGACCTGGTGCAGCTTTTCTATTTCTTGTTTATTCTTCAGTTTGCCATTTACATCCCTGTAAAATAGTTTGAACTCTTCCTTGCATTTTTCTATTATTTTTTTCGTAGTTTCTCTTTTCATTTCTGCATATTTTTACATAATCATTTCTTAGTTTGATGTACATTAGCCATTTGCTTGTTTTCTTGTCTTTTTTCCATTTCCAAACTTTGTCTCTTTTATCCTTAGTCTCACTACACCTTTTGTTGTACCCACTTTTATGTATATGCTTTCCTTTTTTTGTTGTGGTACATATTTATTCACTCCCTCATTATGAATTTTAGTATATTCCATTTCTCTTCCATCCCTGTTTCTTCATTTAGGAATTTTTCCCAGTTCGTGTTGCGAAAGAATTTTTTGAGTTTCTCAATTTTGTTGTTGTTGTACATTAGCCTTCCTATTCTATGTTTTTTCATTTCTACTTTGATCCATTTGCTCTTTCAACTCAAAAACTATTAGTACATGGTCACTCTTTACTATCGGAGTTTTGTAATCAATTTTGTTGACAATTTCAGGCTCTGTCATAAGTATTAAATCCAGCCTTGATGGTTCTTCACTACCTCTGTATCTGGTATTTTCCCTTATCCACTGAGTCATTGTGTATTCGATGGTCATGTCGAGCAGGACGTTGCCCCAGAGTTCCTCTCCATCCTTCACTGTCATTTCCTCCCAAATTCAGCTTTAAATTCATGTATGTTTTTAGTTCAACTATATCCTATTGCAGGCTATTCCTACAGTTCATAGATATGACAGGTTGTAAATGTAACATTTCCAAATTTGTCTGTGATACCATTTGTAATGAATATTTGTTCTGTAGTGAGCAGACCTTTTACTGGATTTTGCATACAAAGGATACAACAATTTCACCACCAATTATATCTTGAGATAATTAGAAAAAAAAAATTCTTAGCAGCCTAAGTAATCATTGGTAAATGTTTTTGTCTTGCAGATGAACACACAGGCTTTAAAAAATGTGGAGAATACCATGAGTTTAGTAACATTGCAGCACCTAAATATTGCGGGGAGTGTCATTAGTTCTACTGTTGATGGTGAGTATGGGTGCAACTTGGTGTGAGTAGGTGTGGCAGGATGTAGAAGTGAAGGACTTCAATAACCAAGATGTGTTTACTCAAAAAGGAAATCCAAATAATTTCTTGCTCTTCTTTATTGAAGGTTTTATATCTTAGTCCATAGTTACATACTTTATCTACTGTATTAGTGTATTCATTACATGGTCACATGCATTTAGTAACTTAGGGACTGTTTTGGGATACCTCTATGAACTGGAGCCACACCTCATTTGTCTGTATTAGAGAAAAATCTCTGCTCATAAATGAATGTTGAGACACTTTTTGATATTGCTGTCCTTCCTTTTTGCTGGCTCCTAATACATGTCCTCTATCATGTCTAAAACCCTTCATCTTCTTTTTTTGGTCCTCCTATGATGGAAGAAGAATTCCACCATTGTGTTACTATATCTGTCATAGAAGGCAACTCATTGGGATGGATTAAGGGGACCAAGGTCCCCTTCTTTTGCATTTTTCTCCTGCAAAGAGTCATGGAATAAAAGGGTCTGGCAGAAGGGTTCCAACCAGATGTTCCATAAGTAAGTCATTGAATGTTCATGGACGTGATACAGGTGAGAGCAAAAGTGAAGAGAAAGGAACAACAGTCACAGGGTTCTGTCAAACAGTAAGTGATGAGATGTTCAAATGCATGGAGGAGTGGTGGGAAGTGTCATTGAGGATGATGTGGACTGAGGTGAGATTAGAATAGGAGCTCAATCACCAACCCCATATCCAAAAGTTACACCTGTAACTAAGAGTATATTTTACTACCATATCCTTCTTAATATGTAACATATGTTACATACAACAGTTTGCAGATAAATGGGTTCACTTTTGGCTTGAATATGATCTCCAACTTCAAATCATTAAAACATCCTAGTTCTAGATTGAAAACTTCCAGATTTTTTTAATATAACTGCTGGTATGCTTTGTGGAGCATGTTGTGACTTGTCATCCTTCAGAATGACACATGGATCATCACTACAAATGTTGGCTCCTGGTTCATATAACAGCATATGGATCTTGATGTTCATCTTATGTATGATATTATTTAACCCAGCATATTGAAGCAAGGAAACACTAGGACCTTGAATGCAATCTCAGCAACCTATGTCAAATTATTCAGATAAGCCCCTACATTAAACATGTCTAGAAGCAGCATTATAATTACTTCTTTCTTCTATTTTCAGGTGTCTCAGGGACTAAAGGGGCAGCCAAGACAGTGGACATGGAGGCACGTGAGACAGCCATCGTGATTATGGATGTGAGTGCAGATCACAGTGCCTTTGATACCACTTTTATTTCCCAATTTCTACAGTAGTTTCTTATGTGGTACCTTTCAAAGTAAAGTATATATGTATATACATTAACTGAAAGATCTTTTAACTTTTATAAGGGGATGTCCAAGTTAGAACATGCACCCACCCACATCTATTCAAAACTTCCTATTGAACTTCTTGTCTTAACATCTTATGGATGAAGGGTCATCCCTGTTCCCTGCAACATCACTGGGATCAAAGTCAGTGCAACAAGACACAGTTTACCCCCCACAGCTTCATATGATGGTGACTTCTCTCACTTTGTCAAAAAAGTTAGAAAAGACAAGAACATCACTTCAGCTAGCATAATTTCCTCATCTATTTACAACCACTCTCCATCAACTCCTATTTTTTATGAGGCTTCAGTTCAGCCAAGAATAATGAAAGTTTTGAATCTGTCTTCACAAAGGAATAGAGTTTTATAGAGTAAGGAGAGGTGAGCAGTAATTTGTTGTTATAAGGTATAAACATAGAAGTGAGGCAAGTGCTTAATCTTTTGGGATCACTGGATGTGAGAAAACCTTCAGGACCTGATGGAATCTTAAGCTGGATGCATGAAGAATATAAGGAGCAATTGACAGACAAGATTCATAGTCTGTGTGTTCATTTAGAAAAAGGAGTAGTGCCACATGATCTGAAAAGGACTAAATTATTATCACTTTGTAAAAAGGGAAGTAAGGAGACACCACTGAATGACAGACCAATGTCATTGACCAGCATATAAGGCTTTTTCCCCCTTACAAGGGAGGTAGCCAGAAAGGAAAAGGCATAAAATCATTCCCACCCATTCCAACCCTGAATACACTCCACACCCCTCCACCCTCCCTCTTATCTTAGCACCTCCTGGATGACAGGTCATCCCTGCACCTTGTCCACTGCCCTGGGTCAGAAGCAGTGTCACAAGACACAGCACATCCACAGCAATGCCGCTTAATTAAATCGGCGACCCCCCCTCTCCGTCACCCCCATGCATAAAGGAGAAGACGGGGAGAAGTCCCTTTGGGCTGCGTCAAATTTTGCTCACACATACTACCTCACCCCCCATCCCCCTGCCCATTCCACCTCATGCATCACATCATCCATATACAACCATTCTCCATTCACCCCTGTCTTCTGTCCTCTCCCATCCTTCCTCAACAGACATTCCCCTCTTCCCCAAAGCCCTCTTCACCCCATCCATCCACCTCATCCTAGGACGTCCCTTCATATTCACTCCCTCCACATCTGCCTTCCATACCTCTTTTACTAATCTTTCTTCACTCATTCTTTCCATGTGTCCAAACCATCCTAATACTCTTTCATCACCCCTATCTCTCAACTCCCTTTCCACCCCTGTTCTCCTCCTCACCTCCTCATTTCTCACTCTTATCTAGCCTAGTAACCCCCATCATACTTCTCAGACACCTCATCTCAAACACATTCAAACTCCTTCTCTCTTCCTCTCTTATGTTCCATGTTTCTGCCCCATACAGTGCTGTTGGCACAATCACTCCTTCATACAGTCTCCTCTTAGCATCCATTCCCAAACTTAATATCTATGAGCAATTAACAGGAGTATCTAGTCAGTCAGTTTGACATTGAATTCATGCCTATTTCTTGGGGGAAGGCAAACATTGTTCATGTATTTAAAATGAGTGATAAATATTCTATGTATAACTACAGAACAATCAGTTTGAAGTCAGTTATAGGTCAAATGCTGGAATCATTAACCCCTTCCATACGGTGCCGCACACGTAGGCGTCATGGACTTGGATCTCGGTGGCAGCAGCCAATGCCAGCCGTACGACGTGTCGTAATAATACTCGCATCATAAAATATAGTCACCGCTTATATCAATCGTTCTCTCTTCACCCGTGAATTTTGATAACCATAGAAAATGCGATTACAAAAGAATTAGAAAGAATGTCATTATGGAGGGGCGACTACAATAAATATAATCAAGACGCCGATATGGCAGCCTCGCGAATACACTCGCTCCCCATGACGCCTACGTGTGCGGCACCGTATGGAAGGGGTTAATAGCAAATAGTATCAGGGAACATTTGGAGAGGCACAATCTGATTCATAACTCACAGCATGGGTTCACCAAGGGTAGGTTGTGTGTAACTAATCTTTTATCCTTTTACACTATTGTCTACAACGCAGTAGATAACAATGACAGTTATAATGTTATACCCCAACTTAAGCAAAGCTTTTAACAAGGTGCCCCATCTGAGACTAGTAGATAAAATCAAGGTCCATGGCATAGGAGGAAAAGTGTTTGAATGGATCAGAGTATGGACTCGTGACAAAACAGCGAGTCACCATTAATGTTGTCAAGTTAAAATGGGGTAGTGTTACTGGTGGAGTTCCCCAGGGCTCCTCAGCTTTTGGTTCCTTATTGTTCATTATGTATATAAACAACTTGGACAATGGGAGTAATAGTGATGTTAGTTTGGAGATGACACTAAAATAGGATGCCATATTAGGTTAGGGGGAAGATGCTGGGATACTGCAGGTGAGCATCAATTGTTTGCATGGTCAGTAAAAAGGCAAATGGATTACATAATAATACTTACTTTCTTTAGTATTTTACCTAGTTGTATTTACCTAGCTATATTATACAGGAAAGGAGCTATGCTCGTGGTGAATCTTTGTATCTTTCAGCATCAAGTTTGTTCTTAAATTCTTGAATAGTGTTTGCACACACTGTTGCCTTATCTAATTTATTCCAGGTAGCCACCACTCTGTGTGGGAAGCTATTCTTTTTCAGATCTCTTCTATAATTATCCTCTGAGTTTCTTTTCATGTCCTCTTGTTTTTCTGTTGTCCCACTTAAATAAATCATCTCTATCTGGGATTTCCATTCCTTTCATGATTCTATAAATAGTCAGTAGATCTCATCTTTCTCTTCTTTGTTCCAGAGTTGGTAGTTCCAATTTGGACAATCTTTGATTTTATGTCAATTTGGAGAGTGTTGGTGCCATCTTTGTCATTGCTTTTTGTATTCTTTCTAATTTCTTATATTCTTTTTAGTACCGGGTGTCCATAGTGTTGCAGCATACCCCAATTTTGGTCTTACCAGTGTAACTAATATTTTCTTAACCACTTCACTCCGGGCCAAAATCTCGCAGGCAGCATTAGCTGCCAGACGTATGATGTTGCATCATAATACTCACATTATAAAAAATAAAGTCACCGCTGTATCGATCGTGCTCTCTTTCACCCGTGAATTTTGATACCCATAGAAAATATGATGAAGCCAGTTTACAGAGTATGGGGGTCACACAGGTACAACTACAATAAATATAATCAAGAAGCCGACATCGGCATCCTCGCGTACCCACTTGCTCCTCATGACGCCTACGTAGGTGTCACCGTATGGAAGGGGTTAATCATTTCCTCATCCATATAGTCAAATGCCACTTTCATTGACCTTAGTAGGTTGAAGGTTTCTCCGACTACTTTATTGATATGTTTGTCCAGTGACATGTCTTTGCCAATTATTACTCCTAGGTCTCTTTCTGAGCTAACTTTTTTTTACTTTACCAATTTTATAATTTCTCGATATTCTGTTTTTACTTTTTCCAAACTCCATTATACTACACTTCTTGATGTTAAAATTCACTTCCCACTTTTGACTCCATTTCCAGGTTTTATCTAGGTCTATTTGTAATGATTCACAATCTTCCTCTGTACTTACTTTCTTTAGTATTTTTGCATCATCTGCAAAGAAGTTCATGTAACATTCTACACCTTCATTCATGTCATTTATATATATAGCAAACATTATCAGAGCCAATGTCCCTGTGGGACTCAACTTATCATTGTTGTGTCTATGCTGTTCTTCCTCCCACTCTCCTTCCATATTTCATACCTCCCTCCCTTCTCCCCATACCTCCTTCCCCCTTATATCTTCTTAATTTCCCTTTCCCTCACCTTCACCCCTGTGTTGCTCCAGATTTTCTAATGCCATAAGGAAGGGTAGTGAATGGTGGGATGAGGAAACAAAGAAGGTTGTAGAAGAGAAGCGAGCTTTCACAGATTGGTTACAAAATAGGACAAGGGAGTCATATGAGAGGTACAAAGAAAAGAAAAGTAAAGCAAAAGGTAAAGAAGGCAATAAGGAGAGCAGATGTGAAATGGGGTAAGAGTATGACAGAAAATTTTGAAAGTAATAAAAAGATGTTTTGGAAAGAAATTAAGAGAGGAAGAGGAGGCGAATCAAATAGAGAAGAAAAGGTAAAAGGTGCAGAAGGAGAGATGATAATGGAAGAGAAGGCAGTAAGGGGAAGATGGGCAGAATATTTTAGGGAATTGCTAAATGTGAAGGAGGATAGGGAGGGAAAGATAGCTGCAGTGGGAAATGCTAAGAAAATGACCATGATGAGTGAGGAAAATGGAGGAGAAATAAGGAAGGATGAAGTGAAGGCAGTTATTAAGGTGATGAAAGCAGGTAAGGCACCTGGTCTGGATGGATGCCATGCAGAATGTCTAAAAAAAGTAGGTACAGTGATGGTGGACTGGCTGGTGAGGTTATTTAATGTTTGCTGGAGAGAGGGTAGAGTGCCGGTGGATTGGAGGAGTGCATGTATAGTTCCACTTTACAAGGGAAAAGGGGACAAGTGTGAATGTAGTATTTTCAGAGGGATTAGCTTGATAAGTGTAGTTGTTGTTGTTGTTGTCGTTCCCTAGACTGTCTGTCCGAGCAGTCCCGTCTCCCCAAGGAAGGCCACAGCCGAAACTGGGTTTTCCCACAAATCCTTTATAGAGTGTATGTTGTGTTGTTTGCGTGCATGATTGTGTATAATGCAGTCTTCCATTATGTGTTGTATGGTATGGGGTGAAGTGTTACATCCTGGGCAGCTGTTCACAACACGGTCGGTCGTCCAGCCTCTTCTGGTAGCTTAGAAGTGCTGGGTGGTGACCGCATCGCAGTCTGGCCAAGTGGACTCTGTCCTTACGTGGGAGAGAGGATTCAGAAGGGTGGATATCAGGGGGTCTGGCATGCAGCAGTGTGTTGTCTTTCAGTGTGTTAATGGAGCGGTGAGTGATATGATTATGAATATGTTTCCGGAGGCTGGTATTTGGTGGTTGTGGAGGAAGAGAAGAGAGTATCTGTGTGTAATAAAGGTCTATGGGTGTAGTTTTAATGTTTCTTGGTGTGTGTGGGTGTTCTGCTATGTAGTGTAGCGGGTGTGATGTGTTTGTGGTGGCTGCAGCAAGTGTTTGTGTGCCTCTCATGTCCTGGAGCTGCAACGTCTACGTCGTGGGACCACCCCCCAACCCCAAGAGTTGGGGGCCAATCAGCAGCAACTACCCCTGGCCATCAGCTCTACGCAGATGATAAGTGTAGTTGGAAAGGCTTATGGGAGGATCTTGATTGAGAGGATTAGGAGAGGAAGAGAGGGAGTAATTGGTGAGGAACAGTGTGGATTTAGGACGGATAGAGGTTGTGTAGATCAGATCTTTGTGGTAAGACAGATATGTGAGAAAGCTATAGGAAAGGGGAAGGATGTTTTTTGGGCTTTTATGGATCTGGAAAAGGCTTACGACAGGGTAGACAGAAAGGCACTGTGGGAGGTTTTGTGGATATATGGGATAGGAGGAAAGCTTCTGGGAGCTGTCAAGAGTTTTTACGAGAGTAGTAGAACTTGTGTCAATATTAGAAATGGAGAGAGTGAGTGGTTCAAGGTAAAGGTGAGACTTCGTCAGGGATGCGTTATGTCGCCCTGGCTGTTCAACTTATACATGGATGGGGTAGTGTGAGAGGTAAATGCAAGGGTGGTGGGTCAGGGATTGGAGATGGTTAAAGAAAATGGAGAAAAGTGGGAGGTAAGCCAGCTGTTGTTTGCGGACGACACTGCTTGTGGCAGGATCGGAGGAGGTATTGAGGAAGTTGGTGACAGAGTTTGGGAGAATGTGTGATACAAGAAAACTGAAGATAAATGTGGGTAAAAGTAAGGTGGTGAGATGTACAAGGGGTGAAAGTGACAGCAGACTGGAAGTGAGAATCAAGGGAGAGCGACTGGAGGAAGTGGATAGTTTTAGATACTTGGGTGCAAATGTGGCAGGAAAAGGTGGAGTGAAGGTGGAGGTAGAATGTAGATTGAGAGAAGCGAGTAAATGCTTTGGTGAATTAAAGAGTGTAATGAGGAATAGACATTTGGGAATGGATGCTAAGAGGAGACTGTATGAAGGAGTGATTGTGCCAACAGCACTGTATGGGGCAGAAACATGGAACATAAGAGAGGAAGAGGGAAGGAGTTTGAATGTGTTTGAGATGAGGTGTCTGAGAAGTATGATGGGGGTTACTAGGCTAGATAAGAGTGAGAAATGAGGAGGTGAGGAGGAGAACAGGGGTGGAAAGGGAGTTGGGAGATAGGGTTGATGAAAGAGTATTAGGATGGTTTGGACACACGGAAAGAATGAGTGAAGAAAGACTAGTAAAAGAGGTATGGATGGCAGATGTGGAGGGAGTGAACATGAGGGGATGTCCTAGGATGAGGTGGATGGATGGGGTGAAGGTGGCTTTGGGGAAGAGGGGAATGTCTGTTGAGGAAGGATGGGAGAGGACAGAAGACAGGGGTGAATGGAGAATGGTTGTATATGAATGATGTTATGATGCATGAGGTGGAATGGGCAGGGGGATGGGTGGTGATGTAGTATGTGTGAGCAAAATTTGACACAGCCCAAAGGGATTTCTCCCCGTCTTCTCCTTTTATGCATGGGGGGACGGAGAGGGGGGGGTCGCCAATTTATTGAAGCGGCCTTGCTGTGGATGTGCTGTGTCTTGCGACACTGCTTCTGACCCAGGGCAGTGGACAAGGTACAGGGATGACCTGTCTTCCAGGATGTGCTCAGATAAGAGGGAGGGTGGAGAGTATTCAGGGATGGAATGGGTGGGAATTATTTTATGCCTTTTCCTTTTTGGCTACTTCCCTTGTAAGGGGGAAAAAGCCTTGGTATATGTATGTATGTACCGGGTATGTATGTATAATTTCCTCCATTCTTGCTGGTGGCCCATCCATCTGGTTGCCTCCTGGTGGCACCCTATTGGTGGTTCATCCTCCTTTCATCCTGCAGAAAATGATTGGAAATGTGGACCAGATGTCAGTGCCAGCACCACAAGACTTGACCCCTTTTCTCTTCTCTACTTTGAGTTCCATGGCAAGCATTATGGAGGTAGGTCAGCAGTTTGGGCCCTGGAAACTCTCCAGGCATGCATATATATTAATGTATCAGTAAATCCATTCCCCATGTCTCTATTCTAGGAGACCCACACCTCCAAGATAACTGGCAACAGCCACCAGATTGATCTACAACACCACACAATATGTCCAAACAAAAACATAACCTCAGATCACAAAACAAGCACTCCATAGTAGATCTCCAAAGTCTATACTTGCCAGGCTCCCCAGCCATCAATACAAAAGGAAAACACTTCTAACTTATGTAAGAATTACACTTGCACAACTGTGTTTAAATCTCCACTCTGCATTAAAGTTTCAAGTAGTGTAAATAGTGTATTAAATACACAAAATGTAGAAAGAAAAATAAGAAAAAAGAAAAAGTGAACCAGCGAAGAGAGGTTTGGGCATGAGCAGAGTAATACCAAAAAAAATCATGCATGATTGATACCCCAAAATCAACTCAAAGGTAGAATACCAATGTTTTTTTCAGGATTTCCAAAAGAAAGAGGGTTATTAGGCAAAGGTTTAGATGTGGAAAAAGAAACTATGTATGAAAATGTAATAAGAAATCAAGATATTGCTGATTTGATGGAGGAATTAATAGATTTGAAAGATAAATATAGGGCAATGTACAGAGGGATAAACCAACTGCAAAGAGCTAATGATGAGATGAACAAAGTTTAATAATCTAAAAAAAGTATTGAATATGGTCAGAAGTGATGACAAAAGAATGAAAAATGAAGATAAAAGTAAAAATGATGCATTGAAAAAAGAAGTCAAGACCAAATACAAGCAGTGACTGAGAAAGTAGGAGAAACAATTAAGAAGATGCTTTTCCTAGAAATAAAGAATCAATGTAAGCTAGAACAAGAAAATCAGAAAATAACCTTTAAACAAATAGTCCAACAGCAGGTAGAGGAAAATGCTAAAGAAATGGTAAAATACTGTAACTAAAGAAAAGAAAACTGGGTAAGAGATACAGTATTTACCTAGTAGTATTTACCTAAAATAAAGTGCATCATAGTTTATGGTATTATAGGAAATCATAATGTCCTCAGATACCAAAGAGAAAAAGAAGAGAAAGAAATTACAAAAAAGAAATTCTGAAAGAGATACAAAAGGAGGGACAGGTAATGGACAAAGGGATGGAAGAAGTACATAGAGTGGGACAGTACTCTAGAGGAAAAACAGTATAGGCCACTAAAAATCAAAATAATGTCTCAAATGATAGCTGAAGAAGTATTATCAAAAACAGCAAAGCTGCCAATTAGTGAAAATTACAAGAATGTATGTATAAAAAAGAAATGAGTGATGAGGATAAAGAGAAAGAAAAGACAGAAATGAAGCAAATAAAAAAAGAGAGAACAGATTGAAATGAAGCAAATAAAAAAAAATGAGAGAAGAACAGACTGAAAAGAATGAGGTTTTTTGGAGAGTACTGTACCTGAGGCTGAGAAAATGGCGCATCAAAAAAGGAAAAAAAAAAATTAAAAGTGACATATACTAACATAGATGGCATGATCTCAGGACTAGACGAATTAAACAACTATCTGGCAGTAAAGAAACCAGATATAATGGGAACTGTGGAGACAAAATTAAAAGGTCCACTACCATCTAATACTGTGTGACAAGGTCTATATAACCAATGGGAGAAAATAGAAAGAAAAAACAGGGTGGAGGAGTCATGTTTTTGATTAAGAAAGGTTTAAATGTGACAAAGAAAACAGAAGGAAAAAAATAGTGTGGAATTGATTATGATTAAAGTTGAAAACAGGGATATGAAAATTAGAAAATTTGTTGTAATATATGTGCCACCAAAAACACAGTCTTGGACAGATAGTGATAATTCCAAAATGTTGCAAGAAACAAAGAATGCATTAATTGAATTACTGAAAGGAGGAAACATAGTAATTATGGGTGACCTTAATTCAAAAGAAATATGTTGGGAAGAAATGACAGTGAAAGGTGGAGAAGTCCTTCGGGAAAATATTTTACTGGATATGACCATTAAATACACATTGACTCAATGGGTGAAGGAAAATACCAGATATAGAAACAATGAGGAACTGTCAAAACTAGATTTAATATTTACATCAGAGCCTGAAATTGTGGATAAAATGAAATACAAGACACCAATTGGGAAGAGTGACCACATACTAATAGAGTTTGAACTAAAAGAACAAATTGATTTGAGAAGAAATGAGATAGAAAAGGAAGAATAATGTACAATAAAACAGATTTTGAGAAACTCAGAAAAGTATTTCAAAATGCAAACTGGGAGAACTTCTAAAATGAAGAAACAAAAATGGAAGAGAAATGGAATGTATTAAAAGAAATTTATAATGAGTTAATAGACAAATACATACCAAAGAAGAAACAAGAATGGGTGCACATAAAGTGTTGGAACAATGAAAAATATTATGAGGCTAAAGATAGAAGAGACAAAGCTTGGAAAAGATGGAAAAAAGATAAAAGAAAAAAAAATTAACAAGTGGCAAATATACATCGAACTAAGAAATGAATATGTAAAAATATGCAGGGAAGAAAAGAGAAAGTATGAAAAGGACATAATAGAAAACTGCAGGTATGTGAATGACAAACTAAAAGATAAACATGAAATAGTGAAACTGCATTTAGGGAATAATGAATATATAGATGATGTAGAAATGGCTGGAATTATGAACAAAAATTTTAAATCTGTATTCACAATTGAAAGTACATAAAATTGGGAGGAAGGACAGAGGGAACGATCCCCCCCAATGAAAGAAATAAGGGACCAAATAAAAAATCTTGATGTCAGAAAATCACACTGTCCAGATGGAATTGGAAATTAAAAGAATGCATAGATGAACTAATGGAGAAAATACAAAAGATAATTTATTTCTCACTCAAAGAAAGAAAAGTACCTCAAGATAGGAAAAATGCAAATATTGTACCAATATATAAAGGAGGGGACAAGGAAAATCCAACTTAATATAGACCAGTCTCCCTTACAAGCACAATAGCAAAAATATTTGAAAAAGCTATCAAAACGAGATGAATTAAACATTTGGAAGAGAATAATATACTAAATCCAAAACAATTTGGATTTAGACATGGAAGATCATGTGCCACAAACTTGATTTGCTTTTACACTAGGCAAATAGAAATAATGCAAGAAAGGGACAGATGGGCAGATTGTGCCTTCTTAGATCTACAAAAAGCATTTGATAAAGTACCACACAAAAAGCTATTAAGAAAAATTGGAATACTACATGGAATATAAGGAAAGTTATTGGAATGGATTGAAGATTTCTTGACTGGGAGAAAAATGAGGGTGGTACTTAGAGACAAGAACTCGACCTGAGAAATAATAAGTAGTGTCCCGCAAGGTTTGGTATTGGCTTTGATCATGTTTCCATATATATAAATGACATGGATGAAGGTGTGGAATGTTATATGAACTTCTTTGCAGATGATGCAAAACTACTAAAGAAAGTAAGTAGAGGAAGATTGTAAATCACTACAAAAAGACATGGATAAAGTTTGGGAATGGAGTCAAAAGTGGGAAGTGAACTTGAATATCAAGAAATGTAGTATAATGGAATTTGGAAAAAGTAAAAATAGAATATCTGGACAATATAAAACTGGTACAAAAGAAGTTAGAAAAGTTAGCTTGGAAAGGGACCTAGGATTATTTATCAGCAATGACATGGCACCAGACAAACATATCAACAAAATAGTCAGAGAAATCTTCAACTTACTAAGATCAATGAAAGTGGCCTTTGACTACTTAGATGAAGAAGTGGTAAAGAAAATATTAGTTACATTGATAAGACCAAGATTGGAGTATGCTGCAACACTATGGCCACCTAGTACTAAAAAGAATATAAAGAAATTAGAAAGAATTCAAAGAGCAACAACAAAGATGGGACCAAGACTCTCCAAACTGATATACAAAGATTGTCCAAACTCAAACTACCAACCCTAGAACAAAGAAAAGAAAGAGAAGATCTACTGACCATCTACAGAATTATGAAAGGGATGGAAGTCCTTAATAGTGATGATTTACTAAAGTGGGATAAAAGAAAAACAAGAGGACATGATAAGAAACTTAAAAAGGGTAGTTATAGAACAGATCTGAAAAAGAATAGTTTCCCACACAGAGTGGTGGATATCTGGAATAGATTGGATGAGGAAACAGTGAGTGCAAAAACTACACAAAAATTTAAGAACAAATTTCATGCTGAAAGATATAAAGATGGGTCACTATGAGCATAGCTCTCTTCCTGTAAAATACAACTAGGTAAAATACACAATTGGCTTGGTTACAAACTCAAACTGCCATAGATATAACCACCACACATAGGACAATGAACACCTCATTCCACACTGCCCTACTCTTATCCCAACCAGACAACACAAATTTTCTTTCCTGGGTGAATTTGGGCCAAACTGGTAGCTGTGGCCAGTTACCTGAGACTGTGAGTCTCCTGGAAGAGAGACCTGGGATAATGGATTGACCAGTGAAATATGAGGTTGAAGTTATACTCATTAATTCCCATCCCTCTATCTCTATTTATCAAACTTCTTCTAATTTGCTTCAAAAACTTACATGCTTATTTGAAAAGTTATACTTCCTAACATCTGTAAAGACTATTTTCTTATGTCTTCTTGATGTTTTTTCATTACACATTATCAGATCCTTTATTTTTTCCATTCTTTTCTGTTCTAAAGCAAGTTATCATATCACCTTGTTGTCTTTGCTCTTCCTATGTGGGTAATCCCAAATTGTTTTAATCTCTTCTCACATGTTGTATCAGCCATTCTAGGGACCATTAAGTTATTTTCCCCTCCTCCTCCTCTTCTTTATCTTCTTCTCCCTCCTTCTTCTCTTTTCCTCTTCTCTTCTTTCTCCCCCTAATCATCATTATTTTGTTTCTCTCCAGGGTATCAAATTGATTGTGATGGGTGACAATATAGACAATGTTCCCCCAACTGATGTGGATGCTGCTATGGACTGGGAATACAGTGTGGCACTTACTGATGACCGTTTGTACCAAACATTATTATTTTTGTTATCCCTTTCTATGCCAAAATGATGCATTGTGTAGCTTCAAAAGCTGTGAGAAACTTCAAATATTTCATTCAGCTTTGGGGCATATCCCTGGCCTTCACAAAGTTTTAATCACTTGAAATCCCACTCAGACTGGGATTCACCCAAATCTCAACAATATTATTTAGTGTTTACTACAATAGAAGCTATAAAAGAAATTAATTTGTACCACCTACAATGGCACAAATTTTGGCACATTAACTCTTATGTAATAGTGGCTCTTTTTACATATTTTATTTTAACTCAAGAGTGATAGATATGCTGCAAGAGAGAGAGGGCTTAGTGGATTATGTGAACCTAGATCTAAAAATTGCATTTGACAAAGTACCTCACAACTGACTACTATGGTAATTGGAGCATATTGGGAAACAGAGTCAATTGTTTTGAGTGAAAATGGGTCATAACGAGCATAGCTCCAGGCCCATAAAATACAGCTAGGTAAATACACTGAAAAAAAAAAAAATCCACACAGAGGGTGGATGTATGGAAGAAATTGAACAAAACATTAGTATGTGCAAACACCATACATGACTAAGAACAAACTAGATGTTGCAAGATACAAAGACAGGACACTATAAGCATAGCTCCCCCTCCTGTAGAATACAACTAAATACACTAAACCCTGCCTAAGTCAGAGCTGAATATCTTGAATATTGGATAGTCACAAAGTATCAGATGTCTTGGATTGTCAACTAGGATATACTGGTAAAGTTGGGCACTCGTGCACCTGGATAGTCACCTGATATCTGCAGCAAGAGGAAGGCCTCTATCAATTCCAGCTGTACAATGGTGATAAAACTGAGTTGTATTGGTGGACTTTTCCTCAAAATACCCAATCTGCAAAAGATCTTTCCAGCACTCCTGGCCAAAAGATAATGAAGGACTACATTTCTGTTTTGGTCTGTGTCAATGCCAATGGTTCCCACAAGTTCCAGCCTGTTGTCATGGGATAGAGCAAGAAACTGAAGGCTTTCAAAGACTTCATGACCAAGTTACCAGTCAGATACCATGGAGCACTTGCAGCATGGTTTAATCAAGAAGTCACTCAGGAGTGGTTCCACACTGTGTTCAATTCAGCAGTTAGACAGCATCAGACCTGCTGCGATGGAATGGTAGTAGAAGATGTGAAAGCACTGCTTCTCGATAATGCCCCAGCCCATCCCTCTGCTACAAAGTTGTCCAGCAAGGATGGCAGATTTAAAACCCCCTTCCTACCTCCCAACACCACCACCTTGAACCAGCCAGTGGATCAAGGTGTTATTCAAAGTGCCAAGAAGCACTACAGGAATCTATTCTTAAGGCGCTGCCTGGTGGTGATTTTGGATAGAATGAATTACCCTGAATATGTAGACACAAGAGCCAGAAGACAATACAAAATTTTAAAAACTGCACTCTGAAAGATACAATTTTCAACTGGTCTGAGGCATGGAAGACAGTGCCCCTAGCAAACTTCAAGAATGCCTGATACAAACTGCTGGAGATGATGAAGATTCTTGAACTTGGTTGTTATCTATTTGATAGTTTTGAAATCCCCATTATTGACATGTTGGCACAGTCTGGTCAGGGTGAGTTGCAGGAAGAGGAAGACCAGGAGTGACTGGATGAAGATTTTAGAGTGCCTGGGTACCACTACTTGATAGAGGAGATACCAGAGGAAGTGATGTGCCCTGAGACTCCTGTGGAAGAAATGGAGGAGCAACACCAAGCTGGCCCTTCTTTAGCTGCAGGAATTGAGACAGCTGACACACTCCTCAGAATCAAAGACAATGAGGATTGGCCTCTGGCTGACAACTATGATGTGCTGAGGGTTGTGAGAGTGTAGCTTCACCTGCACGAAGAAAGTGGGTCCAGCTGAAAATATGCTCATTCTTCAAACTAGTCAGCAAAAGAATGCAGACCTAGTCTGATTACTCAGCAGTTTCAACCATCTCGGTAGCATCCATCTCCTCTTCTGCCTCCACAAGAAATTCATTGCTTGCCTTCACATCTGTGGGAAGCACAGAAAATATTAAACTGGTGATACTAAACCGTGCCCAGCTGTGCCCAACCATGCCCTAACGTGCCCAAACGGCACCAATCAATTGAAACCAAAGATTTATGCTCTCAAACTATTCAAAATAGTATAAAGTATGATTTTGGAGAATTTGAACCAGTTTGATTCAAATTCTGCAGAGATATTTTGATGCAAAGTCTCTCGGTCTCCATCTTTGTTTTGGCTGCAAGTTCCGTAAGGTGCCGCTAGATGGCTTGTGGCACTGGAGTGTGGCATGAAAATGCAAAAATTCCGTTCATATTTCAAAATTTTCGTCAATTTTCCCATGGGGGGGGGGGATAGCCGCCCCAGCCCCCCTGGCTCCTATGGGCCTGAATAACGACATCCACTACAGACCTTACATTTGAGATTCCGGTGTGTATATAAGAACACGATAGTTTATTTACAAGATTAAAAAAATGCCAAACAAATTTGGCTATTGGGACCTGGCTAGCACAATGGAGTAATTGTTTAGACAAGCTCGACTAATTGACATTAATTGTGCAAAACAAGGAACCAAGCAGCCAAACAAAAGAGGCTTAATGTTCAGCATGAATTTTACACTCTTTGTTAAGCGCGGGTAGCACTTTTAAGAAATGAATCAAACGATACAGAATTTTTCACAATAATATCATACTACAAGAATGAACTATTACTTTAATCATTATTACGCCAGGATAAAATCTTAAGTTCTCATCATGCACATAACATAGGTAAAGTTTGGGCACGGTTGGGCACATTTGGGCACGGTTTAGTATCGCCCTATTACAACTGTACAGTGAGAATATGAATGTCATTCTTAGTGAATTTATAAAAGCATCAAACAATATCTTTATTATCTTTCTTTACAATATTTATTAAGCTAAAAGCCATGCAATGAATTCATTGTGAAGTGTACAGTGACATCTTTTGTAATTTTGTGTGGAATAAATGGTGCACAATGCAATATCTAGTGACTTTGTCTGAAAAGTGGCAAAACAATACCTGAGACTTGTTCATATACTGTACTTACCAATGTACAGTACTATCATAGTGGAGATGGGTTGAACACAAACTTTCGTGTATGTGTATGCAACTCGAGCATACAGATATATAAGAAAAATTGTGCTCAACTTATATCTCTCTTGATGGTGTATTGGTCTAGTCACTCGGCACTGATAATGTTGTTCTCGCCGCATAAGGTTCGAGTCCTTGGGCGTACTACATTTCAATTTCTGCATGCGCCTACATGGCTTAGAATTAAAATGCATTGTGGATGATATATATGTATCTCTAATCACTGGGACCCATTCAGTGTTGTACAAATACTTTCCCTTGTTCAAATACTTACTAATGTACTATCATAGTGGAGATGGGTTGAACGCAAACTTTCTTGTATGTGTATGTAACTCGAGCATATAGATATACTGTATAAGTAAAATTGCGCTCAACTTATATCTCTCTTGATTGTGTATTAGTCTATTCACTCGGCACTGGTTATGTTGTTCTCGCCGCATGAGGTTCGAGTCCTTGGGCGTACTACATTTCAATTTCTGCATGTACCTACATGGCTTAGAATTAAAGTGCATTGTGGTTGATAAAAATGTATCTCTAATCACTGGGACCCATTCAGTGTTGTACAAATATATATATATATATATATATATATATATATATATATATATATATGAAAGTAGAATTGAATATGACAGCATTTTGACAATGATTCAACTTATTAATATTTTCAGTTATTCTGATCAGTAGTTTTCCGGCGAGGTGGTGAGCACAAACAAGATTTCCATAGTACTCCATTTATCAAATCACGAGTAACATGGAAATCTTGGTTGTACTCACCCCCCATCAAGAAAAATACTGGTCAGAAAAATTGAAAATATTAAGAAGTTGAATCATTGTCAAAATGATGTTGCATTCAATTCTGCTTACATAAAAGAAAATCTGTTTCCTTTACAAGATATATATATATATACAGTCAACTCCCTGTTAACACGAGGGTTATGTTCCTGGAGATGTCGTGTTAATGGAACATAATTTCTCACCTCACCTCCATATTTTTCTGTCTTTACATTTATATATATATATATATATATATATATATATATATATACTGTATATATTGACTATATTATGACAAATAAAATTGAAGGTGAAAGAAGTTTGACGAGGAGAAATGGGAGAATTTTACGCCTTAATGTAAAACATATAAATCCTTCTCTATGGTTAATCTACAAGACCAAGTAAGTACATTATGTAGTGAAACAAGTGAGATACCAATACCGCGATGGCTTTCGAATAGACTTCATAAACAAAGAGAAGAACACAGTAAGAAATTAGAGCGAAAATTAAAACAGTTATGTGAAAATAGTGATTGGAACAATGCGGGTAATCCAGAATTAGTAACGAACCTTTCAGACAGACAACTCTCAGATACAGAAACTCAAGCACTATCGTTAGGTATGAAATTTGATGTCGGAATTCACAAAAAGAAATTTAGTGAATATCTAAACAAAAACTATATATGGAAAATGGATGATGTAGACAAAGGTTTTATTCAAGGTATTACCACATGCTATCAAGCCTTAGCAAACAAGAACAAATGTGTTATTCCAAAAAGATTTCTCAATGCTTTAATTTGCCTAAATAAAGACAAAAATATTATAATCACAAGTGCAGATAAAGGAGGCATAATAGTAATGAACCAACAAGACTACAATAACAAAATGTTAGATTTACTCAGTGACAGTGAAACTTACGAGAAAAAACATAATGGTTACGCAAAAAATGAAGGCGAAAAATTCACAACAAAAGCGAGAAAAATATTAAAGAAATCAGAGCAAGGGAAAAAAATATTAAACTTACTTGAAGAAGCACCTATACCACCAAGAATGCACGGCCTGCCTAAGATCCACAAAACAGGAATTCCTATGCGCCCCATTACTTCAGGAATCAATAGTGCACCTCATAAGTTAGCCAAATGTTTAGCTAAACCTTTATCCAATACTTTAGGAACTATTAGTGATGCACATCTACGAAATTCGTCGGATCTAATTAACAGATTAAAAGTTTTAGATTTCAATAACAAGAAACTAGCCAGCTACAATGTCACCTCTTTGAATACTCGAGTATCAATAAAAGGCGCTCTAAATGCTGTTGAAAGAGTAGTAAATAATTTGAAAAATGAAGATCTACCCGTACCCAAAAAAGATTACCTCGAATTAATTTCTCTTTGTGTAGGATTTGGCGCTTTCGCCTTTAATAATATTGAATACAGACAACATTCTGGCCTCGCCATGGGTAGTCCCCTTTCTGCAGTGTTAGCAAATTTATACATGGAAATTCTCGAAACAGAAGAATACATGACTATAATAGGTAGGAATAGTAAATGGTTTAGGTATGTTGATGACATACTCGTAATTGTACCTAAGGATACAGACATTAATAACAAACTCAGGAGATTAAACAGTGTAAATGAAAATATACAATTTACTGCAGAAAATGAAAATAACAGAAAATTACCTTTCTTAGACACAATTATCCATAGAATAGATAAAAATGTGAAATTTTCAGTATACCGAAAACCCACCAATAAAGAAGACTATATACACTTCTACTCAGGACATGATGACAGAACTAAAACAGGTATTATAATGGGTTTCTTCCTCAGAGCATTTCGTATATGCAGTAAAGAATTTCTAGATCCTGAATTACAACATATTACTGAGACTTTCATCAAACTCAAATATCCAAAAGGTCTCTTATGTAGGTTGAAAAAGAAAGCCAAAGAAATAATTAACAAAAGTAAAGATGAAAATAAAAATAAGAATGATAATAAATGTAATAATGAAACCAGATATATCACAGTACCAAACTCTAATGTTAATTCATACCTAGACACTTTTCTCCTAAAAGCGGGCATCAAAATAGCCAGGACGTCAGGTAGCAAAGTAGGACATTTGGTAACACATAGCGACAATAATCCCACTAACGAAAACAGCGTTGTTTATAAAATCCCGTGTAAAAGCTGTCCCTCTTCATATTTTGGTGAATCTGGTCGCGGACTTAATAAAAGGATAAATGAACATAAAAATGACGTAAAAGCCCATAGGACATCTAACTCCATAGTAATACATGTGGATAAACATGGTCACCTTCCAGACTGGAACAACACAACCGTATTAAATAAAGGATCATCCAAGAAACTAAGGAAGACAATTGAGGCAGCATATATCAACACTAATAACAACATTAACCATAGAGAAGGATTTATATGTTTAGCAAAAGCCACAAGCTTATTAATAATAAAAGAATACGCAGATAAAATAACAAGCTCTCCGAAGCGTCCCATAAGATGACCCGTCCGTGTATAAAATATCCGGTTACGTTTGAGTTGTTAGCTTTGTGATCAAGACCCTGCGGGTCGAAACGTTAAGGCGTAAAATTCTCCCATTTCTCCTCGTCAAACTTCTTTCACCTTCAATCTTATATATATATATATATATATATATATATATATATATATATATGTATATAGTGGGAAGAGGAAAGACGGGAGTCTTAATCCGAGTTTTTTTTCTGACTCGTTTTGCTACAAGCTTTTTAAAAAAGCTTGTAGTTTGGCTATCATTGGATTAATAGCATATATATATATATATATATATATATATATATATATATATATATATATAAATAAACATACATATATATGTGTGTGTGTATATATATTTATGGTATGTATATTTTTTCAACATGACCATCACATATTATATCACTACACTTATTAGGCTCCTTGTTTCTCATCCTGTGATGGGTATTATCTCATTGATTTAAAAATTTTGCCTCTCATGCCATATGTGATGGGTATTATCTCATTGATTTAAAAATTTTGCCTCTCATGCCATATGTACATGATGGTATCTTCACCCACCCTGGTCTGCCATGTCATCTTGGTGAGCAGTGTCTCAGGAAATCCCAAATACGAAAGAAGAGATGCTGCAGAAAAATGTGATGGACACCACCAAGCTAAAAGCCAAAGAACAGGTAAGACTTTAATTGCACATGCTCCTTGACCTTCCCTCTACCCCTTCCCCTTTCCCCAAAAACCCATCCCCACAACACTTTCTAATCCTATTTGCTCCACATACACCACCCACCACGTCCAAATACAACAAATTTTCCACATAATACTACTCCTGCCTCCCCTTCATTCTTCCCCTTATCCCCTCCCTCTTCTCATCTCCTATCTGTTTCTCTTCCTCTTCCTACCTCCTACTCCTCCTTCCATCCCCTTTCCCCCTCCATCTCAAAAGACTTTTGACAAAGTACCACACAAGAAACTACTGAGAAGAATTGAAACAATAGGTGGAATACAAGGAAAGTTATTGAAATGGATGATTTATTTTAACGGAAGAAAAATGAGGGTGGTACTTCGAGACAAAAACTCAAATTGGGAAAATATGATAAGTGGAGTCCCTCAAGGCTCTGTATTGGCTCCAATAATATTTCTTGTTTATATAGATGACATGGATGTAGGCAAGGAATGTTACATGAAATTCTTTGCAGATGATGCAAAACTATTGAAGAGAGTAAGTGTAGAAGAGGATTGCAAATCTTTTCAAGAAGACATGGACAAAGTCTGGAAATGGAATATAAAGAATGAAGTGAATTTCAACATTAAGAAATGTAGTAGAATGGAATTTGTAAAAAGCAAAAATATGATTTCATGTCAATATATAATTGGTACAAAGGAAGTTACAAAATAAAACTCAGAAAGGTACCCAGGAGTAATTATCTTAAACAACATGACACCAAACAAACATGTTAACAAAACAATTGGAGAAACTCACATAAGATCAATGAAAGTGACCTTTGACTACATGGATGAAAAAATGGTAAAGAAAGTACTAGTTACACCAAAACTGGAATAGGCAGAGTCTCTATGGACACGTAGTATAAAAAAAAAATCATAAACTAGAAAGAATTCAAAGAGCAATGACAAAGATGGCACCAACACTTTGCATTTTGACATACGAACAAAGATTGGATAAACTAAATTTACCAACTCTGGAGCAAAGAGAAAGAGGCGATTTGATAACTGTCGATAGAATTATGATAGGGATGATGATCAACCTAAATGGGACAGAAGAAACACAGGAGGATACGAGAAGAAACTTGAGACAGACAGTTACAGAAGAGATCTGAAAAAAAAAAACTTTCCACACAGAGTGATAGATACATGGAACAAATTTAAAGAGATAATAGTGAGTGCTAAAATTATACATGATTTAAGAAAGAACTGGATGAGGAAAGATACAACTGCGGGTTACTACGAGCATAGCTCTCCTGCAAAATACAACTAGGTAAATACATCTCCCTTCCCAGTTTCACCTTCATCCACATTAACCTTGAAGAAACCTCCTTCCACTCCACCACACATTTACCTATCTCTTCACTTACTAGTATAGCCACCTCTTCTCTCCCTTGTCCTCTCTTCACTCCTGAGAACCTCCTAACTACACTCCCAAACTCACACTCGCCCCTCCTTCTCAACTTAGTTTCACTCAATGCCAACACATCCATCTTTCTTCTCACAAACATACTGCCTATCTCTTCCCTTTTACTCTCATCTGTACCACATCCATGCACATTAAAAGACCCAAACCTTAGGGTACTGGTTGGAAAATTCCTAGACCCTCTTATGCCTTTACTTTTTTTTAGGAATGTCCCATTTGGGGCTGCAAGGAGAAGGATGCCTAGTCCTATCCCCATCCTGTTTTTTGTCACCTTGTACAACTCAAATGAGAAGACTTGGTGGCAGTATTCTTTTCCTCCACCAGAGGCTACAAGGAGAAGGATGGCTAGTCCTATCCCCATCCTGTTTTTTGTCACCTTGTATGACTCAAATGAGAAGGCTTGGTGGCAGTATTCATTTCCTCCACCAGAGGGTTCAGCAAAAAAAGGAAATAAATAGAAATAAAGGCATAAAAGTGTTTAAAGCTAAGTATGATGGAGAAAAAGAGATGGGACCCCATAAGCATAGCTCTTTTTCTTATAGTTACATAAATATAACTTGAGTGCTTATAAAGATTGTGTTATGGGTGTCATGGAATAGCTTTTGTGTTTGAGTTGATGAATCAAGCTTCAGCTGCAATTTGATCAATTCCTTCAGTCCAAAAGCTAGCATGTCTAATTTGCCTTTTAAAGGATTTTTATCTTCTCTGGGAATAAGATTAAAGGTGAGGTGCAAAAACTATTTAATTTGAATAGTATGAAAATATAAATTTTTACCTTATCCTAGAATATATGTGTATGAACAGGACACAAGCAAGGGAGTCAGAGACGCCACTGCCCGCATCCCTTTACTTTTATACTAGGGCACGCAACACAACTGCCAACAGCAAGTGCCAGTTTGTTATATCTATAAGCCTACTCTCTTGCTATTTGCCTGGCTCACACAATCCATCCACTTTATTTTTGTGTGAAGAAGGCTTACAATTTATCAATCATTACCTATCAAGACTAATAGAAGTATTATGATATATACACAAATACTACTTCCTCGTGTCATCATTGTGCACTGGATGAAATAAATGGTGTATTCAAAATACCTGAGAGGAAACAGGAAAAAAGTAGAGAAGTTAGGTTACCAAGTGAATTCAAACATTGATCAATCACTGTTTCACTGTTTAGTTTGTTCCATACATCAATCATGTGACCATGCAGAAATGTGAGACCTTGATGCAAGCAAGTTTTGCAGAAAATTTTGTGTTAAGAACAAGTGATAATAGGATGAAAAGTGTGATACAAACTCAGAGGTGCGTATATGATTCCGAGTCAGAGATATGTGAGGCCACAAGTAGGGGATAATTGGAGAAAACCAGTCCAGTGTTTTCGCTGTGGGAGATTAGGGCATAGAACTCAGGATTGTTATGCTTGGCAAAGTGGACAAAGGTACAGGCAGGAAATGGGAAACAAGCAAACCAGGCATGAGATAATGTATAGAAGGAAACAGGAGGGATGTGAATCACAGTAGATGTTATACCTGTGGGAAAAAGTATCTGGGATGGAAAATTGCCCTGAGGAAAATTGGAAACAAGGGGGACACACAAGATGAAACAAGAAAAGGACTATAGCAAGACAAAGGAGAAGGAAGTAGCAGGCAAGAAGGATCATAGCAATTGCTGTGTAGACAAAAATAGGTTAGAAAAGATGGAAAATACAGGAGTCAATCATGAGTGGTTACCTTGTGTAAAAGATGCCAAGATAGGAATAGAGAGAAGTGAAAGGAATTATGCAGTCAAAGCTTTATGAGACAGAGGGGCATCCTGCACTGTTGTGAGGCCAAATGCGATACCAGGATTAGAAAATACACATGCTAGGTGATGGACTGAAGGAACTGATCAAATCATGGCTGAGGTTTGATTTATCAATTCAAACACAAAGACTAGTCCATGACAATTAGAAATAATAGTTATTATCCATTTGTTTCATATAATATGTAGATCTTAAGTTCTTGTTATTATTTTTCAAATACAGGTACTCCTCGTTTAACGACCTACTCGGTTAACGACAACTCGGAGTAACGACGGGCTTTATGACGTCGTTTAACGTAAATCTCCCGAAGTTACGACGTCGTGTACCATAATTAAGTTGGCTGAGGCAAATTTGTATAATGTTATAAATGAACTTGTACAGTGGATATTAGCTGTGAGGTAAAGTGTTCTGAAGCTTAGGTCTACATTACCATCCTGCAAGCTGCAAAAACTACCTGGGGTACAGTGTATACCGGTAGTGGTAAATTTTTAGTTTCAACCATGGGCGCAATATAACAATAGAAAATTAATTATTAATTTTGTTCATTATAATGTATCAACGTAATATGCAATTTAGTAAGCGGAAATGAAAAAAAAATGCCAAAACAGATTTCGTAAGTAACGAAGTCATGTTGGACGAATGGTACACCATGTTTGTTATGATAGATGCCGATGTCGAAGAAATGAAAGGATGATAAATTAATTCGTCTAACCTAAACTAAACTAACCTAACCTGTGTTTAATAAATCATTACCTGCAAATTAAATGTCATCCGGCTCCTCCTCGTTGTCGTCGTCGTGAGAGACGTTGGCAGACGACAAGATGGCGTCCCAAGCCTATGCTACCGACTTCGTTCATTAGCATATTTTCTTGTAGCATGGTATTTTTTACTTTCATTTCCGCCCACAAAATTGCATATTACATTGATACATTTTAATTTACAAAATGAATAATTAATTTTCTATTGCTATATTGTGCCCATGGTAGAAACTAAAAAAATACCCTGGTATTCAATATGGAATGTCAGCATACTCGGATTTGGTCATATACGGTAATTTTAGGAACCTAACCACCGTAAATAAACAGTAAATAAAGCTTTAATGTACTGTATAAAAGAGGGAAAATACACGAAAATAAAGATACATGTATTGCTGGACATTGTACATACAGTACATGTACGTATATGTATACACTTTCGCTTAACGACCAATTTCGTTAACGACGGCGCGCTGGTCCCAATTGTCGTCGTTAAACGAGGAGTACCTGTAATAGATTTAAATATGAAGCCTGATAGTACTAGTTGATGGTAAGAGAACCTCACTCTACAGCTATGGAAGCAAACCAGCAAACACAGAAAGAAAGGCAGACAAGCTGTCTAGTAGCAGGGAAATTAACATTGGTCTATTCACTAATGCATTATTCTGGTCTATGCAGATTAAGCAGATGATGAAAGTGGTCGAGAAACTGAGCCTCACCTTGGAGAAGAAGATTGTAAAGGGCGAGGCCTTACATGTTGACACT
Organism: Oratosquilla oratoria; assembly: GCF_046742065.1. Lineage (NCBI taxonomy): Eukaryota > Metazoa > Arthropoda > Malacostraca > Stomatopoda > Squillidae > Oratosquilla > Oratosquilla oratoria. The sequence goes on along the minus strand of NC_134787.1, from coordinate 4,235,928 downwards.
GCTAATGGTGTTTCATATGCTATTCAACAGTGAGTACCATCTCAAATCTTGCTTTCCCTTCCTAAATCTACTATCACTCCCAATATTTCTGCAAAAGGATGACAGAGGACAGTGTGGAGGTGTTGGTTAACTTACAAAAACTAGTCCTACAAAGAAAGGGTGAAAAGCTGCACAAATAATGCTGCAAGATCTCCTTTATAAAAGAGACATATTTACTGAGCTTACAGGAACACAGACCTTGAAAGTATTGTTAGAAAAGAGAAAGACGACAATCAGCAATAAGAACATTTTAGGCTAGGGCTGAGGTACTGCATTATTATATTTGTCCCTCAATATATACATATCTGCTGAGAGTTTGGTAGCCCTTATGTAGCCTAGGAATTGCTTGGAGCTTTTCAAATATCACCCATGAAAATCAGAAGAGTAATCCCTATTCCATTAACATTCCCAACAGTGAACCAGCAACCTGATGATTTTTCCCTTCCTCTGGAAGAATGAAGCCCATTTCCCCTAACATATGTTTCAAGATACTTCTCCTGTGCCAACATTTGATTGAGTAGCTGTATAATTTTCTTTTTCTTTCAAGTGAAAAATTCTTCTGTTCAGTTCCTTAATCCGGTGGTGGCACTTGCAGAATAACAGAGAAGGTGCTTAGACCTGGAATGATTTTGTCTGTTGGAAGTGACAGTGGTGAAATTAGAATGCCAAAGCTCTTCTGTCCCACACTTGGCATCTATAACAATTCTACTTGTGACCACATAATCTCCATCACTGTGATTCAGTGGCCAACCATCACACATGTAAGTACAACTTTTCTCAAACAGCTGGGATGAACCCCTATAACACCATGGTGTAATGTTTGTTTTGGCAAATACCAGATAGTTTAATTCAGCTGAGAGGTAGTCCCTGAATATGAACAGTAGTGGAGATTGTAGTGATGATGTTAGTAGTGGGGATAGTGCTTGTGATTTTGGTTGTGGGTGTTTATTGATGATGATAGTCGCTGCAACAGTAGTGGTGATAGTGCCAGTGCTGTTGTTGATGAAGGTGATGACTGATGTAATCTAGTAGGTACCAACTTGAAATACTGGGAAAGATGTAAGTCAATTTGACAGGTTGTTTAGGTTGATCAAGATGCAATATTTTGGTTTATTACTGGAGGAAAATATTCTCTATTTTTTTGGTCAAGAACCAATTTGTTCAAATTGTGAGACATTAGAGAAATGAGGTTCTACTGTATATACATTAGAAAATGAGATGAATAAGAATCAAAATACATAAATCTATAAGTAAAATAAGATGAGAATAAATACTGAAATAATTCTACTTTTCATAATTTTGAAATTTAAAATAAATAAGATCAACATACATGTTAAACCTAAGGTCAAAAAATAAATAAGATTAACATACATGTTAAACCTAAGGTAAAAAAATTATCTAATTCACCAGTAGACTGAGTGAGAAATGTGAATGTGAAGCAGAGAGCAGGGTTGGAAAGAGAGTAGATAGGAGGAGATCAAAGAGTGTTGAGATGGCATGGGCATATGGAAAGAATGAGTGAAGAAAGTGTAAAAAAATGTGGTAAGCAGAAGTAGATGGAGTGAAGTTGAGAGGAAGACCAAGAATGTGGTGGATGAATGGAGTGAAGAGAGCACTGATTGCAAGAGGAATGTCTGTTGAGCAAGGAAGACAGAATGCACAAGGTAGAACTGAGTGGAGAGTGATTGTAAGTGGACCAGGCAATGATGCAGTCCTAAAGGATTTTTTTTTTCCCTACTCCATGAGGAGACAGAGAGGGGGGGGGGTCACTGATTAAATGAAGTGGCCTTGCTGTGGATGTGCTGTGTCTTGCATTGTTTCTGACCCAGGCCAGCGGACAAGATGCAGCAATGACCCATCATCCAGGAGGAGCCAAGAAAAGAAATAGGGAAGGGTGGTGAATGGAAGTGGAGTATGTGGGGATGAAATTAGTGATGTGCCAGAACCAAAATTTTTACCGATACCGATACCGATACCGATATTTTTTTTAGCATTTTACCGATACCGATACCGATACAGGAATTTAATGGGTTACCGATAGCGATACCGATACTGATATTTTGCGCATTGCTCACAATGCCTTGTACTTTATTGTGCACTTTTTCATAAAGCTCTGGGATAGTTGTGTTAGAGATGTATTTCCTGCTTGGGATCTTATAGTTTGGTTTTAAGTGATTAAGGAGCCTAGCAAATCCCAGATCTTCTACAATAGATATAGGTTGACAATCTATTGTGATCATTTCAGCAATATATTTGTGTACCTCTTTTGCTGGAGCACTGTTGATGTCCCAAATCTTTTTGTACTGGAGAGTAGCTTCAAGAGTTGGCTGTTGTTGTTGTTGTTGTTGTCGTTCCCTAGACTGTCTGTCCGAGCAGTCCCGTCTCCCCAAGGAAGGCCACAGCCGAAACTGGGTTTTCCCACAAATCCTTTATAGAGTGTATGTTGTGTTGTTTGCGTGCATGATTGTGTATAATGCAGTCTTCCATTATGTGTTGTATGGTATGGGGTGAAGTGTTACATCCTGGGCAGCTGTTCACAACACGGTCGTCCAGCCTCTTCTGGTAGCTTAGAAGTGCTGGGTGGTGACCGCATCGCAGTCTGGCCAAGTGGACTCTGTCCCTACGTGGGAGAGAAGATTCAGAAGGGTGGATATCAGGGGGTCTGGCATGCAGCAGTGTGTTGTCTTTCAGTGTGTTAATGGAGCGGTGAGTGATATGATTATGAATATGTTTCCGGAGGCTGGTATTTGGTGGTTGTGGAGGAAGAGAAGAGAGTATCTGTGTGTAATAAAGGTCTTTGGGTGTAGTTTTAATGTTTCTTGGTGTGTGTGGGTGTTCTGCTATGTAGTGTAGCGGGTGTGATGTGTTTGTGGTGGCTGCAGCAAGTGTTTGTGTGCCTCTCATGTCGAGGTGGTCCTTGACTTTGAGGACTTTTGTTTCATGGTGTAAATGGTCTGTAGGTGATGTATTTGTGCAGCCTGTAATTGTTTTTAGGGCTTTGTTTTGTATGATTTGAAGGGTGTTGTGGTGTGTCTCACTGAGATTAGGAGCCCATGCAGGACTCGCATAATTCATCACTGAGCGTATGCATTGTTTGTATATTGTTATATTAGTTTCTTTGTTTTGTCCAAATGTTGTTCCAGTGATTGACTTAAGTGCGTTAAGTCTAGGTGTGCATTTGTTTTTTATGTTTGTGAGGTGTTGTTTGAAAGACATGGATGTATCGTATGTTACACCAAGAATTTTCGGTGTGTTTGTGTGTGGTATTAGAGTGTTGTTGATGTAGAGATGAGGTATGTATTTGTGTTCTTTTGTCCAGTTGGTGAGAAGTGTTGCTGTAGATTTGGTTGGAGCTATTTTGAGTCTGTTTGTGATGAACCATGTGTTGAGTGTGTCAAGGTAAGGCTGGATTATTTCTGCAGCTTTGTCTGTGTTACGATGTGTGCATGTGATTGTTATGTCGTCTGCGTAGGAAGAGATTTGTATTTCTGAGGTGTCTGGCGTGGGTAAGTCATGCATGTATAGATTAAATAATGTGGGGGATAGAACCGAGCCCTGTGGTACTCCGTTCTTAATGTTTCTGATGTGCGATGATTGGCCATTATATGACACATGAGCATTCCTGCCTGCCAGATAATTGGCCAGCCATCTTTTGGTGTTATTGTGCATGTCTGTGTCAGAGTTGGCTGTTGAGATACCTGTTTTGCACTTGAACAGCCTGTTTGACTTTGACTAGAAGTTGAAGTTGAAATTTTTAGCTTTTTGGTAGGTGGAACATTTAAGAATGAAGCAAGTGTTGGGTTTGATTCAGCTGCTTTTTTCTGCTCCAATTCGGCATTTCCAAACTCATCAGGATGTTTATGTTGAAGATGCTTTCTAATATTTGTTGTTGTTTGGATTTGCCTGTTTATTCCTCCTCTGCTTAATATTGTATTACAGAAATTACAGGATACTTTTGAAGAATCATCTTTGCATACTGTCACTAGATTCCATATAACACTTTGCTTTGACTTAGGCATTATTGCTAATTCTGGCAATTCTAATTGTAATTTAATAAATTTATCACAATATTGACTATCTGAAAAATGCAAGTTCAAATATTAAATATAAATAAATAATTACAATAAATAAATATTAAGAATGAGATCGAAAAGGGTAATAAGATAATAGCCATCAGCTAGCTCTCTTCTCTTCTTACATAAGACGCAAATGATTCCACAACCACATGGCGTGAAAGACACCCTTTACTTTATATATTTATATAATTATTTATTTGTTTCATGAATGAAAGTAATTTAACTTAAATTTTCTCTCAAGGTATCGGTATCGGTATCGGTATTTATTTTTCAATACCGATACCGATATACCGATACCTTCTATTCTACCGATACCGATATATACCGATACCGATAGCTTGAAAATAAACCGATATTTACCGATACCGATACCGATACCGAAGCTTCGGTACATCACTAGATGAAATGGGTGGAAGTGGATTTATACCTATGACTTTAGCTACCTCCCTTGTAAGGGGTAAAAAGCCATTGGTACATGTATATACTATGATGGAAAGGACAATGAATGAGTTTTGAATAATTGTAGGATGGTTGTAGAATGGGTGCATACTTTGACTCAACCACCCCTCTTTTAAGGGGAAAAGGTCTTTCAGTATGTGTATATAATACAGTAATATCTTTAAAGTCTGAACAACATTGTCACCCAAACCTGAATTACTTCAGCAACCTGCTTTTTTTTTTTCAAATACTTGACCAAAAGTCATACCCAGACTCAGCAAAGCATCTGTCACCTGGAACACGTGTTATTGACATGATGGTAACTACAAAAGGACAGACCCTTGACATCGAGAACAAAACAGGTCCCATAACGGTCATCATTCCTAGGATACCAGAAACTCTCCCTCGTAAGTATCTTAACCATCAAAAACAAGTTCTTTTATTTATCCTTTTGTTTTTGCTTAAACGTGGTATTCTCCACTCATTAATCAATCAATTCATTGTCCTAGGTCTCACATGCAGACCCAGGAACCAGCTTGACTAACCAGATTCACCCATAAGTCATTTAGAGGACTTATTTTGTGTTGTTGTCTGGACAGAGTGAGAGTAAAGCAGTCTAGAATATCTCACCAATGCAGATATCTTTCCAATAGTAGCTCAGCACAACAACTACAAAACAGCTGCCAAGAACACCCAAACCATGGACAAAATAGAACAGTAGCTAAAATAAAACAGAATAAAAGCCTCCCTTCATAAATCATCAGTAACAATACTCACCCCATACAAGCATGAATCAAAGAATCATTCAACAGTTAAATTGAATGGCCTACTTCTTCCCTTGGACAGCAGAATGAAATACTAGTCACAGCATGCAAGTAGCTCCAAAGAGCCACACTTGACTACATCTCCTTGGCATGGTTCTCTACAATCAAGAAAACAATGACACCCTACAAACTACACCAAAACATTAAGAATAACAACTGGATGCACTAAATAATTCCAATGGAACATTTACACTTAAACACAAAATCCTGCCCACAGAGTAGTGTATGAAAATCATAGATACATGGAAAAACTCTCAGTACCATCCATCCAACCCACCACATAACACAGGCACAATGTGGTATTCTTTAAGATATTAAGAACCTTTCTTTAGCCTGTATTAGGCTAAATTACAGCAAGTCTGAAAGCAAAAAAAAGGCAATATAAGAAATTACACCCATTTCAATTAGGTTAACAAGCACAATTAGTTTTATGAAGCCCAGATTACCACATTCTCCCCTACTATGATGAATCATTGCTCTATGTAGCAGAGAGGCTTGTGGTGTCCCCACATAGATTGGCACAGTTGTTCAGGACCAGTATGCATAGGAGTGGAGGGTTCATCCCTATGTTGGAGATTAACTGGAGCTGGAAGTGAATCAACCTTCATACTTCCTTGACAAATATACTTTGATCACCTATAGCATCAGTAGAATTCAAATCATCAGTAGGTTTTAAAAGAATCTTCACAAAACTTGTCCCTGTAGAAGGATCAATGTTGAGGTACTTTTGCCTCTAATACAAAGATATATTACCAGTTGGAGCAAAGTCATGTACTTATATTGTTGATTCATGTCCATCAGCAAATCTTACATGAGTGTATTGTGGATTTGCTTCTAACAACTGAACCTCATCAATGAGGGGCTCATATTTACTGGTATGAATGTGACATCATAGTAAGACAGGTCCAATGAATGGCCACTGGGAGATCGATGCTGATATGAGAAAAGCCTCTCATGAGGCATAGCATTGGTGGCTGTGTAGAGCAGAGATCTACTTGAATGAAGAGCATCAGGCAACATTGTTTCCCATTGACATTCTCAAAGGTTTTTGGATGCCAGAGCAAGGGCTATGTGCTTTCAGATTATAGCATTATACCTCTCACACTGCCCATTTCCTTGAGGATTATAAGATCTTGTTTGACTAGTGGTGATACCTAGATTGTGCAAGAATTCACATAGACCCTTGGCCATAAACGTGGATCCATGATCTGAATATAGGTAGGAAGGCATGCCAAATATTGTGAAAATCTGATTTAGACAGTGGATTATAGTACCAACAGTCATGTTCTGACAGGCAAATGCAAACAGAAAACAAGAATACTCATCCAACATCTTGAGCATTTAGTGGTTTCTGGAGTTCAAGGGTAGAGCATCCATAAAATCTAAACTAAAACGTTCAAAGGGCTGCGTGGCCTTGATAAAGGGAGTTTGATGTGGTTTGTAGAACCGAGGTTTCAATCAGGCACATTGAGAGCATTCAGAACACAACCTCCTTACATCTTCCACAGACTAAGGAAGATTTCTCATTCTGACAAAATGATCAAGTCTTGTTGCACCGTGATGGCAAAGTCAACCGTAAAGCTCACATAGTTTCTCGTTATTGACAGTAGGTCCACAGTGAGCATGTGAGAGTGTCTGCAGGAATGTTGTATTTACCAGGACAGTACATGATGTCATAGTCGTAGCGCCCCAACTTGATCCTCCATTGTTGAATTTTATTGTTCTTGATTTTTCCGAGTTGATTAGTATGGAACATAAAGCTGTGTCCTGTTGGTCCATAACTAAGGTAAGATGTCCTGTCAAGTAATGAGACCACCTCTTTACAGATTCCACATTTACACATGCCTCCTTTTCTCCTGCAGAGTGTTTGCATTCAGTAGGTGTGAGGGTGCAAGAGAAAAAGGCAACCAGACGGTCTGCCTGATTCAGAATAGCAGCAATGGCTGTATCAGAGGCATCAGTCTCAACTACCAATGGAATAGTTTCATCAATTGAGTGCATAACAACCCTCCCAATCTCTTTGAGATCATCGATGGCTTTCATGACCTCTGGACTCAGAGGAAAAGTGTCAGTAGCAACAAGAGGTCTGATCTTGTCAGAGAATCGGGAAACCCACTGTGAATAATAAGAAAACATACCACTAACACGGCGTAAGGAAGTACGATCTCTAGCGATTGGTACATACATACATACATATACCAAGGCTTTTTCACCCTTCCAAGGGAGGTAGCCAAAAAGGGAAAGGCATAAAAACACTCCCACCCATTTCATCCCTAAATACACTCCACACCCCTCCCACCCTCTCTCTCATCTGAGCACCTCCTGGATGACGGGTCATCCCTGCACCCTGCCCACCGCCCTGGGTCAGAAGCAGTGTCGCAAGACACAGCACATCCACAGCAAGGCCGCTTCATTTAATCGGCGACCCCCCTCTCCGTCCCCCCTTGCATATAATGAGAGGACGGGGAGAAATCCCTTCGTGCTGTGTCAAAATTTACTCACACATACTACCCCCACCCCCCACCCCCCCGCCCATTCCTCCTCATGCAATCACAACATCATCCATATACAACCATTCTCCACTCACCTCTGTCTTCCGTCCTCTCCCTTCCTTCCTCAACAGATTAGGGATTGGTAATTCCTTTAATAGACATAAACATTCAGAATCTGGTTTGAGAGAGCAGTGGGTTGTGGTGTAACCACGAAAATCTATAGATCTTGTCGAAATGGTAGATTTAGTTTTTGTGGATGTAAGGTTGTGGAACTGGGCAGCTTTTTGAAACTTTACCAAGTTCTCATCATGTTCCAGTTGGGTCTTCTTGCCACAAGTATATTGTCCATATAAGCATAAGTTCCATGTAGGTTGTGTTGTTTGATGAAGTCAATAGTCCTCCTGAAACAAGCAACACTATTCATAACTCCAAGCAGTACTCTGCACAACTTGTATAGCTTGCCATTCACTTCAAAAGCAGTATATGGCTTGTCCTCTTCCCATATAGGTATCTGATGATAAGCACTTTTCAGGTCTAGTGAACTATAGTACTTGTAATAAGACGGTTCCGTGACAAGGTCGTCTATTCGTGGGAGAGGGTACCCACCCAAACGAGTGAATTTATTAATGCTTTGTCCACAGTCAACAACCAATCTCTTTTGGTGGCGTTCATTCGACACAAGGACTTGCGCCCTCCATGGAGATGCACTTTCCTCAGCAACACCATCATGTAGCATCTAGTTAATTTCAGACATGAAATTCTTATCATCATCCCCAAACCTCTGAGATTTTGTTGCAGTGGCTTTGCAATGAGGAGCAAGACTTGAAAAGAGACGAGGTGTATCTACAAAAGCAGACAGTACACTGCAAGTGGCAGGGTTGGAGATCTTTAGATCTTTCTTGGATCCGCCAAAGTCCACAGTAACACTAGAGTGCTGGCTCATGGAGTCTTGACCAAGAATGACATCACAACACAAGTCTAGCAACACAGAAAGCCTCGTATTGTAGTAACACTCAACTTTCAGATTGATGTCAACCATGCAGCGTCCCTTCACAGTAGACGTGAGTGATGAAGAGGCCATAGATATACTTCCAGTCGCTTCTTGGCATAATTATATGAGATGAAAGATTCAGAGCTCCCTGTGTCGATAAGAGCGGTTGCTTCATTATTACCAACCAAAACATACACAGTTGCTCGCCGTAGTAGTCCCGGGGAAGAAGCAGAGATGACTGCCAGTGTAGAAGACTGAGTGGATGCAGAAGTAGAAAATGTAGTAGACCGGCACACTTTAGCAAAGTGTCCCTGCTTATTACACTTATGACAAGTGACGTTTCTTGCAGGACACTGTCCATGATTATGACGGGGATCACCACAGAAATAGCAACGGGAATTTGAATTGGTAGAAGCACAGGTCCTTTCAGTAGAATAAGCAGCTTCAGATGTTACAGAAACACAGATTACATCATCAGTGCGAACATGCTCGGATATCGTAGCAGCACTTACACCAGAGACTGTAAAAAGAGAATAAGACTCCAAGGTCTTCTGAGCAACATTGAGTGCCCTGGCTTGATCAACAGCCATACTTAGGTCCAAAATTTTGTTTTCAAGCAATCGTTGCCTGATTGCATAAGAGAACATACCATTGATAAAAAATAATGTATGTAGTCATTCTGATTTTGTGAAACAGTAACAGCCTTAAAGTTACAACCCTTGCTGAACAGCTGAAGCTCTTGTAGATAGTCATCTATCATCTCCCCTTCATGCTGTCTATGAGTAGCCAATAAGTGTTTCATGAACACTTAATTTTTGGGTTTGACATAGAGGTCTTTGAGAAGATCCATAGCTGAATTACAGGTAGTACACTGCAATATACACTTATACAGTTGGAGAGAATTTTTTTATTAACATATCTGGTTTGTTAGGATTAAGATTTGCAATTTATTCCAGGAACACTGAGAAAGTACAATTCCAGTATTTACCTAGTTGTATTTTATGGGAAGAGAGCTATGCTCAAAGTGACCCGCTTTTGTATCTTTCCACATCCAGTTTGTACTTAAAGTCATGTATAGTTTTAGCACTCACTGTTTCCTCATTCAGTTTGTTCCGATGTCTATCACTCTGAATGGATGGAAGATTTCTTGGCCGGGAAAAAAATGAGGGTAGTACTGTACTTAGAGACAAATACTTGACTTTGGACGTAATGATAAGTAAAGAAAGTAAGTACAGAGAAGGACTGTGAATCACTACAGAAAAACCTGGATTAAGTTTGGGAATGGAGACAAAAGTGGGAAGTGAATTCAAACATCAAGAAATGTAGTATAACGGAGTTTGGAAAAAAGTAAAAATAAAATATCATGGCAACAAAAATCGGTATAAAGAAAGTTAAAAAAGTTAGCTCGGAAAGGGACTTAGGAGTAATTACCAGCAAAGACATGTTACCAGACAAGCATATCAATAAAATAATCAGAGAAACCTTCTATTTATTAAGATCAATGAAAGTGGGCTTTGACTACTTGGACGAGGAAATAGTAAAGAAAATATTAGTTATACTGAGAAGACAAAGATTGGAGTATGCTGCAACACTATGGACACACAGTACTAAAAAGGATATAAAGAAATTAGGAAGAATACAAAGAGCAATGACAAAGATGGCACCAACACTCTCCAAATTGACATACGAACAAAGATTGTCCAAATTGGAACTACCAACCCTGGAACAAAGAAGAGAAAGAGGAGATCTACTGACCATTTACAGAATTATGAAAGGGATGGAAGTCCTAGACAGAGATGATTGATTAAAGTGGGATAAGAGAAAAACAAGATATGAAAAGAAACTCAAAGAAGGATAGTTTTAGTAGAGACCTAAAAAAAGAATAGCTTCCCACATAGAGTGGTGGATATCTGGAATAAATTGGATGAGGCAACAGTATGTGCAAATACTTTATAAGAATTTAAGAACAAACTTGATGCTGAAAGATACAAAGACGGGTCACTACAAGCATAGCTCCCTTCCCGTATAATACAACTAGGTAAATTCAGTCACCACACAGAAGACCTCAAATACCTCATCCTACATTATCATACAATATCCTTACCCAGATAATAACACAATATCTGTTCCTTGAGTGATCTGAGGACGAATCCGGTGGCTGTTGTCAGTTACCTGGGAGCCATTAGTCTCCTGCAAGAGAGATATGGGGCAATTGATTGGTCAGCTTCAATTTAATTTTACCCTCCTCATACATCTTTTTTCGCACTCTCCATTTTTAATTCCCATAGTATTATCTTCATTCAATCTCGCCTTTTGATTTTTTTCCATTTTGTTCTCTAACTGACTCTTTTCATAAATGCCATATGCACTTTTGAAGTTATTTCCATTTTTCTTGTTCTTCTACTACCCATTCATCAGTACCCCTGAATTGAAACTACTATCATCTTATGTAATAATGTTTTTCCTTTAAATTTTCATGTCATCTATGAATATCTTTAACAAATCACTTATCATTTCCATTATTATCTTTGGTTGATGGTTGACAGTTTCAATTTCATTTACAGTATTCTTGTTATAATCTTAAGTTGTTGTTTTTCTGGTTACTATCACCATTGCTTATATGGCAGCCTTTAACCCTATTACTTATATTTCTAGTTCAATTTTCTTCTTCCAATTTTGCTATTGTTTATCTTTCAATGACCAGCAAGAGCCATATTGACACATGTTAAGACCGCATTTAGCACTAACACAGAATAGGCCAAGCCACAAATGTAAATTGTCCCAGACATAGTCACCACACAGATGCCTGACACTTTGTCTTGCATTTCCCAACTCTTGCCTCACCTAGAGAACAACACAGTACAATATATCTTTTATGAGTGACTTGTAGACCAATCTGGTAGTAGTTGCCAGTTACCTGAGAGTTGTGTGTTCTTGAAAGAGAGCCCTAGGGCAACAGATTGACTGATTATATCTCAGCCTTTGACCCTTTCACCTACATTTCCCATTTCAATATTTGTTTTTACTCCTTCCAACTTCCATTTTATTTCCACATATTATAGTGTAATTACACCAGGTATTTTTTCTGCCAATGTCATAATTTGCCTCAAATATCTCATCACTTTTGTAAAGTATAAAGTATAGCTGACTATCCTTTGCTATAGTGACTGATGAAAACCCAGTTTGAGCCCAAGTTGTTCCCTTAACTGAGAAAAAAATAAAATTTATATTAACCAGACAAGACATGACAAGATACCAAAACAAAAGCTTTAAAAGGCAAGTAATCATAGCAAAGGAGTTAAGTATTACTCAAGTACAGAAAGCATGATCATAGATTAACCCCAGACCAAAACCCCAATTTTCTCCAAGTCCTTAGTTGATGAAAATCACCTATCAGGTCAGGCCACTTCTGTGCATTATGTTACCATGGTGAAGGGATTGACTATTCAATAACCCACTGCTTTGCAACAAGTGTCTATTCTTTGTTCATAACATTGAGTACTTTCATTCAACAGTCTGGAAGGGATGTTGATCAATCATGGTCATGTTCAACCAATGTGAGTTGGGGAGATTAAGGCCTGAAAATGGTCCCAATCAGTGAAGGCTATGTGCACACCATGGTCTTGCCACAAGCAAAATAAAATTATTTGTCATTAGCCATAATAAAATCTACAAAATATATCCCTATACTTCCTGCAGCACCAAAGGTGGTTGATGCAAGTCATCCACTTGTGGCACGAATATCATACCACCAAGTGGTGGTAGAGCATCCAGATGCAGCCCTGTACATTGAGGTGAGTATGTCATTCATCTTCAGAGATTTCCTTGGAACTCTCTTTCTCCTTTGCTTCCTTGCTATTCCTTGCTGTTATTGTTGATATCTGTTACTGTAATATCTTTTATAGTATGTGTCCAGGAGCTTTATTAAATTCTTTATGTTAATTGTAACCATAGCCATAATCTCTGGTGGTGCTTTCTTGTTAAATTTCTCCAGCACTTGTGTGATGTTTGTTAGAAGCATACTAGTGGAGTAGCCCTCCTTGAATCTGTGTTGGTCTGAGGAGGTGGGTCAATCAATCAATTCATTCCTCCTGGTGTCTCTTGCAGAAGACTTGTGGCCTTCAGGCAACCACCAACAGCCTCTGGGCAGGTATACAAGTGATTTAGGGAAGATATATTGTGTCATTGTCAAGGGATTGTTAGTGTGGGGCAGTGTAGTATGAGGTGTTCTACATCCTCTGTGTGGTGGTTATATCTGGGGCAACCTGAATCTGTGATCAAGCTCATTTTGTGTTAGTAATACTTCAATTGTCACAATTTAGAATGTTGTTTTTGATTTACTGTATCAAACCAGGCCACAATTTCAGTTCTATCAATCCAACCGCCAGCTTGTTTTTTGCCTTTAATCAGAATATCTTTCTTACACTGGTTATGAAATAAAGGCAAAATGCAAAATATAACTACTTTACTTACACAATATGAAATAAAGAATGGAATTTACATAAAAACAAGGGGTTTGAACAAGGGCATGAATCTATGTTATAGCATGCAACCCTCTTTTTATATGTGGGGTACATACAAGTGGCAATGGCAGGTGCCATTTTTCTATATAGGCATAGTATATATAGATGGGTGCCATGTGGAGTGTCTAAAAAAAAGGGAGGTACAGTGATGATGGACTGGTTGGTGAGGTTGCTTAATGTTTGTCTAAAAGAGGGTAAAGTACTGGAGGAGTGCATGTATAGTTCTGCTTTACAAGGGAAAGGGGACAAGTGTGAGTGTAGTAGCTTCAGAGGGATCAGTTTGTTGAGAGTAGTTGGGGAGGGATATTGGAGGGTTTTCATTGAGAGGATTAGGAGAGGAACAGAGGGAATAATTGCTGAGGGACAGTGTGGGTTTAGGATAGGTAAGGGTTACGGCAGATAAGGCAGATATGTGAGAAGGTATAAAATCCACTCCCACCCATTCCATCCCCACACACTCCACTACCTTTCACCCCCTCCCTCCCTCTTATCTTGGCACCTCCTGGATGATGGGTCATCCCTGCATCTTGCCCTCTGCCCTGGATCAGAAGCAATGTAGGAAAACACAGCACATCCACAGCAAGGCTGCTTAATTTAATCAGTGACCCCCCTCTCTCCATCCCTTCATGCAGAAAAAGAGAAGGTGGGGAGAAGTCCCTTTGGGCTGCATCAAAATATTATTCACACATGCTCCCTCACCCTTCCATCCTCCACCCACTCCCTTCCATGCATCACAGCATCACACAAACACAACCTTTCTCCACTCACCCCTATCTTCTGTCCACTCCTTTCCTTAAGAGACATACCCCTCTTTCCCAATGCCCTTTTTACTTCATCCATCCATCTCATCCTTGGTCGATCCCTCATGTTCACTCATTCTTTCCATGTGTCCAAACCATCCCAATACTCTTTCATCAACCCTATCTCCCAACTCCCTTTCCACCCCCGTTCTCCTCCTCACCTCGTTTTTCACTCTATCCAGCCTAGTAACCACTACCATACTTCTCAGGCATTTCATCTCAAACACATTTAAACTCTTCCTCTCTTATGTTCCATGTTTCTGCCCCATACATTGCTGTTGGCACAATCACCCCTTCATACAATCTCCTCTTAGCATCCATTCCCAAATGTCTATTTCTTATTACACTTCTTAATTCCATAAGGCAGTGGTCTTCAACTTTTTTTAATGTTGTCCACCCCTAGTGCTGATTAAGTAAAAGCTGTCCACCCCCACCCCGCAAAAAAGTCTCATTAAAAAATCACATTTTTAACATTAAAAATCTAACTTTCATATCCCATTTCTATGGCTATGTAAACAGAAAAAAAAGTTTCTCTTATTTTTTATTTAACTTTTACATATTCATCCATATATTCACACATCTCATCTCAAACTAAGAGGTTCAAAATACACAAGATAACATTAAGCATGCCTTTCAGGCACATTTTCTTTCACTAAAGGAAAATTGCAGACAATGTTTGCTATACAGTCAACTCTCAATTAACACGAGTTGAACTAACGTGTTTTCGATTTAACATGAGTTAATTTTTAAGGAAATTTTTTTAAATAACATGACAATTTTTATTTAACATGATTTGAATTTGGCGGTAAGAGCACTGAGAGAGAGGGCCTCTGCATGGTCAGTCTCCCACACTCTGTTTTGATCTCAGTGTGAAGCTAGCTCACACTGTGAGTGGAAGTGTCAGTGTTAAAGGTAAGGACAGTGATAATAAGTCATAAAAGCTTGAAAAATTGTTACAGAGAAATGAATAATTTAGAGATTGCAAACTCTCGTTTTCTGTTCTACACCAAAATAAAAAAGAAAATGGTGTACTAACCCACAATCAATGGTAAACTAGTTTTTAAATGTATGGACCATGATAGTAAGTCATAAAAGCTTGAAATTTTGTTACAGAGAAATGAATATTTTAGTTAGAGATTGTAAACTTTCGTTTTCTGTTCTACACCAAAACAGAAAAGAAAACGGTGTCACCAACCCACAATTAATGGTAAACTAATTTTTAACGAGTGTCCGGGAGTCGGAGGAGGAGGCGAGTGAGGCGGAGAGTGGATGGTGACAAGAGCTCACATAAAATAACTGTGTACTACAAATAAATATGAAGAATGTGTCTTTGTTGTTTCTGTAACCTACAAATGTATTAATAATGTGTTTGTTCAAGTTCAGAGTAACAAAATCCCAAAATAGACAAGACTTTCCCAGTGTCCAGGAACCTAACCCCCCTATTACCATTATTTCCTATGGGAAAAATATGTTTAACTAATGCAATTTTGATTAACACAATGTCTCCAGGAACGTAACCCTCATGTTAATTGAGAGTTGACTGTATTTGGTACGGTATCAATAAAACAAATAATTATCCTTAAAAAAAAAAAAAAAAAGATCAGTGGCTTGGCTGCTGTTGCACTTTGTCTGCTATTAGGTTGAATCGAGGTGTCAGACGATCTTCAAGTGCAACCCGCATGAGAGAATCAAAGTTCAGGATTGCATTCCTTTTGTTTGTATCTATCAAAACTAAACTAGAGAACCCTTGCTCACACAAATATCCTTGTACTCTGGAATATCAAGCAGGGTAACCCAGAAATCCATGGGATGGCTAAATGTCTTGAAAACTGCTTTTTGTGAATAATCCGCTCAAAGCTCCAAAAGAGCATCACAATGATCAGTTCCTTCATCTGTGAAGGGATTAAGCATCCACATGTTGGAGGTCAGCTGGTCATTCTCACTGTCTGGGAAATAGAAGTCAAGGTTTTCTTGCATCAAAGTAAGGTGTCTGATAACTGTGACATATGTACCTCCAGTGCTCTGTTGCCTACATACCACGTTCCCAGCCACATTCTCTCACAAATGAGTCAAGTAATTCAAAATCAGAAAAAAACACCTCTTTTCTACATTGCTTTTCCATTTTTTCACCTTTAGTTTAAATGTATTTATTTTCCCTATACTTGTAAAAATATCCCCACCTTTGCCTTGTTGACTGATGTTTAGCTTGTTCAGATGATCGAAGATTGAGGCTATGCAAGACAATTTTGCCAGCCAGAGCACATCCTGACATTTACAAAGGATTACAAAGGCAAAGCATGCCGACAGGAGACCTTTTGATCCATATCTAGGTCGGATAAAAAAAAAAAAAAAAAAAAAAAAAAAAAAAATCATATGAATAATAAATTAAAACTATAACAATGTAAATAACAATTAAAATACATAAATAAATGCATTGGTATAGTTGAATAACAAACAAACAGGTAAATAGTAAATGATAATAAATTGACATATAACTAATAATAAATGAAAATCAGACAGACAAATTATAACAAAACAAAAACAAATAATATAACATAAATTATAATAATTACAGCATCTTACTTAGGTATTTATCTAAATGATTCTTAAAGCTTCGAACTGAACTACATTGCACTACCTGTGCAGGAAGTTTATTCCATTCATTAACTACACGGTTGGCAAAGTTGTTTCTACCTACTTCCAAATTGAATCTATTTCCGGACAGTTTGAGACCATTGTTTCTTGTCTGATTCTCATTCAAGTCACCTCTGAGTCTACGCTTTTTTAGGGAAAACAGATTCATGTGCTTAAGTCGATTTTCGTATGATTTATTTTTGATATATGGAATCAGTTTTGTGGCTCGCCGTTGTACTTTTTCCAGTCTGTCAATGTCTTTAATGAGATTCGGTGACCATACGGAAACAGCATATTCCAAATGTGGACGAACTAACGATTTATATAGCTTGTTAATGAGTGATGGACTTTTGAAATCAAAAGATCGCGCAATCAATCCCAGAATCTTATTTGCTTTCTCAGAGGCTGAAATACACTGCTTGGATGATTTGAGGTCGTTACTGATAATTACGCCGAGATCTTTTTCACTATCCACTTTTGTTAACGAATTTCCAAATAACTTGTAATCGTACTTGCTGTTATTTTTACCTATGTGCATTACCTTGCATTTACTTGTGTTAAATTTCATTAGCCACTTTTCAGACCATTGCTGTAATTGATCTAAATCTTCTTGAATATCTAATTGGTTTGAGTGATCATTTGCCACTCCGCACAGTTTTGTATCATCAGCAAATTTGGAAACAGTAGATTTTAGTCCATGGTCTATATCATTTATATATACTATGAATAGAAGTGACCCAAGAACGGAACCCTGAGGAACTCCACTTGCAACACTTTTCCATCCAGAAGTTTTTCCATTTAAAACAACTCTCTGTTTTCGACCTTTCAACCAATTACTAGTCCAACCTAATAGGCTACCACTTATTCCATGCAAAGCTAATTTAGTAAGTAGTCTTTCGTGTGGGACGGTATCAAAAGCTTTTGCAAAGTCTAGATATATTAAATCTATATTGTTTCTTTTGTCATAATTCGAGACAACTGTGTTGTAGAATTCGAGTAAGTTAGTCACGCAAGAACGTTTCCGTCTGAAACCATGTTGGCTATCATTTATCAAACGGTTACTTTCTAAATGATATTCGATAGCATCTCTGATGATAGTTTCCATTATTTTTCCTACGATCGAAGTCAAACTTATAGGCCTATAGTTATTTGGTTTCTTTTTGTCACCTTTTTTGAATATGGGAGTAACGTTAGCTAGCTTCCATTCTCTTGGGACATCTCCGGATATGATGGATTTCTTGAAAATAATTTCTAATGGAACAACAATCTCATTTTTCATTTCCTTTAAGATTCTTGGATGCCAACCGTCAGGCCCTGGTGTTTTATTAACTTTGAGTTTGTCTATACACCTTTTAATTGTTTCTTTTGTTATATTTACCGTAGTGAGTAAGTTTACCCCAGACTTTTCACAGGTTTCAGTTTGGAATTCACTTTGAGGTGTTTCGTTTCCGAATACCGAGCTAAAATAATTGTTTAAGAGATTACACATTCCTTCATTTGAATATTCAAGTTGACCGTCAGCAGATAATAGTGGACCAATGTGATTCCTAACAACCTTTTTATCTCTAATGTAACTATAGAATTCTTTGGGATTCTCTTTGGATTTCTCAGCGATGTTCATTTCGTATTGTCGTTTTCTTTTTCTTATTGTCTTTTTTAAATCTCTCTGTATTGATACATAACTTTCATAGTCATTAGATGCACCCGAGCACTTATATTTCTTATAAGCCTGTCTCTTTTTAGCAATACTTTTTTCAGTTTCTTTGTCGAGCCACTTTGGTCGAGCCTGATTTGGGGGACGTCTGTCCTTAAAAGGAATGTAAGTTTGAATCATCTTAGTGAGCGTATTTTGAAATATTTCCCACATCTGATCTACAGGCCTTTCGTTTAATTTTTCCTCCCAATCTGTAAGCTGAAGCTCCTGACATAGTTCTATGAACTGAGCTTTACTGAAATCGGGTATTTTAGAAGCACAAGTATCTATTCTAAAATTGTTTAGGAGTTTGAATCTGACTAAGTTGTGATCGCTATTTGCAACAGATTCACCGACTTCTACATCAGTTGCCATGCTTTCGCGGCTAGTGATCAATAAATCGAGTAAGTTTCCATATCTTGTGGGCTCTTTTACATGCTGAATTAAGTAATTGTCACCAAGAAAATCAATCAAGCGACTACCTATATGGCCATGTTCAAGGGTCATCCAATCAATGTCAGTAAAATTGAAATCACCCATTATCAATAAATCCCGGTTGCAGAAACTAGACAGTTCTTGAAATAACAGTTTGTCGTCTGCTAATGATAATGTCTTTGGCCTATATTTTACACCTATATTCATTTTTTGTCCATTTGTTTGGGTTAACTCAACCCACAAACTGTCATATGCATCCTGTTTCACTTTCTCTAAAACACAAGCATGAACATTGTTTTTAACGTACAATAGAACACCCCCACCTTTCTTGTGGTTTCTATCCTGATGAAAGTGTTTAAATCCTGCCATGGGGTTTGCTTCCTCAGTAAAGAAAACACAGAGCTGCTCTCTCAATGCAAACACTCGATTGAGAACCTTACCCTGAGATAGCCAACGTACCTCAGTATGAAGGAGGAATTTGGTGAAATTAGCTTCCATATCCTTACATAACTCACTAACCATTCCATGCTTTTTTGCATGTACACAAATATGATTAACCATTTTGACATCATCAAGTAGAAGCTTAAAGTCACTTTTCTCCTTTGCATTTCTAGTTTCATTCAGTTGCTTTGCCACTAACACTTCCCTGTGAATCACACAGAGAGAGAGAGAGAGAGAGAATCTCTTGTATATATACAGACACGTGCAGGTGAGGATCTTGTCTACCCAGTAGTCCACCCCTAGACAGCTGTCCACCCCTCACTTAATCTGGTCCACTATAAGGTGGACTGTCCACCCAGGTTGAATAGCACTGCCCTAAGGCATTTACTTGCTTCTCTCAATCTACATTCTACCTCCACCTCCCCAGCCCATAACCCTTGTGTTTATCTATCACACCACCCCATCTATGCACAAATTGAACAGCCAAGACAACATAACACATCCCTAGCAAAGTCCCACCTTTGCCAATAAAAATGCTTCATTACTTACCCTTTTGTCTTGGTGACTCTGAGGTGGGCACTCACAGTTTCATGTACTAAACTTATGATCCTTTCTCTGATCTTTTTCAATGCTATGATTTGCATGATGACATCGGCTCCTGCCTCTTCTGGTGTCTTATATTTTCTGAGGAGGACACCATCTTCCATGATGAACTTAGTCTTCTTGTACTCTTCTTCCTGCTCCTCCTCAAATATTTGAAGCATCTTCCTCAGCTCTGGGTCCTCCTGCTGAAGTTGGACAAGTTCCTCCCTATTTATACATTTCTTGAGGATAATTTCTTCTGTTTGGGGGTCACCTTCCTGGTCTCCTCCTGCATCTTCTACTGGTCTCTGCTTCTCACTACCAGCAGTTCCATCCCAGGATTCTTTTGGAGTCGCATCTGTATCCCCTGCCACATTTTGAAACAGGAATTTAAGGTCATCTCTCGGCTCATCTTCCTCTTAGACTCTTTTGGTTTGGGATCTGGTGATGACTGCCACTGGATCCTATATGTCGGATTTGTCATTGTATATTTGTCTAGTCATAGGGTCATTTACCATCTTTAGTCTCACCTGGACTATCTCACCTATACCATTCCCAAGGAAGTCATAACTCCCTTTTACTGGTAATTCTGCTATTCCTACTCGCTGTCCTGCCATCAAATTCAAGTAATACCTATGTTATGGGTGCTAATGTTGTCACTCTTGCTAATCCCATGGTAAACTGACTTATATGCCTATCTTCCAATCCTGGTATTACATTTGGCCTCAAAATGGTGTGAGATACCCGTGTCTCACAAAGCCATGACTGCATATTTCCTTTCACTTCCTTCAACTCCTATCCTATCATTTATCACATATGACAACCACTCTTGACCTACTCCTGTATCTTCTCCCTCGCCTAACCTATTTTTTCCTACACAGTAATTGCTATCATCTTTGTCTCCCACTACTTCCTTCCCTTGTGCCTTGCTCATGTCTTTCCCTTGTCTTCTGTCTTGTGTGTCCCTTGTGATTTCATTGCCCTTGTAGCAATCTACCATCCCATGACCATTTGCTGCAGGTATAACATCTGTTTTGTCAAACTATTTTACTCCTACTACCTTCTACACACATTATCTCCTGCCTGGTTGGCCTAATTTCCATTTCCTACCTGTGCCTCTGTCCATTGAAAGTGGGGACAAGTTTTTTGGGCCTTTATAATGATATCCATTACATTGGTTTTCCTACTAACCTAAGCTGACCAATACTCACACTTTGCTATGAGTCTCCCTTTCTAGGCTCATTTGAGTTATTTGGTGCAACAATTGTAAATTTGGTGGGCTTTCAACATTTACTTTTTGCCTTTCAATAGCTTTTCTGTCTAGCCTAAAATCAACTTTGCTACACCTAATTCTTTCATCTCTAATTTCCTCATTTATCCTACTTTCTTCTACTTTGGGAGTTCTTTCTTCTACCTGTGGTGTCTGAGAAGTATGATGGGGGTTACTAGGCTAGATAGAGTGAGAAATGAGGAGGTGACGAGAAGAACGGGGGTGGAAAGGGAGTTGGGAGATAGGGTTGATGAAAGAGTATTAGGATGGTTTGGACACATGGAAAGAATGAGTTAAGAAAGACTAGTAAAAGAGGTATGGAAGGCAGATGTGGAGGGAGTGAACATGATGGGACGTCCTAGGATGAGGTGGATGGATGGGGTGAAGGGGGCTTTGGGGAAGAGGGGAATGTCTGTTGAGGAAGGACAGAAGAGGACAGAAGACAGGGGTGAATGGAGAATGGTTGTATATGGATGATGTTGTGATGCATGAGGTGGAATGGGCTGGGGGATGGGGGGTGAGGTAGTATGTGTGAGCAAAATTTGACGCAGCCCGAAGGGATTTCTCCCCGTCTTCTCCTTTTATGCATGGGGAGGATGGAGAGGGGGGTTGCCGATTTAATGAAGCGGCCTTGCTGTGGATGTGCTGTGTCTTGCGACACTGGTTCTGACCCAGGGTAGTGGACAAGGTGCAGGGATGACCCGTCATCCAGGAAGTGCTAAGATAAGAGGGAGGGTAGAGGGGAGTGGAGTGTATTCAGGGATGGAATGGGTGGGAATGATTGTATGCTTTTTCTTTTTTGGCTACCTCCCTTGTAAGGTATATGTATGTACCTGTGCATACTGACCAATGAATCATTGTAATTTACCACAATATGTAAACAACAACAACAACACTATGACGGCAAACATGCTTTATTTCTGATCAATCATAATTGATTTCATTCCATGCACTATTTATATATCTTTTTTAATCTAATTTCTTAGCTTTTTCCTACCTCACTTATTTAATTAATATTTTGCACACACTCAATTATTTCACCCTGGTGAGGAAAGGAAAATCCCAGACAGCAGGGCCCCAATTTATATGTCACAGACATGGCATGTTTTTTATTAATTATCCCAATCTGGCCAAAATTTGGACATTCCTATCAATCCACTCAGTGTGATTTATTTACCCTTTTTCTTTTGGAATTTTCTATTTCACCAGGGAAAACAAAGGCAAGATACAAAATATATATATATTTACTTACATCTATGAAGTTAAACAAGGTGAGGATGAGGCAAGAGAGTTTGAATGGTGCGCAACCCTGGAGTACATCACAGGAATAACCTGACACTTTTCCTTGCAGATGTCCAGTGATGTTGATGACAACCTTGTGCTTCTAATGGATTATGACCGAATGCCTACACCTTCAAAGTTTGAATTATGTGAAAGATTTGTAAACATCTCCATAAATGAGGCAGGTAGGTCAAGACCACAGGCTGGAGGCCAGAATCTGTTTTGGTCATAGGTTCAGTATGTGGCAAAATAGACTCTAAGGGATGTATTCACCTAGCTGAATGTAATGAAACTTTGTACAGACAGGTATGAGATGTGGGTAAATCTCTAAACCTCCACATCTCAGGTTTGAATGAACACATGCCTGGGAAAGAAGAATCAAGTAAATAATTGGTTTGATAAAGATAAATAAACTGTGTGGCAGCTAAAAAATAGTAGGTATGTGGCATAAGCGAATTGAAAAAAGAGAAAAAAACAACAACACTGGAGCAAAGGAAGAATATCAATGAGGTAGTACATGAGAATCAGAAGAGAGGCAGAAAAAACTTTGAAAAGGGTATTATCAGTAAATGCAAATATGAACCTAAATTGTTCTACAGGCTTGTTAATGGTAAGTGAGACACAGGGAATAATCTCTTAAGCTAATATTGGATGGTGAGGTCTATGAAAAGACATCAACATGGTCTGAAATAATGAACAATAATTTCCAACTCATTTCCACTATGAAAGATTAATTCGTAGACGATGTAAAATACATACATACATATACCAAAGGCTTTTTCCTTCTTACACAGGGGGGTAGCCAAAAAGAAAAAGGCATAGAATCTACTCCCACCTATTCCATCTCCTACATATTCCACTCCCCCCCACATTCCCTCTCATCTTGGCACCCCCTGGATGACGGGTCATCCCTGCATCCTGTCCACTACCCTGGGTCAGAAGCAGTGTTGCAAGACACAGCACATCCACAGCAAGGCCACTTCATTAATTCTATCCCCTCATGAAGAAAAGGAGAAGACGGGGAGAAAATCCCCTCAGGCTGCATCAAATTTCTCTTACATACTTCCTCACCCCTCATGCATCACAGCATCATCTATACACAACCCTTCTCCATTCACCCCTATCTTCTGTCCTCTCCCATCCTTCCTCAACAGACATTCCTCTCTTTTGTAATATCCCTTTTATCCCTTCCATCCATCTCATCCTAGGACGTTATGCTGTCCCCCAACCCCTTGTTACTGTCCTGTACCATTTCTCTGAATATTCATTTCCTTTTTTCGCCTACCCTGTGGTGGGGGAAGAGAATGCTACCACCAAGTCTTCCCACTTGAGTCGTAAAAGGTGACAAAAAACAGGATGGGGGATGGGATTAGGACTCCTGCTCCCTGTGGCCCCAAAAGGGTACATTCCTAAAAAAGTAAAGATGTAAAATAATATTAGGTTAAAAGATGTGAATATGGAAGTAATGGAAATACACAAATTTGTATGTCTATTTCCCAAGGCAAATATACAAGAAGTTCTTGACAGTAGGTAAGGAAGTCTTTAAGTTTCATGAATCTAGAGAAGGCTATGACAGGGTTGACAGGAAGCCATTGTGGGATATGTTGCAAATGCATGGAATAGAGAGGAAAGATGTTGAAGGCAGTCAAAAAGTTTTACATAAGTAGTAATACTTGTGTTGGGTAGGGAGTGAAGGGAATGAGTGGGGTGAGGCAAAGCTAGGGCTGTGCCAGGATTGTATAATGTCACCTTGGTTGTTCAATGTGTGCATGGATGGAATAGTACAGGAGGTGAATGTGAGGGTGATGGGTGTGGGTTTGGAAATGGAAAGTGAAAGTGGAAGGAAGTGAGAAGGCAGTTGCTGTAAGTGGATGACATTGTGCTTGTGGCTGAAACAGAGGAGGGACTTAGGCAGCTAGTGGCAGAGTTTGGGAGTGTATATAAGGAGAGAGTTGAAGGTATATGTGGGCAAAATTTAGGTGATGAGAAGTAGTTTGTGAGTGCTAGCAGCAAAGTCTGTTTTCTTTGGTAGTAGCAGTGTCACCATCTTTTTTTTCCATGGCAGTGCCATCTGTTTTCTTTGGTAATTGCAAAGGAGCACATCACTTGCACATCTCTAGCAAAATATAATCTATCGTCCACCATATGTGATCATCTCATACATTTAAACAAACAAATATTCCCTCCATATAGAGCATTAAGTGGTGTCCATAGGTTTAAACTGCTCATTTACAAGAGTGTCTACTTATTTGTAGACTTCCATATTTTCTTAAATATATGTATCATAAAAGAAAATGGTTGAAATATTACGTCAGTACCAGCTTTGGAAAAGTGGTAGCACTACTTGTGATTGTATGGTTCAGGAGGAAGAGTGTGTTCGGTTATCTGTTGTTCGGTTTTAGGATGTCCTTCCATTGTAAGTCGCCATATTCAAAGTAAAAATTTTCATTGAAGTATAGCTCCTGCACATGTTGCAAGAGGTGACTCCAGTTAAGTCATAACAAGCTATCTAGGCCCTTTTCATCGATGGCTGGTTCAACCATGGCCTCCAAAGTTGCCATAGACATGATTAAGTAGTTTATTGGTGAAGGCGACATTGTTTCATGGTTGAAGAATGTAACCTTGGTAGCAAAGTTGCAGCAGATAACAGATTTGGCCAGTCTTGTTCCCTTATATTTAGGTGATGTGTTAGCATTGTATTTGGAATTGAGCAATGAAGGACAGGCAGATGCAGAAAGAATTCAAGAAAGATTAAAGATTGCCTTTGCTGATGATGCATTTGTTGCCTTTGAGAAATTAGTTCATATTAAGTAGATGGGAGAACCTGTTGATGACTTTACCAGTAAGATTAGGTGGCTGGCTGGTTTAGTCAGGTTTTGTAGAAGTGGTTTGGAAAATTTGGCGCAGTTGACATTTATTTATGGCTTTCTAAACCATATCAGTGTTTCTTTGCAGCGAGTTTCAAATAAGCTGACAATTGCAACGAGTGAATTGACTGGTCACACTAGAATTTTGGTATCAAAATAGCAAAGTGGTGTTTCAGCTGTGACTGTTAGAAGGGATATTGATAAGGAATAAGGAAGCCTGATACTAGCCACTTCAAAAGGAAGTGTTTTCATTGTAGTGGCCCTCATATGATTAGAGATAGCAAAAAAAACAGGAAGTGAGGTGCTTCAAGTGTAATAAATTGGGTCATGTTGCTAATTGCTGTCAACAGAACTTAGGGTGAATTTTTAGAAGCACACACCTAAACAATATAGTGATAGAAAATATTAAATTTGTAAATCATAATACATCAGTGTGACATACATTTTTCTTGGCAGAAATCAGTAACAGAAAAAGTTGCTAATGAAACTTGAGAAAACAAGTAATAGGCTACTGTGCCTGTAGTCACCCTTGTGATGTGAAGGTGTATCATGATGCACTACCTATTGTCAATATTTTAATCAATAATACTCCTGCAAAGGTGCTTGTAGATATATGATGTTCAACAGTAGTTCATTCCATGTACAGGGTGGGGCAAATCAAATGCCCAAGTTTTGGACCCAAAAGCCTCTAGAGATTCCATGAAGAGGGTTGTAAAGCGTTGTGACCATTGTCAGTCAACTGATCCTGCTCCTGATGTGCACAAGGGAGGTGAACTTAGTGTTGAATATAAATGGCAGTGCCTGGCTATTGATGTAACTAATTACAGGGGGATTCCATATTAATCCATGGTTGATTGTGGCCCAGGTTGTTTTGCAATATAAAAAAAAATTAAGAGAGAAGATGCACACTGTATTACAACAGAATTGGGTATCTTTATTGAAAGAAGCCCAGCTGATGAACTGTCGATGGACAACAGTACAGCCACATTGTTTGGGAGACATGTTGCATCAGTGGAAATTTTATATGGCATTTAGAGCTGCTTACCGACCAGGAGGGAGCAGAATAATAGAGAGGCACAACAGGACCATTAAGGTTATTGCTGAGAGGGGAAGAATCTCTCCCATTGAGGCAGTATATTGGTATAACAGTACATCTAGATCTGTACGAGTCGTTTGTGCCACAGCATTCTGTGTTCACCTATGGATGGAAATATTCTTTGGTAAACCCAAGAAGGGTGGATGAAAGACAAAAATGATAGCCTGTTGATTAAAATGGGAGAATCAGTTTGGACAAAGCCACCTGCCCTGCATTGTACCACTCATTGGGGCAAGAGAATTGTTACTCATGTGAACTCACAAAATTATATATTTGTTGATGGTGTGGCGTAAATTGGATCCGAGGAATCATCAAATCAATTCGCCGGTAGAGGAAAGAGAACTTGTAGTTCAGAATTAAATATTACAATTGAAATACACAAACAATTATCATAAATGCTTGTTGGGTCCTGTCTCCTACTCTACCAATTCATGTACAGTTCCAACTTAATTTATATCCTTGTTTTCCAGTTATCATACTCAGATTTCAGTTCAAGTATTGTTCCAACTTGGGCTTCTAAGTCATTCCAAGTATATATATGGAAAGCTGTATTTCTTCACATCCTTTAGACATGTAGTCTTCCTTAACCCCTTCATTACCGACCCGTCAACCTTACGTAAACAAATGTTTCAAACCGTCCCACAAATGGCTGGAGCCTTATGTTTGTAAACACAGACACTTGCCACCACGTGGGTAGAAATAACCCAGAAACCGAGGCCTTGAGAGCCCTCAATACACACAGCTTATAACTGTGACACGTGTGTGTCACGGGGAGCACGCTCGGTTCCTGGCGGGTGCACTCAGCCGTGACACGCAGGTGTCACAAAACACACATCCGGTACTCAAGGGGTTAATTTGTTCCTAGGCATGGCTTCTTAAAGGCAACCTATCCATAGTCAAGAAATCTCTTCTGTTAATGTTATCTATCCCTTTTAGTAACCTAAGTATATTGTAATCATATCACCTCCTTCTCTCTGATCTTTCAAAGTTGGCAGACACAGTGGTTTTAGTCTTTTCTTAAGGATTATCTGCAGGGCCCTCACATGGGGGGGGGGTATGCCCTGGGGCAGCACATTAAGGGGGGCAGCAATTCTAGTCTGGACATGCTGCCTACAAGGCTGAAAAAATAATGATAATAAAAAAGGTCAAAGGAGCCCCGAATATTTTATCATAATACAGTATATGATTTTTGCTATAGAATCAACAGAATATGAAATATTTTTCCCTTATCTTTTTTTACAATAGGGATATTAAATAACATTTTTAAAATCCGTTTAATTATTTCACAAGCCAATACCTATAATAGGCAGTAAGGAATGGTGGAAATGGAAGGTGATGATGGGGGAAGTTGGGGGGCATCACTAAGAACTTTGCCCTGGGGCGGCACTGAGGCATGTAAGGGCTCTGATTATCTGCCACTCTGGGGAGCAGTTTGATTGAAACCCTATGTATTCTCTCAATCTTGCTTATATCCTGCACTCTTGTGGAAATCATACCATTGACCCATATTCCAGTCTTGGATGGATAAGGGTTTTGATTATTTTTTCATCATCTCTTCATCAATATAATGAAAAGCCACTTTAATCATCTGCAGCAGTCAGTACATCTCTCCCATAATCCTGCTGATATGTCTGTCAGGTGGCAGATTGTCTTTTATCAACACTCCCAAATATTTCTTTTCTTTTATATTTGTAATGGATTCACTTCCTAATGAATAATTTAAAGATGTTCTTTTGCAGATATTGCCAGTTTCCAATGCTGTGCATTTTTGTATGTTTGTATTTACCTAGTTGTATTATACAGAAAACATCATTCCTTATTTCCCCCTATGAAAGAAATAGAAGTAACAAAGAATGAAATAATGAAACACTTGAGTAATCTTGATGTCAGAAAATCGCATGGACCAGATGAAATAGCAAATTGGATTATGAAAGAATGCAGGAATGAACTGGCAGACAAAATACATAGCATAATAAACAGTTTCTTGAAAGAAGGAAAAGTTCCAGAAGATTGGAAAAAAGCAAATATAGTACCTATATATAAAGGGGGAAATAAAGAAGACCCTACCAACTATAGAACGGTCTCTCTAACAACAATAGCAAAAATTTGTGAAAGAATTGTCAAAAGTAGATGAGTAAAGTATTTGGAAAAAAACAACGTGCTAAATCCAAGGCAATTTGGATTTAGACAAGGACGATCATGCGTCACCAATTTAATATGTTTCTATTCAAGGCTAATAGATATAATACAAGAAAGAGATGAATGGGCTGATTGTGCATTTCTAGACCTAAAAAAAAGCTTTTGACAAAGTACCACATAAGAAGTTGCTTAAGAAATTAGAAACTGAAGGAGGAAAACAGGGCAAACTGCTTAAATGGATGGAAGACTTTTTGCAAGAAAGAAAAATGAGAGTAGTGATAAGAGACAAACACTCAAAATGGGATGAAGTAATAAGTGGTGTTCCACAAGGAACACTTCTGGCCCCAATAATGTTTTCTATATATATTAATGATATGGATGGAGAAATTGAAAGTTATATGAGCTTCTTTACAGATGACGCAAAGCTATTAAAAAAGTAAACACGGAAGAAGATTGTGAGTCACTACAGAGTGATCTCAATAAAGTATGGGAATGGAGTAGGAAGTGGGAGATGGAGTTCAACACTAAAAAGTGTAGTATAATGGAATTTGGAAAAAGCAAAAACAGAATAACAGGATCATATAAATTGGGAGAAGAAGGAATAAAAAAAGTAGAAAATGAGAAGGACCTGGGAGTCATTGTTATGAATAATATGTCACCTGAGAAACATATAAATAAGATTTTTGGAGAAACTTATAATTTAATAAGAACAATCAAAGTGGCATTTACATACCTGGATGAAGAAATGGTGAAGAAAATACTAATCACTCTGATAAGACCAAGATTGGAATATGCAGCAATGATGTGGTCACCAAATACAAAAAAAAATGTATAAAAAAAACTTGAAAGAATACAAAGAGCAATTACAAAATTGGCACCAACACTCTCAAAACTATCATATGAAGAGAGACTAGCAAAACTTGAGCTACAGACACTAGAACAAAGAAGAGAGAGAGGAGATTTGATAGCTATTTACAGAATCATGAAAGGCATAGAAATTATTGATAGAGAGGATCTAATAAAATGGGATGATAGAAATACAAGAGGACACGGAAAGAAAATCAAGAAAGACAGCTATAGAAGAGATATGAAAAAGAACAGCTTTCCTCATAGAGTAATAGACATTTGGAACAATTTAGATGAGAAAGTGGTGTGTGCAAAAACAATACATGAATTTAAAAATAGTTTAGATAAAATGAGATATGAAGACGGGACACCACGAGCATAGCTCCCCTTCCCGTAAAATACAACTAGGTAAATACAGGAAGGGAGCTATGCTTGTGGTGATCTGTCTTTGTATCTTTCAGCATCAAGTTTTTTCTTAAAATCTTGAATAGTGTTTGCACACACTGTTTCTTTATCTAAATTATTCCAGGTATCCTAGTTGTGTATTTACCTAGTTGTATTTTGCGGGAAAGGGAGCTATGCTCGTGTTGTCCCGCCATTGTATCTCGCAGTGTCTAGTTTGTTTTTAAACTCATGAATGGTTTTTGCGCATACTATTTCATTATCCAGTTTGTTCCAAGTGTCCAAAACTCTATGTGGAAAACTGTTTTTCTTCAGTTCTCTTCTATAGCAATGTTTTTTATTTTCTTACCATGTCCTCTTGTGTTTCTTTTGTCCCAGTTGAGTAAGTTCTCTCTATCAAGTATCTCTGTGCCTTTCATGATTCTGTAGATGGTCAATAGGTCACCTCTCTCTCTTCTTTGCTCCGGTGTCAGTAATTCCAGCTTAGCCAATCTCTCCTCGTATGATAGGTTTGCAAGTGCAGGTGCCATTTTTGTAGCTGCTCTTTGGATTCTTTCTATTTTCTTTATATTCTTTTTGGTACTGGGGGACCACAATGTCGCCGCATACTCTAATCTAGGCCTTATCAATGTAACCAATATTTTTTTTATCATGTCTTCGTCCAAGTATGTAAATGCCACTTTTATTGATCTTAGCAAGTTGTAAGTCTCCCCGACAATTTTGTTAATCTGTATATCATAGGACAAGTCGTTCGTGATAATTACACCCAAATCTTTTTCGGATCCTACTTTCTTTACTTCCTTGGTTCCAATTGTATATTTTCCTGATATTCTGTTTTTGCTTTTTCCAAACTCCATTATGCTACACTTCTTAGTATTAAAGTCCACTTCCCATTTCTGACTCCAGTTCCATACCCTATTTAGGTCTTCTTGCAGTGCTTCACAGTCCTCATCAGTTTCTATTTTCCTTAACACTTTGGCATCATCAGCAAAGAAGCTCATGTAGCAGTTCATGTCCTCGTCCATGTCATTCATATAGATAGCAAACATTATTGGTGCCAGTACAGATCCTTGTGGTACTCCACTGATCACCTCTTTCCAATCTGAATAGTTTTCTCTGAACACTACTCTCATCTTTCTACCAGTCAGAAAGTCCTCCATCCATTTTAGTAGGTTTCCTTGTATTCCTCCTATGTGTTCCAGTTTTTTTAGTAATTTTCTGTGTGGTACTTTGTCAAAGGCTTTTTGCAAGTCTAGGAATGCACAATCAGCCCATCCATTTCTTTCTTGCACTATGTCTATTAGTCTTGAGTAAAAGCATATTAAGTTTGTGGTGCATGATCTTCCTTGTCTGAACCCGAATTGTCTTGGGTTTAATATGTTGTTGTCTTCCAGATGTTTTACCCATCTATTCTTGATTATTTTCTCACAAATTTTGGCTATAGTGCTTGTTAGTGATACTGGCCTATAGTTGGTGGGTTCTTCCTTGTTTCCTCCTTTATATATTGGTACAATGTTAGCGTTTTTCCAGTCCTTGGGTATCTTTCCTTCTTTGAGTGAGCTGTTTATTAAGATGTGTATTTTGTCTGTTAGTTCTTCTTTAGAATCCAATTTGCAATACCATCTGGGCCATGTGATTTTCTGACGTCCAGTCTTGATAGATGTTCTGATATTTCTTTTAGTGTGTGTGTGTGCTTGTATGTGCATAGGATTTGAGTGTAAGTACAGTACTGGTATATGAATATTTTTTATATTGTTAACATTTATTTCTTCTGCAAAGTCTTCTTTTTTTGTTTTTCTTTTGCAGGCATCCGTGAACTCTTCTTGGACAATGATTTCATTAATGGCCGCATGGGCAGGTTCTTCTTTGGTGTGGCTTCCATCAACGCATCCTCCAGCCGCCACAAGCGATCTGTCGTCAGTGATGCCACAGACTATGAGTTTGAGTGAGTGTTTACTCTCAGACCCCAGTTTAGTTTTAATGTACACTTAATTACAGGAACGATTTCAATTATTACAATGTTTCACAATGAAGCAGCTTGCAAGGACTCTTTGCATGCCTTATGTGTTTTGTACAGCAATTAACCTTACTGGATTTAGTGATGCCTTTTTTGGTTTAAATATTTTTTTCTTGTGCTGTAGTTATTTATCTTTATATGTACAGTGAGACCTCTCATTAATGGACATTAATTAGCTGTGTTTGCGGTATTTTCGCTGTGTTTTCGGTGTTTTTGGTGCTGTTGTTTAGTTCATGCAATTGCTATGCCACCCAAAAACCACTCCAAAACACCGAAAACACAGCGAAAACACCGCAAACACAGCTAATTAACGTCCGTTAATGAGAGCTCTCACTGTACCAAAAATGACCCAATGGTATACATGTCATCATCATAATGCAGTATCAGTGCACATCATATTGTTCAGCTCAGATAATGGCAATTTCTTAGTTACATTCCATGAGGCATATTGTTGCAGCTATTTTGGATCCATCAGACCTTAAAAATCTTCATATTATTCCAAAATTCTTGAAAATATGCTTGAAACAACAGGTCTGGTATTTTATGAAAAGTATTTGCTGTGTTTCCAGGTGATCATATTTTGCTGAGATAAATCCCCCTCAATAATGAAAATGTTAATTACTTTAATGAAATGATGTACAGTACATATTTTTAGTGGCATATGATAGATGATTTTATTCAAGTGGGAGGGAACAGTCCCCTAACCTTGAGTGGCGTCTTGATTTATCAATGCCCCATTCAGGTCAGGGGGGACACTCCCTTTCTTGGGCACTAACAATTTATTGCCATTTCAAAGGTTTAATGGGATTCAAAATCTTGTCTTCTGTTATATAACAGAATCCTTTGCTACTTGAATACAGGTAATCTTGCAAGGAATTGATTTTAACAGTTTAAGAGAGGCAGAAAAAGTTAAATGTGTTTGAGATCAGATGTCTGAGAAGTGTTATAGAGGTTACAAGGTTGGATAGAGTGAGAAACAAGGAGGTGAGGAGGAGAGTGGGAGTGAAAATAGAGATGACAGAAAGGGCTGATGAAAGAGCATTGGGATGGTTTGGACACATGGAAAGAATGAGTGAAAAAAGATTAATAAAAGAGGTGGAGTGAGTGAACTTGAGGGGACAAACAAGGATGAGATGGATTGATAGGGTAAAAGGGGCATTGAGCATGAGGGGAATGTCTCTTGAGCAAGGAAGGGAGAATGCAGGAGATAGGGGTGAGTGAACAATGGCTGTGTATAGATGATGCTGTGATGCAAGGAAGGGAGGGGGTGGGGCATGTGGAAGAGGTAAGGAGTGGTTATGTATGAACAATATTTTTATGCAGCCCAAAGGGATTTCTCTCCATCTCTTTTTCTGCATGAGGGGACAGAGTAGGGGTGGGTTGCCAATTAAGTGAAGTGGCCTTGCTGTGGATGTGTCGTGTCCTGCTACATTGCTTCTGACCCAGGTCAGTGGGCAGGGTACAGGGATGACCCATCATCCATGAGGAGCTAAGAGGAGAAGGAAGAAAGGGTGGTGGATGGGAGTGTGTAGTTGCCTTTTGACTTGGCTACCTCCCTAGTAAAAAGCTTTTGGTATATGTAGATAGATTTCTTTATCAAATAATCTCTAATAGCCAGTTCAATATGATAGGAACTTAACCCTGTAGCATTCAGGTACAAGCAATTAGAACTTAATAGTGTCACTATCTGTGCCCCAGTGATTCATTAAACTCTTTAATGACATCAGTGCCATGCCACACTTTATAGTTTTGTTGTGAGAAGTTCATGACAGTTTCAACATAATTTTGAGGAGCAGAGTATTGGTCCCCAGCTTGAAAGTACTGTATAGATTTTGATGTGGCAAACTCATTGAGTTTATTTTACAATTGAGTTAACCTCTGAAGCCAAGAGATTACTTGAATTATCTTATTCTGGTAAATGCCAGAATATTTTATTCAGCTTTAGAGAAACTCATTTTCTTCAGAGTTAAAAACCATCTCAGTTAACCCTTTCAAAACAATGAATCACCAAAGATTTTATTGTGGCTAATGCCACACAATTTCATTCAGCTTTTAAGAAATCTTTAATCTTCATAAGATTAAAGATTGCCATTGTTCTCCACAGCCTTGCTAAAAATAAATACTATTCACACTGGAGCCCTTCCACCCTTAGCTGCATGATAAATGCATCTGATACTCCTCACAACAAAGTCTGTACAGTGTACCACTCTACAGAAGTGATCATTTCCACCTTTCAGAGAGAATCTTCCCGGAAATTACAGCTTTCGTGTCATCACTACTGGTTGCTACTACTTCAACCAAAAAACTAATGAATGGGACACCCAGGGCCTCAAGGTGTGTACCTTGCCTCATACCTCTCAGCATATGTGTGTGTTTATATACCTAAGTGTACATAAATATACCAAAAGTCTCTTTCCTCCTTATAAAAGGGCTGGCTAAGTCAAAGTATTCACCCACCCTACACTGATCCAAAAATCTGTTCAATGTCTTTCTGATATTAGCTCTTTTTCGAGGAAGTATCATCCCTGTCTTCCACTATACTGTTTTGATCAGAAACAAAAGAGCAAGACACATCACATCCACAACTCCCTATGTAACCTATTTTTTTTCCCCTCTCCCTTCCTTTCTCAAAAGACATTCCTCTTAAATCCAGTGCTCCCCACACTCCATTCATCCATCTTATTCTTGGTATTCCCCTGAAGTTCCCTTCATTCACTTCTGCTTTCCACATTCTTTTTGCTACTCATTTCCCTACATGTCCAAACCATCTCAGCATTCTTTGATCCACTCTAACTGTCAGCTTTGTACACTCTACTTAACCTCATTGGTCATTCTATCCATCCCTGTAATCTCTACTATACTTCCTCACTTTATCTCAGATGAAAGACTTCCTGATTGGGAGGAAAATGAGAGTTGTAATTAGAGAAAAATTCTCCATCTGGGAAGAAGTAAAAAGCAGTGTCCCGCAAGGATCAGTACTGGCCCCGATTATGTTCGCCGTATACATTAATGACATGAATGAAGGCATGGAGTGCTATATGAATTTTTTTGCAGATGATGCAAAATTACTTACCCTCTTCACTCCGGGGCACATCGCACGTCTGGCAGCATTAGCTGCCCGATGTGTGATGTTGCGTCATAACAATCGCATTATAAAAAATCAAGTCAGTGCCCAATCGTTCGTTCTCTTTCACCCGTGAATTTTGATAACCATTGAAAATATGATGAAGCCAGTTTAGAAAGAATGGAGGTTATGTAGGTACGACTACAATAAATATAATCAAGATGCCGACATCGGCATCATTGCGTACCCACTTGCTCCTCATGCCGCCTACGTAGGCGTCACCGTATGGAAGTGGTTAAGAAGGTAAAAACGAAAGAGGACTGCAACTCATTGCAACAAGATCTGGACATGATATGGAATTGGACTCAAAAGTGGGAAGTAAAATTTAATGTAAAGAAATGCAGTATAATGGAATTTGGAAAGAGTAAAAACAGAATATCAAAAGATTACAGAATTGGAGAAGAAAAAATAAAAAAAGCAAACTCTGAAAAAGATCTTGGAGTGATGATTGGAAAGGACATGAAACCAGATAAGCATATAAATAAAATATTTGGAGAAACCTACAACTTATTGAGGTCAATCAAAGTGGCATTTGCTTTTATGGATGAAGAAATGATAAAGAAAATACTAACTACACCAATAAGACCAAAACTTGAGTACGCAGCATCACTTTGGACACCCAGTACCAAAAAGAATATTAAGAAACTAGAAAGATTACAAAGAGCGACAACCAAACTAGCACTGACTCTCGCCGAACTAACATATGAGCAAAGACTATCCAAATTGAACCTACCAACTCTGGAACAAA
The DNA here is from genome assembly GCF_046742065.1 of Oratosquilla oratoria. Taxonomy (NCBI): domain Eukaryota; kingdom Metazoa; phylum Arthropoda; class Malacostraca; order Stomatopoda; family Squillidae; genus Oratosquilla; species Oratosquilla oratoria. The sequence continues at coordinate 4,200,170 of NC_134787.1, read as the reverse complement.
AAAGAGAAAGAGGAGATTTACCGACTATCTACAGAATAATGAAAGGAATGGAAGTTTTAGACAGGAATGACCTGTTAGTGTGGGACAACGGTAAAACGAGAGGACATGGAAAAAACTGAAAAAAGGTAGTTATAGAAAAAACTTGAAAAGGAACAGTTTCCCACACAGAGCAATAAATACATGGAACAAATTAGACAACAAAAGAGTATGTGCAAACACTATACAAGATTTTAAGATAAAACTTGATGCGGAGAGATACAAAGACGAGTCACCGCGAGCATAGCTCCCCTCCCGTATATTACAACTAGGTAAATACATGTAATTTGGCCACTTCATTTAATCAATGACCCTCCATCTCCGTCCCCTCCTGCAGAAAAAGAGATGTAGAAAAATACCTTGGGCTGCATCAAAATATCATAGCCAAGTCATAGAGTGTGAAAATAAAGATTAAAACTATAATAAGATGCCTGTGCTATTTCTCCTATGCATATCTAAATTATTTAAAGTAAACAGTGTGTGTGATGAGACCACATTATTAGGTAATTTATTCCACCAATTTACCGTTCTGTTACTAAAGAAATGTTGGCTTGCTCTAGATCTCTTAATTTTGTAGCTATGATCCCTTGTTCTATCATTTTCTAATGCAAAAAAAAAAATCTTCAAAGTTGAGATTATGTATCTCTTTAAGTATTTTGAAAACTAGAATAAGATTGCCATGCAATCTCTTGGTAGGCCTACACATTCATTCACATCCAGATTATAAAGGTATAGAAAGATTTCCATTTTTTCTTAGTGTTAGAAGTGTTTATGAATTCCTCTCAGTTGGCTTTTTCAAAGGAGTTCTTAAACCTGAAAAGTTTGTCTTCTCTGTACAACTCATTCCCTGACTCTAGTAAACCCCCACCTTCCAGCTATAACTCAAGAGTTGAATGGTCACTTTTTCCAAGAGAGCAAGGATAGATTAGGGAGCCAACAATGTCTGGTACCTTGGTTTCATAGAATTAAAATGTTTCTTTTCAACCTCACACTGTATACAACTTTTTCATCAATGCATACTTCTTTTGTTTTGAAAGAAGTAAAGATTTTTTCTTTCTTTTCTTTTTCTTTTAGTCCTCTTCACACATCCTGCAACCACTACTTAATGCTCTAATAATATTCCTTTGAACATAACAGTGCCCTTCTGCAAACAAAATAGTTAATTGTTCCCAAGATAGTAAACTTATTCAGTTTGGAATGCATGTATTTGCCTAATTGTATGATACAGGATTGGAGCTATTTTCACGTGGTCCCATCTTGATATCTCTCTGTATTAAATTTTGCCTTAAAGTCATTTATGCTGTTGGCATGGTTTGTTTCTTCTGATTTGTTCCACAAATTGATGCATTTATATTGAAAGCTACACTTCCCAACATCTAAGCAATTGCTCTTTTCTATATATATATATACATATATATATATATATATATACATATATATACATATATATATGTATATATATATATACATACATATATATTTACATATATATATGAATATATATATATATTTGTATATATGAGCCAGCTGTTGTTTGCGGACGACACTGCGCTTGTGGCAGGGTCAGAGGAGGGATTGAGGAAGCTGGTGGCAGAGTTTGGGAGAGTATGTGATAGAAGAAAGCTAAAGATAAATGTGGGTAAAAGTAAGGTGATGAGATGTACAAGGGGTGAAAGTGGCAGTAGACTGGAAGTGAACATTAAGGGAGAGCGACTGGAGGAAGTGGATAGTTTTAGATACTTGGGTGCAAGTGTAGCAGGAAAAGGTGGAGTGAAGGTGGAGGTAGAATGTAGATTGAGAGAAGCGAGTAAATGCCTTGGTGGTTAAAGAGTGTAATGAGGAATAGACATTTGGGAATGGATGCGAAGAGGAGACTGTATGAAGGAGTGATTGTGCCAACAGCACTGTATGGGGCAGAAACGTGGAACATAAGAGAAGAAGAGAGAAGGAGTTTGAATGTGTTTGAGATGAGGTGTCTGAGAAGTATGGTGGGGGTTACTAGGCTGGATAGAGTGAGAAATGAGGAGGTGAGGAGGAGAACAGGGGTGAAAAAGGATTTGGGAGATAGGGTTGATGAAAGAATATTGGGATGGTTTGGACACATGGAAAGAATGAGTGAAGAAAGACTAGTAAAAGAGGTATGGAAGGCAGATGTGGAGGGAGTGAACATGAGGGGACGTCCTAGGATGAGGTGGATGGATGGGGTGAAGGGGGCTTTGAGGAAGAGGGGAATGTCTGTTGAGGAAGGAAGGGAGAGGACGGAAGACAGAGGTGAGTGGAGAATGGTTGTATATGCATGAGGAGGAATGGGTGGGGGGTGGGGTAGTATGTGTGAGTAATTTTTGACGCAGCCCGAAGGGATTTCTCCCCGTCCTCGCCTTATATGCAAAGGGGGACGGAGAGGGGGGGGTCGCCGATTAGGTGAAGCGGCCTTGCTGTGGATGTACTGTGTCTTGCGACACTGCTTCTGACCCAGGGCGGTGGGCAGGGTGCAGGGATGACCCGTCATCCAGTAGGTGCTCAGATGAGAGGAAGGGTGGGAGGGGTGTGGAGTGTATTTAGGGATGAAATGGGTGGGAGTGTTTTTATGCCTTTCCCTTTTTGGCTACCTCCCTTGGAAGGGGGAAAAAGCCTTGGTATATGTATGTATGTATGTATGTTTCAATCATGTCTCAGTGTTCTTTCATTTTGTACTAATAGATTTTTTCTGTCCATTTATTCTGTTTCTCATTTCTAGATTTCACTATCATGTCACCTCTCTTTGCTTCTACAATGTGGTTTGTCTCAGTTTCTTCCAGTAGGTCTTATCAGCTAGGCTTGGGATTATTGTGGTTGCCTTCCATTACATTCTTCCTATTTTTCTTAGATCATTCTTTTTATGTGATGACCACTCCACTGCTACATACTCCAGTCTGGTGCAGATCAGATTTTTACATTCTTTTTCCATCATCTCCTCATCTGTGTAATGAAATACCACTCTTATTATCAACAATTTGTATGTCTAATATATTATTGTATTTATATGATTTTTTGATGACAGATAATCTTTGAATAAATTCCCTGATACATCTCTGAAATACTTTCCTCCCACTCACTGCTTTCTGCAGGTTCTCTCTGCAAACTCTAACCACACAGTGTGCTGGTCCCCTCGGTTGGGGTCTTTTGCTGCTGGGTATGCACACACACCTAACAACATCACCTTTGACTACTACCATGCTCCTCAGTCATACAATGACTATGCTACACTCTACTCCACTGTGGCCATCACACTAGCTGTCTCCGTGATCTTGCTTGTGTGGGCTCGCTTCAAGGACCGAAAGGATATTGAGAAGGTAAGAAGAGGTTGGAATTGCCAACCTCTATTTGCTTCTTACCCTATTTTCCTCTCCATTTACTCAGATGTGCAATCTTATGTGTGTATATATATATATATATATATATATATATATATATATATAAATATATATAAATTTTATATATATATATATATATATATATATATATATATATATATGTATATATATATATATATGTATATATATATAAAGTGGCAAAAAGATGATTTTCTTAGTTCTGTGTTGCAGAGCCACCACATACAGATATCCATCACTGGTCATGATGTACACTTAGTACATATATAAATATGAATATAAACATATACTACCTGTGCCGTTACGAGAGGTAACGGGGCTTTTTTATATGTCCGTGTATCCCCATGTTTACATATCTTTTTGTCGTAAGGCTCGTTTCCCCTCGGAAGAGGTTTCCAAGTTTGTTTTTCGTAATGTTTAATTTAAGTATGCTGCGAGCAGAAGCTTCGTCTGCTTAAGAATACTATCGTTGTAAGTTGTCTGCAAGCTGTGCTGCAAGATAGCATCTCATTATTTGTACGATGTTCACTTAAAGAATTAGACTTAAGAAGGTGTGTAAGAACCGGTTACTGTGGGTCACCTCTAGGCGCCAGTCTTGGTCCGATCTAGAAAGATGTACACACCCCACGCCTAACCAAACCATGTAAGTCTTAAAACTCTTTGTATTTGAGGTTTAGAGTATTCTAGTGCATCCTTTGTAATACCCTCTTCTTGTGTAGCCTTTAGCCTATAGTAATTATAGTACTTTTTACAGTTTTTCATCAATACCAACGTATTATCGAACGATGGATCAGATCTGCATTAAATACGCATCAAATATCCCCGTGATTCTATAACCTTCAGTCCCAAGTCTGTCTACGTCACGGACGCTATGATGTTGAATGCCTATTTCATCTGCGGAGTCCCAGTCGATTCCGCCAAAATGAAAAAATGGTTCGATAGAAACGAACAGATGAAGAAAGCATAGGAATGAGGTGTCGGCCAGACCACGCCCTGCACGCCGTTGCCACGTCTAGATTCCCCTCGTCGTCACCACATGAACTTGATGTGTCGCCTTCCTGGCATAAGTTTGCGTGTGTGTGCTTGGGTGTAGTGTAGCGCAAGCCAAAGTGTAGTGATCTTGTGTCGTCTTAGTGATCGTATCGGCGCGCGAGTGTGATGTGGCAGTCTTAGTGATCGTATCGGCGCGCGAGTGTGATGTGGCAACAACGTATGGTTGCCAAGCCCCAACAGTGTTTACATAACACCTCGTCGCAGTTAAGCATGTGTTTTTCCTTTGAAGGCAAGCTACCTTGCCTAAAATCCTGTCATATGTTAATATAAGCATGCGACTAATGTGCATTTTTAGATTGAACCAAATGTAGGGTTTAATCTGTTGTTGTCTACCTCAATAGTCGTATAGTTAGGAGTGTGGTAACGTACTCCGTGGTTTTCGATTAAGTTCGAGTTTTCCTTGTCTTCTTTATCATATTACTGTCTTGTCTCTCACTGTTTCTCTCGCTTGGCAATATGTCTTCCAACCACAGTATAGATGAAGGACCCGTCTCTGGTAGGGTCAGAGTCCTCACGGCTGAAGGGCAAGAGGCTTTTCAGAGAGCGTCTGATCAGCATGAAGAGAGGGTAAAGGCGAGTAGAGAAGGAGTACAAGCCTTATTGGAAGAACCGAATCATGGTCCTTGGTTGTATGAGGCCCACGCTGTGTACCAGGATACTGTAAAAAGGTACCTGGAATTCTTAATGCGTGAACGTACTTCAGAAAGTCTGGCTCGTGCTGAATCAGTGAAGCACGAAGACAGGGATTTTCAGGCATCTTTTCGTCAGGTAATCAGTAACTATGCTTCCTCTTCCTCAGTTGAAGTCACGGAAGAGGAACACCACACTGAACCGTTTTTACAAGATGACCCGAAGTCCAATCAAGTTCCTTTATCCCTCGTCGACCACTCTGAGTTTTGTATGCCCCCTTCCATGAAGGGCAGTTCAAGAAGGTCGGTTAGGTCAGGTCGCTCCAGTAGCACCAGTGTTAGTGTTGCAAGGAAGCAACGAGCCAAGGTGGAGACCGCTCGTATCAGAGTCAAGTTTGCCGAACAGGAGGGTCAGCTTATGAAAGAGCAGGCTGAAATGCAGGCCAAGTTCAAACTTATGACACAGCAAAAGGAGTTGGAAGAAGCCGAAGCCGAACTTAGGCACTTAGGACCCGACGATGATTGGGAAACATGCAGTGACTGGGACCAATTAAAAGGTACAGTCGCTACCCGCACCCAACTATATGTGGAGCAACAGGGTGGTATAGTCGATGTTTCCGCTAGTCAGAAGGATCTGGTAGGCTTGAATCCTGAAAGCCCTGTTTTCAAGCCCTGTTCTGATTTCAGAGTTAACTCACAGCCTGCTAACAATGTTCCATTCAGTTTTGAACCTCGTATCGAAAAGGTAAAGGTGAGGTCTGTGCAACCTGCGCAGCAACCTGTTGCTAACCATGTTTCTTATGTGTCACCACCTGTAGTAAAACCTCCTCGGAGTGCATCTCCTAGATTGGGGACAACCTCCAATTCTGCCGATTTGAGCAAGTTCTTCTTGCGGAAGGATTTACTTCTTAGCAGGCTGTCTACGTTTGATGATACTGCGGAAGACTATGCTGTTTGGAAAGAGAGTTTCAAGGAAGTCGTGCAAGAGTTAGGCACCTCATGTAAGGAGGAAATAGACCTGTTAGTTAAGTACCTAGGTCCTGAGTCTAAAGAATGGGCCCGTACAACTAGAAACTCAAATGCCAAGAATCCAACCCTGGCGTGCAGTAGAATTTGGGAGCGCTTGGATGACAGGTTTGCTGCCCCTTCGATCATTGAGACTTCAATTAAAAAGAAGCTCGCCAACTTCTCTAGGATTTCACCTAGAGACACCTTAAGGTTATACGACCTGTGTGACATTCTGTACCAGATAGAAGCCTTGAAGGCTAACCCTGTATACAGTACACTGTTTGCATATTATGACGCCTCGTCAGGCATCAATCCCATTGTCGCAAAACTTCCACCCTGTATACAGAAAGCGTGGACTGGCAGAGCCATGAACTACAAGACTGCTCACGGTGTGCCGTACCCACCTTTCTCCTTCTTCATTGAGTTTGTGAAGGAGATGGCAAGGGTCGAGAATGATCCATGTTTCTCTTATCAAAGCCTTGGAGCCGATGGTTTTGTGAAACCAGAGAAGCCACCTCCCTCTAAGTTTCCTCAAGTGCGTGTGAAGAAGACTGACACCATGTTGTCCAGTGGCAGTAAGTCGACCACGGGCGCTGACAGGTCTGTTGGCGCCGCTAGTCCTACCGAGCAAAGAAAGGCAGAAAAGGGAGATTTTTGCGTCTACCATGATGCCTACGTACACCATTTGGATTTCTGCAGGGCTTTTCGCACCATGTCAGTGAGCGAGAGGAAGGTTTTCTTAAACGATAAAGGAGTGTGCAACAGATGTTGCAAAGGTAACCATCCTCCTTCCAGCTGCAAAGAGAGAACTTTCTGCAAACTCTGTAAGGCCCATACTCATGTGACTGCCTTACATCACGATGAACCCAGGTCGAAGAGGAGTTCGACTCAAGCGGTTACACAGCATGGAAGGGAGGTTGCTCAAGATAAAACACCTCGCTCCCCTGTAGTCAATCAAGTGCCGCTTCCAAATGTTCTTACCCCCATAGTAAAGACTCAGGGAGGGGAGGATGCTGCGGTCAATTCCAAATGTACCTTGATATGCAGTAACCCCACCTCCATGAGTAAGTCCTGCGCCAAGACCTTCTTGGTAAAGGTCTATCCTGAAAGTAAGCCAGAGCTCGGAGTGTGGTGTTATGCCATCCTAGACGATCAGTGCAATTGCTCTTTAGCAAGGTCTGAGTTTTTCGATTTGTTTGACAAGCTGAGCAAACGGGTTTCATATCGTCTAGCTACCTGTGCAGGTGTAACGGGCGCTTCTGGGCGCACCACCAAAAATTACACCATCGTGTCTTGGCATAACTCACAAGAGGTGCATATCCCTCAGTTAGTGGAATGCGACAGCATTCCCAATGTAAGAGAAGAGATACCCACCCCCGCCATAGCTCGCGGTTATCCCCATCTGTCCGACCTGGCCGAATGTATTCCACCTCTGGTTCCTGAAGCTGAGATTCTACTCATCATTGGTCGAGATGTGCCTTCAGCTCATTACATTTTTGACCAGAGAATTGGACCTGTCAATGCCCCTCTAGCTCAACAGACCAGTCTGGGTTGGGCAATCATTGGGGAAGTGTGTCTCCATGGCACTTGTAGGCCTCCTGTCATTAGCAGTTTCAAAACATCCTTTGTACATGATAGACGTCCCTCTATAGTCGCACCATGTGGTAACCAGATTCATGTTTCTGAACTAAAGGATGATTTGTTCAAGGTAACCAAAGATGATGACAAGGCCGCCCTGTCGATTGAAGACAGGAAGTTCTTGGATGTTATGAACTCAGAGTTCCGCAAGGATCAAAGTGGTCATTGGGTCGCGCCACTGCCTTTCCGTCCCAATGTTGTAGCCACCAGTAATAATAGAGACTTTGTGTGGCACCGCACACTGTCTCTCCATCGTAGCCTCAGCACAAAGCCGGAAAAACGTCAGCATATGATGGCCTTCATGCAAAAGATGTTAGATCGTGGGCATGCTGAGGTTGCACCACCATTGAAGTCTGATCAGAAGTGCTGGTATCTTCCATTGTTTGGGGTGTACCACCCTAAGAAACCTGACAAGATCAGGGTTGTGTTCGACTCTTCTGCCAAATCCAGAGAGTTCTCCCTAAATGATATGCTGATGTCAGGTCCTGATATGACAAACAGTATTCTCGGGATTCTTCTACGTTTCCGTCAGGAAGCTGTAGCAGTGGCAGCTGATGTAGAACAGATGTTCTACAATTTCAAAGTGAAGACTGAGCAAAGAGATTATCTCAGATTCTTCTGGTACAAGAATAATGACCCTGATGAAAGGTTGATTGAGTATAGGATGACTGTTCACGTTTTTGGGAACACGCCATCTCCCGCCATTGCCACCTATGGCTTACGTAAGTCTGTAGAAGATGCCTCTCCTGAAGTTCGCTATTTCATAGAGAACAATTTCTACGTGGATGATGGGTTAGCATCTCTGCCAGATGCGGAGACTGCTTACAAGTTAATCCAAGACTCTAAGTCAGCACTTCAAGAAGGAGGACGCCTGCGCTTGCACAAGATCACTTCCAACAGTAAGGAAGTGCTGGAAAAGTTTGCCACCAGTGAGCTGGCTGATAACCTTCAGGAGCTGAACCTAACTTCTGACTCTATGCCTATGCAGTCTAGCCTGGGCCTCTTATGGGACATCCAAAGAGACGTTTTCGTCTATAAGTTCATGGATTCAGACAAGCCTTCGACAAAAAGAGGGATACTGTCTGTTGTAAATAGTCTGTTTGACCCCATGGGATTCTTAGCTCCAGTAATAATAGTGGGAAAACTACTCCTAAGAGAGATAACCAATCTAAAGTGTGGTTGGGATGAACCCATACCAGCTAAGATCCATACCAAATGGTCCAGATGGCTAACGTCCTTAAGGGACCTCAAGGATATAAGCATCAATCGTCAGTTTGCTAGTATTTCTTTGTCTCAAGCTCACAGGATAGAGCTTCATACCTTTTCAGATGCTTCCAGAGTAGCAGTAGGAGCTGTATCATATCTTAAGGTTTTCAGTGATACCAAAAGCTACCAGGTGTGTTTTGTGAAGGGACAAGCTAAAGTAGCTCCCAACCATGGTCATACTATTCCCAGGTTAGAGTTGTGTGCTGCAGTGATGGCAGTTAATCTCAGCAATTCCATCTCGGATTGCTTGGACAAACCCTTAGACGCAAGGCATTTCTATTCTGACAGCATGATTGTCTTGGGCTATATTCATAATGAAAGGCGTAGATTTCATGTCTACGTGAGTAACAGAGTAGACCACATTAGGTCGTCCACCGAACCTAACCAATGGCATTATGTACCTACAGATTGTAATCCAGCAGACCTGGCTACCCGTGGTCTTGAAATAACCGACCTAAATCAGAGTGATTGGTTGTCAGGTCCCTCAAGCTTATTTGAGGATGTTGTATCCACCAGTGGAAGTTTTCCTCTTGTAAGCCCTGAGACAGATAAAGAAGTAAAGGTATCAGACTACACAATTGAGTCTGAACCCCTTGTTAGTGCAAACAAAAGCAATGTAGAGCCTGCAATTGCGTCATTAGCTCAGAGGTTCTCTAATTTCTCCTGTTGGAGGAGACTTGTAAGAGCGGTAGCTCTCCTTAAGCATATAGCCCGTTCTTTCAAACAAGGTAACAAGTGTTGTTCAGGTTGGCATATATGCAACAAACATAAGTCACCCGATCAACTAGAAGATGCAGCTGATTTCATTGTTCAGACATACCAAAAGGATTATTTCTCGTCTGCCATGACTAAATTGCAAGGTGAAGTTTGTTTACCTCCTTCCAGTCCCATTGCATCTCTGTCTCCTTATTTAGACCAGAAGGGCCTACTTCGTGTAGGAGGCAGGTTGAGTCAAGGCGGTGATATATACTGGGTATGCTTGCAAGGCCTATTATTATTCCAAAGGAATCCCATTTAGGCTTGTTGTTGATCCGTCACTACCATGAGACAGTGCACCACCAAGGGAGAGTGATTACAGAAGGAGCCGTCCGTACAGGTGGTTTCTGGATTTTGGGAGGGAAACGTACCATTTCTAAGGTCATTTCCAAATGCGTCACCTGTAAAAGGGTAAGAGGTAAGGTGTGTGTTCAGAAGATGGGAGACTTACCCGTCGATAGACTTACTCCCAATCCGCCATTTTCCTATGTAGGAGTTGACCTTTTTGGCCCCTGGCATATAAAAACTCGGCGCACTAGAAGTTCCTTCCTCGAAAGTAAAAGATGGGGCGTTCTGTTCACCTGTCTTGTTTCCAGAGCTATCCACATAGAGACTGTAGAAGAATTGAGTACTTCTTCCTTCATTAATGCCTTAAAGAGATTCATTTGTATTCGTGGCCCAGTTAAGATGATGCGTTCTGACAGAGGCACGAACTTTGTAGGTGCTGTCAAAGCACTGAACTTGCTTGCCATTACCGATGAAGGTGGTGATGTCAATAGTTTCTTGTCAAGTCAAGGTTGCACTTGGTTGTTTAACCCTCCTCATGCTTCTCACATGGGTGGAGCATGGGAGCGTATGGTGGGGATAGTCCGCAACATCATGAATGTGATACTGACTAACCATCACCCCAAGGCATTAACACATGAGGTGTTAGTAACCTTCTTTGCAGAAGTATGTAAGATCGTGAATTCCAGACCTTTAGTTCCTGTTTCCTCGGACCCTAGTAGTCCTTTCATTTTGTCTCCGTCCATCCTTCTCACTCAGAAAACTGATATTCCTGTAACTCTTCCTGAAGAGATAGATATTAAGGCAGTATACAAATCTCAATGGAAGCATGTCCATCACCTTGCTGAGGAATTCTGGAAGAGATGGAAGAAAGAGTATCTTTCCTCTTTGCAACCCAGAAGAAAGTGGGTCAATTCCTCTCCAAATGTAAAGGTGGATGATGTAGTGTTGGTAAAAAATCAAGAGTGTCCCCAAGGACAGTGGCCCTTGGGTATTGTAAACAAAGTATTCCCTGGCAAGGATGATTTAGTCAGGAAGGTCCAAGTAAGAGTTGTGGTAAACAACAAAGCCCATGAATATGTAAGACCCATTTCTGAGCTTGTGTTGCTAGGTCAATAGTTTTGGTAATTTTTCCCCCTAGAAAATTAGGAAGGGAGTGTGCCGTTACGAGAGGTAACGGGGCTTTTTTATATGTCCGTGTATCCCCATGTTTACATATCTTTTTGTCGTAAGGCTCGTTTCCCCTCGGAAGAGGTTTCCAAGTTTGTTTTTCGTAATGTTTAATTTAAGTATGCTGCGAGCAGAAGCTTCGTCTGCTTAAGAATACTATCGTTGTAAGTTGTCTGCAAGCTGTGCTGCAAGATAGCATCTCATTATTTGTACGATGTTCACTTAAAGAATTAGACTTAAGAAGGTGTGTAAGAACCGGTTACTGTGGGTCACCTCTAGGCGCCAGTCTTGGTCCGATCTAGAAAGATGTACACACCCCACGCCTAACCAAACCATGTAAGTCTTAAAACTCTTTGTATTTGAGGTTTAGAGTATTCTAGTGCATCCTTTGTAATACCCTCTTCTTGTGTAGCCTTTAGCCTATAGTAATTATAGTACTTTTTACAGTTTTTCATCAATACCAACGTATTATCGAACGATGGATCAGATCTGCATTAAATACGCATCAAATATCCCCGTGATTCTATAACCTTCAGTCCCAAGTCTGTCTACGTCACGGACGCTATGATGTTGAATGCCTATTTCATCTGCGGAGTCCCAGTCGATTCCGCCAAACTACCTCTATTTGCTCCAAACTTTGTTTTTCTTAACTGTCCTAAGTTTATCTGGCTAATTATAACACGAATTTCCTTTTGTCCCACTAGAGGGGTGCAACTCCCCTGCCAGATAATCTACCCGAGGATAAGTATCTCTATGAGATTGTTGTCTTTACTGGCAGTGCAAGTGAAGCTTCGTGTCAGTCCAACATTGAGGTAAGTCAGGCTTATTTTTCACCACTAAAGTAGCCTTTTCACTTGGAAAGTGTCAACACTCACTAAGTTTTTGTCCATTGATTCACATTTCCCATGACTTGATGCATGCCCAAAGTATCATGGGACACAGTATCACATAAAATGTAACTGGCCTTAATTAGTAATCCTGCATGGTCTCTTTGAGAGTATATTGAATCTAAGAACTCTTACTGGATCTTGATTCTTCATGTTTTCACTACTTTGCATTTTTTTTTGGCACTGAAGTTCATTTCCTACATTTCAGGAATATATGTTGTAATATCTTGTTACAATTTACAGCCTCTCTCATCTTCTCATGACCTTTGCTTTGTCTACAGACATGTGAGTGAATGTGTGAACCAAAGAATCATATAAAGTTTACTAACTCACTGATCCCTTCTTTTCAGTTTATCTTAAGTGGGGAAGAAGATGAGACAGAGATTCGCATCCTGGCAGACTATGAGCGAGAAGTCTTTGCTCGTCATGGTGTTGACACTTTTGTTATGGCTGTGCCCAGGTTTGTAAGAACCATTGGTTTATGAGTTTATTAAATGTTGCTTCCTTTATTTCAGGATTTTTTCTTGTTGAGAAGCATCAGACAGAAAAAATTCTAAGACTGAGAGTCTTTTGTAAGAGCATGATCATCATTTCCTATGTAAAATTGTTGTTTTTCTGAATGTGGTAAGTATGAATCTCTAGGAAAATGGAAGAACAACCAATCAATCAATCCATCCACTGTCACAGACATCTCTTTTAGGAAACCCAAGGCTCCCAAGTAACTGGCAACAGCCATTGGATTGGCCTATAAGTCACTCAAGTAAGAAATACAGTGTTATATGAGTATGGCTAATGTAGGGCAGTGTAAGACGAGGTGTTTGCTGTCTTCTGTGTGATGCTGACATATGGTGCAGTTTGTTTCTGTGGTCAGGCATAACCTCGTTGGTATTGTCTTAGTGCTGGATGGTAACATGAATGCAGTCATGTTAACATGGTCCGTGGTTCTCATGGGAGAAATTCTTCTGTACATAAGGAGAGATGAGTAAAGAGAATGTGGAATGCAGAAGTGGATGGAATGAGTTTGAGAGTAAGACTGAAAATGAGATAGATAGATGGGGTAAAGGAGGTTTTGAATATATGTGAATTATCTGTTGAGCTAGGAAGAGAGAATGTAAAAGAAAGTAAATGGAGAGATTTTTAATTGATGAAGGGATGATGTGGTCTGAAGGAGTGTTTTTATCTGCATCATAATTCATTTTGAATGGAAGGGGAGTGGGAGTTACCCTGTGGTGAAACAGTATGGGTAAATTAGCTTTGCCTGTCAGGCTCTGCTGTGGAAGAGCTGTGCTTTGTTGTATTACTTTTTATATAAAACACGTGGTGAGGGACATGCTGAGATAGGAGAGGTGATTAAATTGATTCTATTTGTTTATAATATGCATGTGTGCTTTGACTTAGCTATCTCCCTTATGTACCTTATCTCCCTTGTGTATGGTTATATCGCCAGCCATGGCCACATTGTACAGCTGTAGTGATATAAAATCTTATTTCATGTCTACAGTTAAACTATTCCTTGCATATAGATTTATCATTAAAAGGTCTTGGTGAAAGGCTCATTAATTTACAATGTTGAGTACCAGTATGATTCAAAGGGAGATTGTGACCTGGATGCAGATCTCTTTCCTGGTTAAGTAGTGTGAGTGATATAAGTTTTAATCAGTCAGTTGTTAGGGACTTAGTAACATCCTTATAGACTAGAGTGATGTATCTTTCTTTTATGGTTAGAGACCAATCCATTGAAAGAAAAATGCTAGTCACTTTTAATTTCTGCTGTCCTACTTTTCTTTTATCATCTTTTAATATTTCCTTTACCACATCTGTGATTTTATTTCTTAAGGGTGGTAGTATCTTTAAAGGAAAGAGATGCTGGTTACTGCAGTGAAGTACTTTGTTACTCTATGAAGAGATTTTGTGAAACTGGAGTTAGTGTATGGTAATATAGTATGCTGTGTGATGGTTGTATCTAGGTCAATGTATGTCTGTTGATAGGCCAGTTCATTGTTGATACTGTTTTAGTGTGAGGTGGGGATCTGAACATGTGCATGCCAGTGCAATTCTAGTTTGCTTTTCCTCCTTCTCAAGTGAGAAATGAGGTGAGGAGAAGAACAGGGGTGGAAAGGGAGTTGGGAGATAGGGTTGATGAAAGAGTATTAAGATGATTTGGACACATGGAAAGAATGAGTGAAGAAAGATTAGTAAGAAAGGTGTGGAAGGCAGAGGTAGAAGAAGTGAATATGAAGGGGTGACCAAGGATGAAATGGATGGATGGGGTAAAAGGGGCATTGGGAAAGAAGGGAATGTCTGTTGAGGAAGGAAGGTAGAAGACAAAAGATAGGGGTGAATGGAGAATGGTTGTATATAGATAATGCTGTGATGCATGAAAGGGAGTGGGTGAGGGATGGGGGGATGGAGAGAAGGGGTCACTGATTTAATGAAGCAGCCTTGCTGTGGATGTGCTGTGTCTTGTTACACTGCTTCTGACTCAGGGCAGTGGGCAAGATGCAAGGATGACCAACCTTCCAGGAGCTAAGATAAGAGAGAGGGAGGGGGATGGGAGTGGAATATGTGGGGATGGAATGGATGGGAGTAGATTTTATGCCTTTGTTTTCTGGTTACCTCCCTTGTTAGGGGGAAAGATCATTTGGTATATGTATGTATTATTTTCTCTCATACTTTTCTTTTTATTCCATCTCCTGTTTTCTTATTCTTAAGGAATTCATAGGGCTCATCTTGTATAGGAAGTGAGGAAAACTTGCCCTATGAAAAACATAGAAAATAATTTTGTTTCCCTGATATATATTGATGTTACCCAATACATTGCAAGACTGGGTTTCTTCGTGGACTTCCATCAAAGGCATCCATCAGAGGCATTTCTTTCCAACCCTCAAAAACAATTATTTTTACCTTAATAACACTCTTAAGCCTCAAATAACAAGTGGCATTTATGGCCTTCCTACAGGCCACTCGGCTCCCTCTATTACCTGCGACTGTGGCACGACAACTCAGGTCCAGGTATCTACTCTTCATGGCAGGTAGCTTTTGTCTCTGTGAGAGACCTTCAGACAGGGGTTGAGACATCATTCATTGCCAATCGTTGGATTGCTATTGACCGGGATGACCAGCAGGTAAGAGTATCTAAACTAATTCTTACACATTTCCTATCCTAACACAGGCTCTAGAAGGAAGGGTAGTGAGTGGTGGGATGAAGAAGCAAAGAAGATTGTAGACGAGAAAAAGCAGGCTTTCACAGATTGTTTACAAAATAGGACGAGGGAATCATGTGAGAGGTACAAAGTAAAGAGAAGAGAAGTAAAGCATAACATAGAGGAGGCAAAGATAAGATTATCTAAACTAGTTCTTACACATTTCCAATCCTAACACAGGCTGTAGAAGGAAGGATAGTGAGTGGTGGGATAAGGAAACAAAGAAGGGTATAGAAGAGAAGAAGCAGGCCTTCATAGATTGGTTACAAATTAGGATGAGGGAATCATATGAGAGGTACAAAGTAAAGAGAAAAGAAGTAAAGCATAAGATAAAGGAGGCAAAGAGGAGAGCAGGCGTGAAATGGCATAAAAGTATGACAGAAAGTTTTGAAAATAATAAAAAAAATATTTTGGAAAGAAATTAAGAGAGGAAGAGGAGGCAAATCAAGTAGAGAAGAAAAGGTAAATGGTGCAGATGGAGAGATGATAATGGAAGAGAAGGCAGTGAGAGGAAGGTGGGCAGAGTATTTTAGGGAGTTGCTAAATGTGAAGGAGGACAGGGAGGGAAAGGTAGTTGCAGTGGGAAGCGTTAAGGAAATGACTGGGATGAGTGTGGAAAATGGAGGAGAAATAAGGAAAGATAAAGTGAAGGCAGCTGTTAAAATGATGAGAATAGGTAAGGCACCTGGGTTGAATGGATACCTTGCAGAACACCTGAAAAAAGTAGGTAGAGTGATGGTGGACTGGCTGGTGAGGTTATTTAATGTTTGTTTAAGAAAGGGTAGAGTGCTGGAGGAGTCCCTGTATAGTTCCACTTTACAAGGGAAAGGGGGACAAGTGTGAATGTATTAGTTTCAGAAGGATCAGCTTGTTAAATGTACTTGGGAAGACTTATGGGAGGGTCTTGATTGAGAGGATTAGGAGAGGAACAAAGGGACTAATTGGTGAGGAAGAGTGTGGGTGTAGGACAGGTAGTGGCTGCTTAGATCAGATTTTTGTGGTAAGACAGATATGTGAGAAAGCTATAGGAAAAGGTAAGGATGTATTTTGGGGTTTTATGGAACTGGAAAAGGCTTATGATGGGGTAGACAGGAAGGCACTGTGGGAGGTTTTGCAGATATATGGGATAGGAAGAAAGCTGTTAAGAGCAGTCAAGAGTTTTTACAAGAGTAGTAGAGCTTGTGTTAGGATTAGAAATGGAGAGAATGAGTGGTTTGAGGTAAAGGTGGGACTTCATCAGGGATGTGTTATGTCACCCTGGCTGTTCAATTTATACATGGATGGGGTGGTGCAAGAGGTGAATGCAAGGGTAGTGGGTCAGGGATTGGAGATGGCTAAAGAAAATGGAGAAAAGTGGGAGATAAGCCAGTTGTTTGCTGATGACACTGTGCTTGTAGCAGGATCAGAGGAGGGATTAAGGAAGTTAGTGACAGAGTTTGGGAGAGTGTGCGATAGAAGGAAGTTGAAGATAGATGTGCGTAAAAATAAGATGATGAGATGTACAAGGGGAGAAAGTGGCAGCAGATTGGAAGTGAGTATTAAGGGAGAGAGACTAGAGGAAGTGGATAGTTTTAGATACTTTGGTGTGAATGTGGTAGGAAAGGGAGAAGTGAGGGTGGAGGTAGAATGTAGATTGAGAGAAGCAAGTAAATGCCTTGGGGGATTAAAAAGTGTAATGATAAATAGACATTTGGGGATGGATTCTATAAGGAGATTGTATGAATGAGTGATTGTGCCAACAGCACTGTATGGGGCAGAAACATGGAACATAAGAGAAAAGGAGTTTGAATGTATTTATCTAGTTGTATTTTACGGGACAAGAGCTATGCTCGTAGTGACCCATTTTTGTGTCTCTCCACATCCAGTTTATTCTTAAAATCTTGTATAGATTTGGCACTCACTTTCTCCATTTACTTTGTTCCAGACATCAATCTCTCTGTGTGGGAAGCTATTCTTTTTCAAATCTCTTCTGCAACTGTCCTTCTTTGGCTTCTTTTTGTGTCCTCTTGTTTCTCTTCTGTCGCATTTTAATAAGTCATCTCTATCAGGATTTTCCATCACTTTCATAATTCTGTAAATGGTCAGCAAATCACCTCTTTCTCTTCTCTGTTCCATTTTTGATAGATATAATTTCTCCAAACTTTGTTTGTATTTAAGATTTGATAGTGTAGGTTCCATTTTTGTCTCTGCTCTTTGATTTTTTTTTGCCAGGTGCCCATAGTGTTGCAGCATACTCTAGTTTAGGTCTTTTTAGCGCAACCACTATTTTCTTTACCATTTCTTCATGTAGTCAAAGGCCACTTTCATTGATCTTATAAGTTAAAAGTCTCTCCAAAGAATTTAATGACGTGTATATCAGGTGTCAAGTCACTTGAGATAATCACTCCCAGGTCCCTTTCTGAATTGACTTTTTTGACTTCCTTGTTACCAATTTTATGTTGACCTGATATCCTATTTTTGCTTTTTCCAAATTCCATTATACTACATTTCTTAATGTTAAAATTCATTTCACACCTCTGCCTCCATTCCCATATTTTGTCTACGTCTTCTTGTAATCTGTAATCTTCTGTGCTTACTCGCTTGAGTAATTTGGCATCATCAGCAAAGAAGTTCATGTAACACTTCACTCCCTCATCCATATCATTTATATATATAGCAAACATTAAAGGAGCCAATACAGAGCCTTGCGGGACACCACTTATCACATCTTCCCAGTTCGAATCTTTGTCTCTAAGTACCACTCTCACTTTTCTCCCAATTAAGAAATCCTTCATCCATTTCAGTAGCTTACCTTGTATTCCTCCTATTATTTCAATTTTTCTTTTTAACTTTTTATGTGGTACTTTGCCAAAAGCCTTCTACAAGTCCAAGCAGGTGCAATCTGCCCAGCCATCTCTAATATTATCTCAATTAATCTCGAGTAAAAGCATATTAAATTTGTGGTACACAATCTTCCACTTCTAAAGCCAAATTGTCTAGGGTTTGATATTGTATTTTCTTCCAAGTGTTTGATCCATTTGTTTCTGATAACTTTTTCACATATTTTTTGCTACTGTGCTTGTAAGGGATACCAGTCTGAAGTTTGTAGGATCTTCTTTGTTTCCTTCTTTATATATTGGTACTATGTTTGCATCTTTCCAGTCTTGTGGTAACTTTTCCTCTTTGAGTGAAAAGTCTATTATCTTGTATAATTTGTCCGTCAGTTTGTCTATACACTTTTTCAGTATCCAATTCGCAATTCCATCCGGTCCATGTGACTTCCTGACATCTAGGTTTTTTATTTGGTCTCTTATTTCTTTCTGTGTTACCTTTATTTCTTTCACTTTAGGGGGTCTTTCTTGTCCATCTTCACAAATTTGTGAGCTCTCAATTGTAAAAACAGACCTAAAATGTCTGATCATAACTTCTGCCATTTCTGTGTCGTCTATATATTCTTTATCTCCTTCACGTAGTTTTAGAATCTCATGTTTATCCTTTAATTTATCATTAACATATCTGAAAAGAATTTAGGTTGATCATTACATTTGTCTATAATATCTTTTTCGTAATTTCTTTTTTCTTTCCTGCATATATTCACAAATTCGTTCCTAAGTTTTATATGTGTTTGCCATCTGGATGTTTTTTTCTTTGTCTCTTTTCTATCTTTTCCAGGCTTTCTCTTTTGTCTTTAGCCTCACTGCACCTTTTGTTATACCAACACTTTATATAAATCTCTTTTTGCTTCTTCTTTGGTACATATTTATCAATTCCTTCCTTGTACTTTTCTTTGAATATGTTCCATTTGTCTTCCATCTTTGTTTCCTCTTTGGAGAATTTATCCCAGTTTGTGTTTTGGAATTTTTTTCTTAGTTTTACAAAATCCGTTTTGTTGTACATTAATCTTCCTTCTCTATGTTTATCATTCCTTCCTACATTGTTTTGTTCTTTTAATTCAAACTCTATTAGTATATGGTCACTCTTTCCAATTGGTGTTTTATACTCCATTTTGTTCACAATATCTGGTTCAGAAGTTAATATTAAGTCTAGTTTTGACAGTTCCTCATTGTTTCTATATCTAGTATTTTCCTTAACCCATTGTGTTAAGGTGTATTCGATGGTCATATCCAGTAGAATGTTGCTCCAAAGTTCTTCTCCCCCTTTTACTATCATTTCTTCCCAGATTATATCCTTTGCATTAAAATCACCCATAATTACTATGTTACCACCCTCTTTCAGTAACTCGGCACATTCATTGTGTCTTCCAGTAATTTAGAATGATCACTATCAGACCAAGCCTGTGTTTTTGGTGGCACATACACTGCTACAAATTTTCTGCTTTTCATATTTTTGTTTACAATTTTAATCATAATTAATTCCACATTATCTTTGCCTTCATTTATCTCTGTCACATTTAAACCCTTTTTGGTCAATACCATGACATCTCCCTGCTTGTCTGTTCTATTTTTTGCCCAGTGGTTGTATAGACCTTGTTCCACTATACTTGTTGATAGAGGTCCTTTCAGTTTTCTCTCCACAATTCCCATAATGTCAGGTTTCTCTGTTTCTAGATAGTCATTTAGTTATTCCAGAGATCATACCATCAATATTTGTGTATGCCACTTTTAGTTTCATATTTTCATTTCTTTTTTGGTTTAAGTTTCCATTTTTCTGATGTACCATTTTTTCAGTCTCAAGTCCAGTACTCTCTCTCTCTCTCTAAAAAAAAAAAAATCTGTCTCTGTTCTTTTCTCATTTTTGCCATTGGTTTCAATTCCAAGAGCCTTGTCTTTCTCTTTTTCCTCATCACTCATTTCCTTTTTTATCCATATATGTTTGAATTTCTCACTGTTTGCCAATTTAACCGCTTTCAATAATACCTCCTCAGCTATCATTTGAGTTCTTAGTTTTGTTTTCAGAGTTCTATGTTGTTTTTCTTTTGAATATTTGCCTATCCTATGAATTTTGTCAATTTCTTTGTCAAAATTTTGCCCTTCATCCTGTATTTCTTTTAAATTTTCCTTAGCTATTTCCTTTTCCTTATTTTCTCTCTGGTATTTATACACATCATGTTTTTCCTGGATACCATGGACCACAATGCATTTACCTTTGTCAACTGTATCTCTCACCCAATTTTCCTTTTCTTTAATTACTTTCATAACTGTTTCTTTTGTATTTTCCTCCATCTGCTTTTGTACTATTTCTCTAAAAGATATTTTTATTTTCCTATTCTTGTTTCCATTGATTTTTTATTTCAATAAGGTCTGTTTCTTTAATTGACTTTTCCACTTTTCCAGCTACTACTTGTAATTGCTCTTTGACCTCCTTTTTCAGTTTTTCAGTTTTGTTTTTGTCCTCATTTTTTGTTCTTTTGTTTTCTCTTTTGAGGATATCAATTTCACTCTTTAGGTCACTTAATTCTCTAAAAGATATTTTTTTATTTTCATATTCTTGTTTCCATTGGTTTTTCATTTCAACGAGATCTGTTTCTTTAATTGACTCCACCTTTCCCTTCACTACCTGTAATTGCTCTTTGACCTCCTTTTTCAGTTCTTCATTTTTATTTTTGTCCTCATTTTTCATTCTTTCATTTTCTCTTTTGAGGATATCAATTTCGCTCTTTAGGTCACTTAATTCTCTAATCGTTTGCTCGTTACTCTTACGCAAAGTAATCACTTCCCTGAGTATAGCTCGGTAGTCCAATATTAGATCTATGATTTCTTCCAATAACTCGTTTACTTTGCAATTTCTTAATGCATTGCCATATCTAACATCTTAATCTATATTTATCTATTTCTTTTATCTATTTCTCCTGGATTTTTCTATCTATTTCTATTTTATCTATTTCTATTTGATCTATTTCTCCTGGATTTTTTTGAAAACCTGAAAAACTGTTGTTCTCCCACCTTTGGTTTATCCTTGGAGTGTCAATTAAACATGTTTTTTGGGGGAAAGACACCTCTTGGTGATTCCACCTTACTTACATCCAGGCCTCTTTTCATTGGTTTGTTTAATAATCTTTCATCTTTTTCTTTCTCCACTGTGCCAACTATACTTATTTCAAGAACTGGATTTTACCTTATCAGTCACACGATATTCATAGCCTACACATCCTGCACAATAACAACTAGTTTTCTTCGTGTTGGTGACAAAACTGCTAGATAGATGCTCAATTGCTGCACTTCCTTTTGCTTCAGTGTCTTGTTTATGTATTTTACCTAGTTGTATTTTATGGGACGAGAGCTATGCTCGTAGTGACCCATTTTCGTATCTCTCCACATCCAGTTTGTTCTTAAAATCGTTTATAGTTCTGGCATTCACTTTCTCTGTTCAGTTTATTGCAGACATCGATTACTCTATGTGGGAAGCTTTTTTTTTTCAGGTCGCTTCTGTAACTGTCTTTCTTTATTTTCTTTTCGTGTCCTCTTGTTTCTCTTCTGTCCTACTTTGATAGATTGTCTCTATCGAGAACTTCCATCCCTTTCATAATTCTGAAAATGGTCAACAAATCGCCTCTTACCCTTCTCTGTTCTAGTGTTGACAACTGTAATTTCTCCAGTCTTTGTTCATATGTCAGATTTGACAGTGTTGGTGCCATTTTTGTCGCTGCGCTTTGGATTCTTTCTAATTTATTTTTTGTGCTAGGTGCCCACATTCATAAAGCATATTCCAATTTTGGTATTATCAGTGTAACAATTATTTCTTAACCATCTCCTCATCTATGTAATCGAAGGTCACTTTCATTGATCTTGATAAGTTGTCTCTCCAAATAATTTATTTACATGTTTGCCAAGTGTTAAATCACTTGAGATGATTACTCCTAGGTCCCTTGATTACTCCTAGGTTTGAGATGAGGTGCCTGAGAAGTATGATAGGGGTTACTAGGCTAGATAGAGTGAGAAATGAGGAGGTGAGGAGGAGAACAGGGGTGGAAAGGGAGTTGGGAGATAGGGTTGATGAAAGAGCATTGGGATGGTTTGGACACATGGAAAGAATGAGTGAAGAAAGATTAGTAAAAGAGGTGTGGAAGGCAGAGGTGGAAGGAGTGAACATGAGGGGGAGACCTAGGATGAGATGGATGGATGGGGTAAAAGGGGCATTGGGAAAGAAGGGAATGTCTGTTGAGGAAGGACAGGAGAGGACAGAAGATAGGGATGAATGGAGAAAGGTTGTGTATGGATGATGCTGTGATGTTTGAGGGGGAGTGGATGGGTGGTGGGGGGGTGAGGGAGTATGTATGAGAAATAAATTGACGTAGCCTGAAGGGATTTCTCCCTGTCTTCTCCTTTTCTGCATGGGGAGACGGAGAGGGGGGGGTCGCCAATTTAATGAAGCAGCCTTGCTGTGGATGTGCTGTATCTTGTGACACTGCTTCTGAAGCAGGGCAGTGGACAAGCTGCAGGGATGACCTGTCATCCGGGAGGTACTAAGATAAGAGGGTAGAGGGGAGTGGAGTATGTAGGGGATGGAATGGGTGAGAGTGGTTTGTTAGAATCAACACCGTGTGAGAGTGGTTTCTATGTCTTTGTCTTTTGGCTACCTCCCATGTAAGGGGAAAAAAGCCTTTGGTATATGAGGCCCCGCATGGAGAAGTGTCCCATGTGACACAATGGCCGGTTTTGAGTTACGCACATATAACACTATTTTGGCCCTTCTACGTCAATCCGAGCATGTCAGAAAGGACAAAACGTGACCTGCAATATGGTCGAATGGCTCCTAAAACAAAGTGGTAAAACCTCACACTCACTCGGCCAGCGCAAAATAGTGTTATATGTGCGTAACTCAAAACTGGCCATTGTGTCGCATGGGACACTTCTCCATGTGGGGCCTAATATATATATGTAAGACAGGCTCTACAACCCTTGTAAAAGCTCTTAACTGCCCTTAACAGTTTTCCACCAGTTCCATATATCTGCAATACCTCCCACAATACCTTTCTGTTTACCTTGCCATAAGCCTTCTACAAATCAATAAAAGCTAAAAAAAAAAAAAAATCTTTACCAACCTCTTGCCAAAATCTTCTCACAAATCTGTCTTACTGCTAAATTCTGATCCGTCCATTCTCTACCTTTCCTAAACCTTTACAGCTCCTCACCAATTACTCCCTCTGTTCTTCTCTGAATCCTCTCAATTAAAACCCTGCCATAAGCCTTTCCAATTACACTCAGTAAATTGAACCAGCACTATACAGGCACTCCTCCAGTCCTCTGGCATTCTCCCCTCCCTTAGACACACATAAAATAACCTCACTAGCCAGTCCACTATAACTGTAAC
This sequence comes from Oratosquilla oratoria, assembly GCF_046742065.1. Classification (NCBI taxonomy): domain Eukaryota; kingdom Metazoa; phylum Arthropoda; class Malacostraca; order Stomatopoda; family Squillidae; genus Oratosquilla; species Oratosquilla oratoria. The sequence continues at coordinate 4,176,618 of NC_134787.1, read as the reverse complement.
TCCCTTGTTTAGACACTGCATGACACCCATCCCTCCTAGGTGCCTTACCAGCTGTCATAATTGTCAAAGCTCCTTGTACCTCTTCTTTTCTTATATATCTTCAATTTTCCTCTCCCATTACCATATTTTCTCAGCGCTTCCTACAGCCATAGTCAATCCCTCCCTATCCTCCTCCATATTCAGTAACTTACTAAAATACTCTACCCATTTATGAAGACAAGAAGTCAGTAGCAATGGAAGCTGTGTTGAGTTTATTTTGAAGCTTTCCAAACTTTCAAGCAGTACATTTCTGTGAAGGTGTGAGTGTGTTTAAGAGGGATGGAAGAGTACATGAATAAATAAAACACAGAAATGTATAAGAGGGGCATACACACTAAGAGAAGTAGCATTGAGAGTTCATGCATTCCGAAAAGTAGCAGTTAGCTAGGGCAACTTGAGACCCTATGAGCCAGACACTACCTTGAGGTTAGACAGTGTGTTGACCATAAGCTTGTCATCCTTTATGGCGGCCCAGTCAGTATTCCATGTCAAGTTGACCATTTCATCAACCTCAATTGTCCTGTTTTGACAAGTGACCACCAGAAGTTCCTAAACTTCAGTCTAAATTATTGCATCATGACTGACCACTGGCAGCTTGGCAACAAGATCAAGCTTAAAATGCTGCTAGATGACAAACAAAGACTGGAAAGGTATAAGAGGGTAACCTCTCATCCCCACCTTCATTCACTACCTGTTATGTTTAATTGGTAAGATATATGGGAGGATATTAATCAAACAGATTAACTGGGGAAGAACAGTGTGGGTTTAGAAAGGAGTACAATGACAAAGTTTCTGTAGTAAAAGAGATATGTTAAATGTTTTTAGCACAGAGCAAGGATGTCTTTTAGGCTTTCATGAATTTAGTGAAAGCATATGACAGGGTTGACAGAGGCATTATGGAATGTATTGTAGATGGATAGGATAAAGAGGAGTCTGTTGAGAATGGTAAAAAGTTTTTACATGAATAATAGTTTGAGTGAGGGTGGGGAATAGAAAGAATAAGTGTCTTGAGGTGAAGGTGGAGCTGTGCCAAGGTTATGTAATGTCACCATGATTGTTCAGTGTATGTATAGATGGAGTAGTTAGGGAGGTAAATGTGAAGGTGCAAGGCAGGGCTTTGGAGTTGGTGAGTGAGAGTGGAGGGAATTGGGAGATGAGCCAGATGTTTGCAGATGACATTGTGTGTGGCTGAGTAAGAAAACAGACTGAAGCAGTTGGTGGCAGAGTTTGAGAGGGAAATGCTGAAGGTGAATGTAATGAGATCTACAAGGTGTGATAATAATGGAGGGTTGAAGGTGAGTTGGATGAAAGCAATTAGGAAGTGGAGATTTTTAAATATTTGGGGTCACATGTAACAGGAAATAGAGGCATAGAAATGGAAGTGTATTGTTGAGTAATAAAAGAAATAAAATGTCTTAGAGAAATGACTTCATGACCCTCCTATCTCAAACCAAGAGAGTCTGTATGACGCTAAGGGGCTAAAGTGAAACTGAGCCATTTTAGAGACGATATTCCACATGCATGCTTCTGACTGACTACAAAATGTACTGGCAGTATGGCATTTACTAACAGTTATTACTCTTCATAGATCGATGTGATACTAAAGGCAGCTCAAGAGGATGACCGGAAAAACTTTGGGCATTTGTATGGTGTTGTGAAGCAACTTGGCATCAAGGACAGGCATATCTGGTTTTCCATCTTTTCCAGACCCCCTAGGTGAGTTAGTTGTCTTTTCCCAAGGACTTGATCATTTAACAAAAAACTTTTTTTCCCCTTGATTAGTGTGGGTGGCCAAGTCAGAGCTACTCCAACCCTGCATTCATTCTATACACATCCAAAATCCATTAATTGTAATTTCCATTTTAGCATCTTGATACTACCAATAGTGAAAACCTGAAAAAAGGTAAATAACAAAATACAAGAAATGACTGAAAGAATTGAAGAAAACTTAGGTGAGGAAAGTATCCAAAAGATTAAGAAATGGAAGGAAAACATAGAAAATGAAGAAATTGCCTTTAAAGAAATAGTCCAACAACAAATGCAGGAAAATGCAAAAGATACAATCATTCAAGTAATTAAAGAAAAGGCAAATTGGGTCAGAGATGCAGTGGATAGAAGAAAATGTATTGTGGTACATGGACTAAGAAAAACATGGTCTGGCGAGGTACATGAGAGAAAAAGAAATGGCAATAGCAATCCTAAAAGAAATTAAGGATGGGGATCAGGAAGTGGAGAAAGACATAGACAATGTGTATAGAATAGTACATTATTCTAAGGAATGAAATCGGCCCCTAAAGATAAAACTAAGACCACAAATGGTAGAAGACATATTTGAAAAAGTAGGTAAGTTGGCAAGCAGTGAACATTACAATAAGATATGGATAAAAAGAGAAATGAGTATTGGGGAATTAGAAAAAGAGAAGACATTAAGAGACAAAGCTAAGAAAGAAAGGGAAAGAGAAGGGAGACCAAAAGCAAGGAATTCTATTGGAGGGTAATCGACATGAGACTGAAAAAATGGTACATCAGAATGGGCAAAGCAAAACAGAAAGAAAAAAGAAAAAAGAAAAAAAATTGAAAGTGCCCTATATTAACATTGACGGATTAGTTTCAGGACTGAATGAACTTAAGGGTCCGTCAGGGGCAATTATTAAAAAAAATCTGGTACATGAACGAATTTTAGGAAAACATTTAAAAAGAATCTCTATGATGTTGGCAACACTCCTACAAAGTTATAGAGCTGTATTTTGTTTCTATCTTTTTATACAGAATAAAATAGATAAATTATTGGCAACCTCTGGCAACCCCATTGCGTATCAAATATTCTGTATATTGGAATAGCGTTAATTTTTTCTATAGCTATTTTGTTTTTTGCTACGGAATTGTGTTTATGGAGGTATTTAGCAACTCCTCCCACAAGCGTAGATCCAGAAATAGCACACATCAGGGCATCAGTACCCATCCAAACGTCAAAGTGAGGTCACGTTCTTTTGAAGCTCTCACCGTGCTTCATATTTTTGATTCCTCACTGTAATTTCTTGCGGTAATCATGGCAAGATTGACAAAAAGCCAGCGAGCAAGGAGGAAGAATGCAGTGAAGGCCCTTGCGTGCCAGATGAAGAAATGAGAAGGAAAAAAACAAACAAACGAAGAGGACAGCATCCAACAATGTTGGTTATAAAGAAGGATTTGTTGTTCCTCTTCTTGAAGAACCCTACACCCATATTCATAAGTCTGCCCTCGAAAGAAGAGACAAGAAACGAGAGGAGAAAAAAAGTGAAAAGTAAAAGTGGTAAAGTGACCAAAAGCGGGGACTATGGGGCTGGGGCCTTTTAAAAATGTCGCGCAAAATTTAAATGCCTTCTCATGTACATTTAATGTTTTTGTTCTTTTTGTTGTTATTTCTTCGGTTGTTCTTGATGGATTTTTGTCATTTTTGTTTCATTTGAAAGATAAACTTACGCTCTATATTTCCTATATTAAAAAATAAAAGAAATTTTATTTTATTTTATTTTTTTCTATTTATGAAACCTGAATTTTGCAGCATCTTTGAAATGTTCAGAAAAGAAAATTCACAAAAAATCAGAGGTATAAGTTTGGTCAAATGTACAATATAACAAATATTCCCCAGAATCTAAGCTTGCAATATATACCAAGCTTAATTATGTGGAAGGATTTCCATATGATTAATTACAGCTTCATTAAACTTCATTATAACTTCATTATATCTTCACTACACTTTATATATACATGTGAGGAATACAATACCCAGGGGAATTATAGACAAATGTAAATGGTAATTATACCTAAGTTCATCAAAGAGATTCAAAAAGTTATAGGACATGCTCCCTTATAAAGCAACCTGACGGTCCCTTAATGATTACCTATTAGAAGATAAACCAGACATAATGGGAATTGTGGAGACTAAATTAAGGGGTTCAATACCACCCATCAATGTTGGACAAGGGATATACAGAGACAAGAAATGGGGAGGAAGAATCATGTTCTTGGCCAAGAAAAACTTGAATGTGAAAAAAATTACAAAGGGCAAAAGCAATGTAGAACTGATCATGATAATAATCAAAGACAAGGACATGAAAAGTAAAGGGTTTATGGTGATTTATGTGCCCCAAAATTCGAACGCTTGAAAAGAGAATGAGCATATGAAAATGCTAGAAGATACAAGGCATTCATTAAATGAGATACTAATGGGCGGAAGTAACCTGGTAATTATGGGGGACTTTAACTGCAGAGAAATTTGTTGGGAGGATATGATGGTGAAAGGCAAAGAATTGTGGAGTAATGTATTACTGGTCATGACCATGGACTATACAATGACACAGTGGGTCACTGAAAACACCAGATACAGAAATAATAAGAGCCTTTGAGACTAAATGTAATATTTGCAATGGAACCTGAAATTGTGGATACAATTGAAAACAAGATACCACATGGAAAGTGACCATATACTTATTGAGACTGAACTAAAGGAAGAAATATACACGGAGAGAAATGAAAACCATAGGAAAGGAAGATTGATGTACAACAAAATGTACACACATACATATACCAAAGGATTTTTCCCCATTACATGGGGGGTAGCCAAAAAGAAAAAGGTATAGAAACCACTCCTACCCATTCCGTTTCCTATACTGTACATAAATACATACAAGTTAAGTAAATGCACAGATCATAAAGCAAACATTCATTGATAGACAGTTACATACATACATACATACATATACCAAGGCTTTTTCCCCCTTTCAATGGAGGTAGCCAAAAAGAAAAAGGCATAAAATCATTCCCACCCATTCCATCCCTAAATACACTCCACTCCCTTCCATCCTCCCTCCCATCTTAGCACCTCCTGGATGACAGGCCATCCCCGCACCCCGTCCACCACCCCGGGCCAGAGTTAATAGACAGTTAAATTCTATAATTCACCAAATTCTCCCCAAAAATCAACCCAACAGTGAAATCACTCCCAGGACAAGGAAGAATAGCATGGGCATGTCAACACCCAGTTAATATCTCACACTGAAACAATACCAACATATAACCAGCCTAGTATCAGACACTGCCTTAGATGCAGCCACTGCACAGGATACAGTACATTATATTACACATTCTTGACACAACTACACAAATTCTCCTCATGGAGTTATTTAAGGAATGAACCAGTAGCCATGGCCAGTTTCTTAGAGGCCATGGGTCATCAACAAAAGAGAACCATGACAAAAGATTAATTTGTGTTAGTTAATTCTGCATGGAGCCTCATATGGACTAAAATGTGCTGCGTTGTCATGATTTTCCAGTTTAATTTAATAAAACTTTTTTGATTAGTCATTTTCTCATGATTTAGGGAATGTAGAATCATTCTGGCTGATTCTGAGTTTCTACTAATAGAAATTTTAAGTTCAGAATTAATTGGTATGAATCACTTAAAAATCCTTAACATGTAGACATATCTTTCTGTAGGTCACGCTACACACGAAAGCGGCGTGCTGCAGTATGTGCAACTTACTTATTCATTAGCATGGTTTTGAGTGTCCTGTGCTATGTGATTCTGGAAGAGATGCAGGACCAAGCCATCAAAGATGAACAAGACCCCATTGAGTTTGGAATCATGATGAAAGTAGGTATTAGGAGTAAATAGAAGATGAAAAGGGTGCTATCCCTGTGTTGGGTACATATGAAGCTACAGGTGAGTGATTGATGCTGCAGAAGGTTGTCCTATAAAAGGAATGGAAAAGGGGGGAAAAGCTGGAATAAATCTCTGGTTTGAAAGAGGTCAAATAAACTAAAGTACGAGTTTTCATTTGTAGTTGGGCACATTATAGGTTTTGTTGTTACATATGGCACATAACTTCAATATCCAGAAGAACAATGGATTCACCTCAGATTGAATGACTCCCGTTTTGGAGTTTATCTCGCCCGCATTAAGTCCTCCTTATGTAACCAACAAACCTATCCAACGGTTACACTAACCTATCTAACGGTTACACTGGCGGCAGCGGTGCTCCCAGCGGTGCTCCCACGTCCTGAATAGAAACGCCGTCCTCAGCCATACCACCAAGGTTACACAACCAATCCAACTGGCGAGCGGTGCTCTATAGCCACCAGATCCCACCGCTGCCACCAGTGTAACCGTTAGATAGGTTTGTGTAACCGTTAAATAGGTTTGTTGGTTACGTAAGGAGGACTTAATGCAGGCGAGATAAACTCCAAAACGGGAGTTTTCTACTTTTAATTAACAATTGAGGCAAATCTGGTTTGCAAATATGATAAGGTACAAATGGGCCCTGTGGCCAGATTACAATAAGTGCCAGGCCTTGACCTTAGGGCACAATAGGCTGGCAGCCTGCTCGTTCGGTCTGCCCACCTCTGACGACTGGCCGGTAGGCTCTTGACCTACCCAGCCTCTGGCGCCGTGACATGGGTGTTAAAGGTTATATAGGTTGTTAGTAGGTTACTGTAAGCAAAGGCGTTAGTCTCGCTATTCTATGCATTAGGGTCAGTTTATATATGAGGGTTAGTCCTATAGTTAGTGGATGTTGTTAGGTATATTATATATATGTTAGTTTATGCGTAATATAATAGGGCAGTTTATAATAAAGGATTTTAATAGGTTAGTCTGGTGACATTGGGTATCTATCTTGTTTGTCATGAAATATGCTGCGTTAGGGGTATGTTGTGGGAAATGCAAGGTTAGCAAGAAGGGGAGTCTCGCTATGTTGCAAGCCTGTGGATCACGTGCGTGGTGGGTGATGGTTAGTGATGGATACAGAGAGAGGGAGTTACCGATTTAATGAAGCACCCTTGCTGTGGATGTGCTGTGTCTTGCAACACTACTTCTGACACAGGACAGTGGGCAAGATACAGGGATGACCCATCATCCAGGAGGTGCCAAGATAAGAGGGAGGGAAGAGGGCAGAGGGGAGTGGAGTATGTAAGGGATGGAATGGTTGGGAGTGGTGTTTACTTTGTTTTTTTGTCTACCTCCCTTGTAAGGGAAAAAAAGTCTTTGGTATATGTATGTATGTCTGTATGTATTATTTCCCTCATGGAGGGAATCCCATTTCATGCTCTTCATCCCAATGCTGTATTTCTCTAGTGAAAACCGACTTGTATTTTATATTTCCATGACACTGTTTCACCATTTCCTGTTTGTTTCTGAGTTTACCATTCACATATCTATAGAATAGCTAAAGGTTGGTCTTTACATATTTCTATTATGCCTTTTTCATAGTTTCTTTTTCTCTCTGTGCAGTTTAACATAATCATTCCTTTGATTGATATATATTTGCCACTTTCTAGGTTTTTTATCTTTTTCCTTTTTTTCCAAGTTTTATCTCTTTTATCTTTTGCCTTCTGTTAAATCAGCACTTGATATACACCTTTTCCTGTTTCTGTCTTGGTACATATTTATCCACTCCTTCATTATAAATTCTTGCAACACTGCTTCTGACACAGGGCAGTGGACAACATGCAGGGAGATGCTAAGATAAGAGGGAGGAAAGAGGGTGGAGGGGAGTAGAGTATGCAAGGGATGGAATGGGTGGGAGTGGTGTTTATGCCTTTAATTTTTGTCTACCTCCCTTGTAAGGGGAAAAAAGCTTTTGGTATATGTATGTACAGTATATATTATTTCCCTCATGGAGGGAATCCCACTTCATGCCCTTCATCCCAATGCTGTACATTTTCTCTAGTGAAAACCAACTTGTAATTTATATTTCCATGACATAATCTCACCATTTCCTGTTTGTTTTTGAGTTTACCATTTACATATCTATAGAATAGCTCTTTACATTTTTCTATTATATTTTTTTCATAGTTTCTTTTTTTCTCTATGCACATTTACATATTCATTCCTTTGACTGATATATATTGCCACTTTCTAGGTTTTTGATCTTTTCTCCATCTTTTCCAAGTTTTATCTCTTTTATCTTTCGCCTGACTGCGCCCTCTGTTAAACCAGCACTTGATATACACCTTTTCCTGTTTCTGTCTTGGTACATATTTATCCACATCATTATAAATTCTTATCAAAATTATCCATTTTTTTTCCTCTTGTGTCTCTTCATTGTAGAATTTTTCCCAACTTGCATTTTGAAAAAAAAAATTCTTAAGTGTCCCAAATTCAGTTTTATTATACATTAATCTTTCTTTTCTGTATTTCTCCTTTCTATATATATTTCCTCCTTTAGTTCAAACTCTATTAATATGTGATCACTCTTCCCAAGTGGTCTTGTATTCAATTTTATCCAGTTTCAGGTTCTGATGTAAATATCAAATCTAGTCTCGACGATTCTTCATTATTTCTATATTTGGTATTTTCTTTTACCCATTGTGTCATTGTATTTTCTATAGTCATGTCAAGTAATGCATTTCCCCATAGATCCTCTCCACTTTCCAGTGTCATCTCTTCCCAACAGACTCTTTTGCAGTTAAAGTCTCCCATAATTACCTGGTTTATCCAGCTCTATCCTTCAGTATATCATTTAATGAATGCCTTGTATCTTTCAGTATTTTAGAAAACTCGCTCTCTTTCCAAGAGCCCAATTTTTTGGGGTACATGAATCATCACAAACTTTTTGTTTTTCATGTCACAATTTTCATCTTTCATCGTGATCATTTCCACACAATTTTTACCATCTGTAACCTTAGTCACATTTAAGTTTTTCTTAGCCAAAAATATGACTCTTCCTCCCTGTTTCTTGTCTCTATTTTTAATCCAGTGATTATATGATCCATGTCCAACATTATTTGGTGGTAGTGGACCCCTTAATTTCATTTCCATGATTCCCATTATGTCTGTTTTTTCTAACAGGTAATCATTTTGCCAATTTAAGTCTGAGATCAATCTATGTTAGTATAAGCCACTTTTAATTTTTTCCTTCTCTATTGCTTTTTCTATTCCTTTCATTTCCCTTACCTGAATATACCATTTTCTCAGCTTCATGTCTAATGCTCTCCAATAGAACTCCTGTTTTTTTTTTTATCTCCATTCTTTTTGCATTTTCTTCTTTAGCTTCACTTCTTAGTGTCTTCTTTCTCTTTCCTCAACATTCATTTCTCTTATTATTCATATATTTTGATAGTGTCCACTCTTTGCTAACTTTCCTGATTTTGCTAATATGTCTTCTCCTACCTTTTGTGACCTTAATTTTATCTTTAGAGGTCAATTTATTTCTTTTGTGTACTGTCACATTCTATACACTTCATCTATTTCCTTTTCTATTTCTTGATCTGTCTTGAACTTCTTTTAGGATTGTTCTTACCATTTCTCTTCTTCTCTCAAGTATCTATTCAGACCATGTTTTTCCTTTAGTTCATATACAATACACATTTTCTTATCCACTATATTTCTAACCCAATTTGCTTTTTCTTTGATTACTTGAATAATTGTGTCTTTTGCATTCTCCTACAGTTGTTTCTTGGTTTTCTTTCCATTCTTTTTTAATATTTAGCCAATTCTCTTCTAAATTCTCATTTTTTTCAGACATTGCCTTTATTTTGTCATTTACCTCGTTTTTTTTTTTTAAGTTGCACTATTGGTGCTATCTTTGTTTTTTAACCTTTCATTTTTGCATTTTACCTCATTTTTTTTTAATTTACATAGCTCATTATTCACTTCAGCATTCTTTTTCTTTAAATCATACACCTCTCATAGACTCATAATCTCTTTCTTTAGATCTATGATTTCTTCATCTATGTCTATGATTTGACTCAAGTTTTTTCTCTCATCCATAACAAATCTAGAAAACGGTTCATCATCACTTATTTTTTTAAACTGCCTTGGAGTTTCAAGGCCTCTTTACATTAAGTCTCAATTTTGTACCACTAGAGGACTCTGCACTGTCAACATTCGGCTCAATCTCACCGCCATTTTTCCTTGTTCTGCCCTGATTCCCTTTAATTTTCACTTGGCAGAGACTAATAACACTGCACTAGACCATTTCAGACAATCACAAGCATTCTCCTTCCCAGTCAAACAACCCAGGCCTCCTACTCTCCTTGCACTATTGAGAAATTTCATCTTTTGGATGCAGCCTACTGGAGCACTTGTTGACGGTTCACTGCTTCACATGTGCTAGAATTAGGTCTCCCCTTATACTAAGGATGCTCCCCATTTCAGATGATGATTGGGCTTGTAGTAATGGGTGCAACCTATCCACCTGTACTAGTGCTCATTTTTGTATTCCGTCGATCACGTCCAAGGTTGCGGCCAGAGGCACGTTCAATTGCAGCTATTAACGCTCAACGCAAGATGTCAGGTAGGTTGCAACTATAACTTCATTAATTCATATAAGGTGAAAATATTCTTTATTAATGATACTGAATAGTTGGTTTGTAAATTTTAGTTTTGACTGAATATGTGCATTTCATAGTCTTACTGTTGAACATGGACAATAAGGTGTACAAGCATGTGTTGATTGGATTAGAAGGGGAATGGAGAGAATAATTGGGGAAGCACAATGTGGATTTAGGAGAGAAGAAGGGTGTATAGATCAAGTGTTTGTAGTAAATTAACTATATGAGAAATATTTGGAAAAAGGCAGAGCCAGTGTTAGCCTATTTTGTGCCCTTAGCAGGGCTGCAGCTGGTGCCCCCACCCACCTCTCACTTCATGACTGGGTTTGTTTACAATTAATATGTGCATTTTGTAAAGTCTTACTGTTAAGTATGGATGGTAAGGGGTATGAGTATGTGTTGGTAGGATTAAGAAGGGAATGGAGAAAGTAATTGAGGAAAAGCAATCTGGATTTAGGAGAGAAGGAGGTTGTATAGATCAAGCATTTGTAGTAAATCAACTATATGAAAAGTATTTGGGAAAGGCAGTGCCAATGCTAGTCTATTTTGTGCCCTTAGCAGGACTGCAGCTAGTGCCCTCCCAACCTCTCATTTCATAACTGGGTTTGTTTACAAAGTAATCAAGGTATATTGAAATACTGTTAGTTTGCTCATGCATACCAATGCTAATGATAATGCATGTTAATACATGCATAATTAGCCATCTGTTTCATCTATATACCAAACAACTTCTTGCCCCTTATAAGGGAGGTAACCAGCCATAGCTACCCAGCCTTCAGCCATCCCATACTTATCCAACACCCATTTGTTTCCCTATCAACTGAACTCCTTCTGGATGAAGGGTCATCCCTGTCCCCTGACCAATATCTGGCTCAGAAGCAGTGTAGCAATACTCAGTACCTCCACAGTAGGGTTCAACAGCTAAAACTGGTTTACCTTCACTGTTTTATTGACATGACAACCCTCCCTTTTCATCAACTTATATGGACAGACTGAACTCTGTCATCCTGTAAGCCCATAAATGCCTGGACCTTAGTCTTGCTCCTAGAGACTTAAGAGTCCAAACAGTCTTGCCTCATTGTGCAGTGACTTGAGGGCAGTAACCAAGACCCTCAATGACTCCATAAGAAGAGCAGCAGGGTCATCAAAGACTGCATCAGTGACTACAGTGTTGACAATGGATGCTCTGCAACGACATTGAAAATTTTGTCCAATACCCAGCCCATGCAAGTATTGAAAAGTGTTGGGTAGAGGACATACCCTTCCTTCAATACTGAAGTAACAGGAAATGAACAGGACACCCTCCATTATTTACCTCACTCTGCTCCAGACTGTAAGTCACACACCAAGTTGATAATCTTTGCAACAATCCCACAGATCTACAGAAGACCCCAGAGCATCCTATGATGTACCAAGTCAAACACCATGTCGAGATCAACAGTCTGCAAGAAACCCCTGTTGAAGCTCGCATTGGTGCTCCATAAGAACACAAAGTGGTAGGATCCAATCAATTGTTGACTTACAAGGTGTGAACCCAGACTGCTCAGACCTCTGAAACATTAGCAAATGTAGAGAGAAACTCAAAGTTGATAAAACACCAGGGCTTGACAGTTGGCATCCAAGGATCTCAATTGAAATTAAAAATGAGAAAAATGAGATTGTTGTTGCATTAGAAATGATAGAAAAAAAAAAAAATCATATCCAGAGATGTCCTAAGAGGATGGAAATTAGCTAATGTTAGCCCCCTATTTAAAAAGGGTGACAAGACGGAGCTTATGAACTACAGGCCTATAAGCTTAACCTATCAGTACAAGTCAAATTCTCACAGGTAGCATTAGCTGCCTGGTGTACAATGATGCATCACAATACTCACATTTAAGATATAAAGTTACATTTATATTACTCATTCTCTTTCACTCTGAATGTTAATAATCACAGAAAATATGATCAGGCCAATTCAGAATATGGGGTCACTCAGCTACAACTACAAAATAAATATAATCAAGACAATGCCAGTATCCTCATATACCCACTCATACCTCATGACACCTATGTAGGCATCATTGTAATGAAGGGGTTAACCTCAATCATGGGAAATAGTATGGAAACTATCATCAGAGATGCTATCAAACACCATTTAGAAAGTAACTGTTTAATAAATGATAGCCAGCATGGATTCAGACAGAAATGTTCTTGTATGACTAATGTACTCAAGTTCTACAACACAGACATCTCAAATTATGACAACAGAAACAATATAGATTTAATATATTTAGACTTTACAAAGGCTTTTGATACCATCCTGCATGAAAGATACTTACTAAATTAGCTTTACATGGAATCAGTGGTAGTCTATTCAGCTGGACTAGTAATTGGTTAAATGATCATAAACAAAAAGTTGTTCTAATTGGCAAAACTTCTAGATGAGAAAATGTTAAAGTGGAGATACTCAGGGTTCCATTCTTGGGCCACTTCTATTCATAGTATTTATAAAGGATATAGACCACGGACTGAAATCTATTGTCTCCAGATTTGGTGATGATACAAAACCGTGTGGAATGGTAAACAATCAATTGAACCAATTAGATACTCAAGATGATTTAGATAAATACAGCAATGGTCTAAAAAGTGGCAAATGAAATTTAACACAAGTAAATGTAAGTTTATGCACATTGGTGAAAATAACAATAAGTACGATTTCAAGTTATTTGGAAATTCGTTATCAAAAGTGGATAGTGAAAAGGGTCTCGGCGTAATTATCAGTGATGATCTCAAATCATCTAAGTAATGTATTTCCACCTCTGAGAAAGCAAACAAGATTCTAGGACTGATTGCACAATCTTTTGATTTTAAAGTCCATCTGTCATTAACAAGCTATATAAATCGTTAGTTCGTACACATTTGGAATATGCTGTTTCCGTATGGCCACCAAATCTCATTAAAGAATGTGACAGATTGGAAAAAGTACAATAATGAGCCACAAAATTGATTCCAAATATCAGAAATAAATCATACAAAAATTGAAAAAACATATGAATATATTTTCCCTAAAAAGGTGTAAACTTGAGTGTGATTTCATACAGGTATTTAAGAATCTGAAGGGAATTGACAACATCAAAAGTGACAAAATTTTCACACTGAATGCAAATCAGACAAGAAATAATGGTCTTAAACTGTCAGGAAGTAAACTTAATTTGGAAGTGGATAGAAACAACTTCCCCAACTGTGTAGTAAATGAATGAAATAAACTTCCTCCAGAGGCAGTGCAATGTAACACAGTTCAAATTTTTAAGATTCAACTAGATAAACACCTAAGTGAAATACTGTAATGCCAGCCATTTATTATATTTTATTTATTTACTTATTATTATGTTTTTTTCTTTTTTATGAATTATTGTTATTCATCTGTTTATGTATTATTTATCATTATCTGTTTGTTTTATTTATATATTTAATCATTTATTTGTTTATTCATTTATTCTTTATTATATATATTTTGCATCGGACCTAGTTATGTACCAAAAGGTCTTCTATTGGCATGCTCTTCCTTTGTAATCCTCTGTAATCCTTTGTGAACAAATCCATGTCAGCAGCAGATGGGCAAGCAACATACCAGGCACAATGAGGTGTAATACTGTGGTAGTTCTTGCAGTCCTGCCTGTTCCATTTCCCATTTCAGAAGCAACAACTGGCTCACCTCCCACTTCCTTCCACTCTCACTAATCATCTCCAACCCTCTGCCCTCACATTTCCTATATCCCATCCATGAATATGAACAACCACAGTGACATTACACAACCCTGATGCAACTCCATCTTCACCTCAGACCAGCTACTTTCACCATTTTATACCTTAACACAAGCTTTACTACTAATGTAGAAACTTTTAAATGCCTTTGACAACTTTCCCCTGTCCCATACATTTGTAATACTTCCCACAATGCCATCCTGTCAACCTTGTCAATACAAAAGCCCCCAAAGCTTATCTTTGTCTAAAATCTTGTAATATATCTGCCTTACAACAAATTTTGGTCCTCACATTCTCTACCTTTCCAAAAACCCACACACTTCCTCCCAGATTACTTCCTCTGTTTCCCGTCTATCCCTCTCAGCTAACACCCTGCCAAAGGTCTTTCCAACTACACACAACAGACTGATCAATCTAAAACTATTATAACTGTATGTCTCTTTTTCCTCCAATCCTCTGGTATATTTCCATCCCTGAGGCACACATTAAACAGTCTCACTAGCCAATCCACTGTAATAATTTTTCCCTTTTTCAGACACTCATCATGACATTCATCCAAACCAAAGGCTTTACCAGCTCTTATCATTTTCAATGCACTTTGTATCTACTCTTTTCTTTAGCCCAGTCATTATCCTAGCTCTTCCTACTGCCACAATCAAACCCTCCTTAACCTCTTCTAGATTCAGCATTTTTCTGAAATACTCTGAAGATCTTCCCCTTACCAATTTCACTGCCATTAACATCTGTCTGCACCCTTTACCTTTTCCTCTATCTAACTCATCTCCTCACCTCACTCTTTTCACTTCCTTCTAAACCATTTGTTTAATATACACTGGGGTTAGGGTGGCTTTCGAAGAGTTGAAGCACTATTTGATGAAATTAGGGAAAATGTGTCCCAACCTCTCTTCCTAACCCCCCAAAAATAAGAAACATACATCTATATACCAAAAGGCTTTTTCCCCTTGATAAGGGAGATAGCCAAAAAACAAAGGCATAAAAACCACTCCCACCCATTTCATCCCTAACATACTCCACTCCCCTCCACCCTTTTCCCTCCCTCTTATCTTGGCACCTAAGAAACACTTAATAAAAAGAACTTTTTATTGATGCATTTTCATGTATAATAAATGTAGAACACAGTGATACTAATGTTACATGTTAAAAGAATACATTTATTTACAAATCAGAAGCCACAGAATTTCTGCTGTGGTGAGGTTTGTATGTTGAATTTCCGAGTTTAATTTTTTAATTAAGGTTTAGGGGTAGGAATTTATTTAGGCTGAATCTGTGAGTTGTCAAAATGTGGTGTGTTGAATTGTATAGCCCCAGTGTGTATACATACATACATACATATACTGAGGCTTTTTCCCCCTTACACGGGAGGTAGCCAAAAAGGGAAATGCATAAAAACACTCCCACCCATTTCATCCCCACATACACTCCACACCCCTCCCACCCTCCCTCTCATCTGAGCACCTCCTGGATGACGGGTCATCCCTGCACCCTGCCCACCGCCCTGGGTCAGAAGCAGTGTCGCAAGACACAGCACATCCACAGCAAGGCCGCTTCATTTAATACATACATACATACATGTATACATGTATATATATATATATATATATATATATATATATATATATATATATATATATATATATATATATATACATACATACATATATATATATACATACATATATATATATACTGTATATATATATATATATATATATATATATATATTTTGATTGAAGTTCACAGCAGCTTCTGCGTTCACGACTTTTTTGCTGAGAAGTTCTACATCTCTGATGATGGAACGGTGAGCAATGGGTAGCTCCCATAAAAGTTGTCCGAAAGACATAGAAAGTTCTTGTAGATGAAGAACACTTTATTAAAACAAGCTTTCGACCTACATAGGTCATCTTCAGGTTACGGTACAGGCAAAGAAGGGAACAGTTTATATAGGGAACTAAATACAGAGTGGAAGAAAAGGAGGAACGTGATTGGTCAAGGCTGGCCAATAGGGATCTAGTTGTCTTTCGGACGACTTTTATGGGAACTACCCATTGCTCACCGTTCCATCATCAGAGATGTAGAACTTCTCAGCAAAAAAGTCGTGAACGCAGAAGCTGCTGTGAACTTCAATCAAAATTGTCTACATGAGAACCTGCTACCGAAATACACCAATATATATATATATATATAAAACATAAATCCACTCCCACCCATTTCATCCCCATATACTCCACTCCCATTCATCATCCCTCTCTCCCTCTGTTCTTAGCTCCTCCTGGATGACAGGTCATCCCTGCATCTCGCCCAATGCCTTGGGTCAAAAGCAATGTAGCAAGATGCAGCACATCCACAGCATGGCTACTTCACTTAATCTGTCTCCTCATGCAGAAAAAGAGAAGATGGGGAGAAAACCTTCTGGCTGTCAAAATATTATTCTCACATACTCCCTTCCACTACCCACTCTCTTGGCCGTGATTTGATCAGCTCCCTCAGTCCAGTACCTAGTGTGTCTAGTTTGCTTTTTAAAGGATTTTCTTTCTTCATTAGAATAGAAAAAAGGTGAGGTGTAAAAACTGTTTAATTTACATTATGTAAAAATATAAATTTTAACATACAATGAATTAGATGGTATGAACAGGGTGCGAGCATGGGAGGCAGAGATGCCACTGCACACATCCCTTTCCTTTTATATGAGGGCGAACAATGAAAGTGCCAATGACAAACTGCCACTTTGTTACATTTATAAGCCTAATCTGTCTCTATTTACCTGGCTTCACATAATCCATCCATTCTTTTATTTTTGTGAAAAGAAGGCTTATAATTCATCAACTGCTAGTTATCAAAGTAGTAAGAACAGCTAATATGTATGATAATTCTACGGTACCGGACAAAAGTGATGCCCGGGTGGGGTGGGAGGACAAGAATTTTGCCCATTTTATAACCATACCCACAGGATATAGTATTGAATTCAGACAAAAGTGATGGCTGGGCTGTGTGTACTGTAGGATAGTCTAAGTCACATGGCAGCACAAAATGATGGTTAGTGTGCATCTAGCTATTGTGGGAAGAGGATTGCTGTGATAAGTGCTGATAGAATTTTCTCTGATGCATCACATTTTTACCACTCCAGGCATCCCTATGACCCTAATATGACCTCTAGAAGGGAATATTCACATGAAGCAGTTGGTCAGATAATTGCTTAGGGATCTGGCCTGCAAACCAAGCAAATAGTGCAGCAAATTGGTGCCAGTGATGGGTTTCTTCACAGGGCGGCACCTCTTGTAATTCAGGTCCTTGATGTGGCGGTGTACTGTCCTCACAGACACACCACCAAACAGATCTGGGTTGTCCTGCTTTATTTTCCGGGCTGTGGTTCTTACAGTAGACTCCAAAGTATGTTTCAAAATATTGTGGGCTCGACCAGAAGTCTTCTTAGGTCTACCAGACCTTGGTTTTGAAGATGGTAGGTTGTTCCCTCCCTCCTCATAAAATCTGGCAACCCACTGGGACACTGTTCTCTCACTGACACCAATTTGCTGCACTATTTGCTTGGTTTGCAGGCCAGATTCCTCTGGGTACTCTGGATACAAAAATTATACAAAAAAAAAAAAATTAGGTAGTGATGAGGGAAATTTTTCTGGATTCAGTGGATATGATAAAAGACTTTTTAGTAGAATTATAGATATAGAGAGGGAGATGAGACTTGTGAGGGAATCATGGAAGCAAGAGACTAACAATCTATGGAGGGTGAATCAAGAAGTAAATAAAGAAGTGAGTGACTTGAAATAATGAATACTGAAATAAATGAAAAGGTAAGTGCACTAAAAAAAGAATTGGCTGAGTTAAAATGTGAAAATGAGAGGTTGAAAAATAGTGATAACACTAATAGTGCAACCATAAAGAAAGAACTGAACAAATAAAAGTAATGAAAATAAAGGAAACAACATAGGAGAGGATGATTTACAACAACTCAGGAATGAATGGAGGAAAGACCAAGAAAAAGATAAGGTAATTTTTAAAGAAATAGTTCATCAACAAATGCAGGAGAATGCCGAAGATGCAGTCATTAAGGTAATTAAAGAAAAAGAAAATCATTAGTTTGTCCACATTTGGAATATCCTGTTTCTGTATGGTCACTGAATCTCATTGAATACATTGACAGATTGGAAAAAGTACAACGGCGAGCCACAAAACTAAATTATATGAAAATTGATTTAACATATGAATCTGTTTTTCCTAAAGAAACATAGACTCAGAGATGGCTTGATATAGGTCTTTAAAATTCTAATGGGAATTGAAAACATCAAAAGTGACAAAATTTTCACACTGAATGAGAATCTGACAGGAAATAATGGTCTCAAACTGTCAAGAAGTAGATTTAATTTGGAAGCGAGTAAAAACAACTTCACCAACCATGTAGTAAATGAATGGAATAAACTTCCTGCAAAGGCAATATAGTACAGTTCAAAGTTTTAAGATTCATTTAGATAAACACCTAAGCAAGATGCTGTAATGCCTGCCATTTATTTTATATTATTTGTTTGTTTGTTATTATTTGTCTGTTTATTATTATTTGCTTGATTATCATTTATTATTATTTACTATTTACCTGTTTATCTATTATTTAACTTTACCCACTTATTTACTCTATCTATTATTATTTATATTATTATAATTTCTATTTTATTTATTTATTTATCATTATTATCATTTTGTTGCATCCAGTCTAGTTATGGACCAAAAGGTCTCTTGTCAGCATGCTCCTTCTTTGTAATCCTTTGTAACCTAGTAAGAGATACAGTAGACAAAAAAAAGTGTATAGTAGTATATGGTCTAAAGGAAAAACATAACCTAAATTGGTCCCTGAGAGATAAAGAAGAGAAAGAATTGGCAAGAAAAGTTCTAAAAGTAGTACAAGATGAAGAGCAAGAAATAGAAAAGGAAATAGAGGAAGTGCACAGAATGGGTAAATATACAAAAGAAAAAAGTCAACCCCTAAAGGTCTAATTAAGGTCACAAATGGCAGTGTATGGGTAAAAAGAAACATAAGTAATGAGGAAAGAGAAAGAGATAAGACATTAAGAAACAAAGCTAAGAAAAACAACAAGAAAAAAACAGAGATTGAGAAACTCAGTTCTATTGGAGAGTGTTAGACATAAGACTAAAAAAATTGTATATTCAAGTAAAAGAAACAAAAGGTTCAGAGAATGAGATGGACAGAGTAGAAAATTTAAACCAACTTGTACCAATATTAACGGATTAATCTCAGGATTAAATGAACTAAATCATTACCTGTCAGAAGATAAAACAGACACAATGGGACTTGTGGAGACAAAATTAAGGGGTCCACTATTACCAGTGTTAGACATTGATTATATAATCATTGGCTTAGAAATATGAGAAACAAGGTGGAGTCAAGTACTTGGCTAAGAAAAACTTAAATGTGATGAAAGTTACATATAGAGAAAACAGGGTGGAAATGATCACAATAAGAGTTGAAGATAATGACATGAAAAGCAGAAAGTTTGCAGTAATTTATGGGCCCCCAAAAATGGGGTCTTGGAAAGAAATTATTCTAAAATGTTAGATGATACAAGACTTTCATTAAACAAGATGCTGAATGATGGAGGTAACACAGTACATATGGAAGATTTTAACTGCAAAGAAATCATTTGGGAAGAGATGACAGTGAAAGGTGGAGAGGATCAATGGGAAAATGTATTACTTGACATGACTATAGAACATACTCTGACACAATGGGTAAAAGAAAACACTAGATTTAGAAATAATGAAGAACCATCGAGACAAGATTTATTATTTATGTCAGAACCTGAAATTGTGGACAAAATTGAATGCAAGACACCAATTGCAAAGAGTGGCCACATACTGCCTGAGTTAGAAGTAAAGAAGGAAATATAGAAAGAAATGAGAAATACAGAAAAGGAAGACTGATGTATAGTAAAACGGACTTTGAGAAGCTTAGGAAAAAAATTCTTAAAGCGAACTGGGAAAAATCCTACAATGAAGAAAAACAAGTGGAAGAAAAATAAATTATTCTAATGAAAATCTCTAAAGAAGGAGTGGAACAAATGTGTCCCAAAGGAAAACAGGAAAAGGTGTATAATAAGTGCTAGTTTAACAGAGGGTGCAGTCAGGCAAAAGATAGAAGAGATAAAGCTTGGAAAAGATAGAGAAAACAAAAAACCTAGAAAGTGGCAAATACATATTAATCAAAGGAACAAATATGTAGAAATACACAGGGTAGAAAAAAGAAACTATGAAAAAGACATGATAGAAAAATGTAAAGATCAGCCCAGACTATTCTATAGGCATGTAAATGGTAAACTAAAAAACAGAGGTGGGCGTGTGAACCTTTTTTTGGGTTCCAAATCCGAACTGAATAGCGAACCCAATTTTCAAAATTTTGGTGAGAATATATATTTCGAACATTTGTCCGCGAACCTCCTAATCTTTAAAAGTCTGCAAAGTGAACCTTAATTCCGATACCTTTCGAACAATTCCAAACCTAAGTTTTACTCATTCTGAATCTCCGAATCTAAATTTAAAGCTTTCCGATTAAAAAAAGTGTTTTTTAAGATATCTACATTATTTATTAAACAAATTATTACTAGAAAAACAAATTATTAATAGTAGACAGTAAAAAGTAAAAACAAAAGTTCACAAAACAAAACAGTAAAAACATTTAAAACAAAAATTCACAACACTTCAGTCTTCACTCTTCACTCTTCACAGATTCACTCTAACTTGTCGGCCCTCTCTCTCTCCCTCTTAACCAACTTCAAGTTTCCCTTCATGAAGGTCAGGTTCTCAAAGTTCAGATTGGTCAGAGGCTCGCTTTGGCCTCAAAATGTCCGAGCCGAAGCTGAAGAGTTGTTCAGCTGAGGCAGACGAGGGCAGGGGAGTGTTATACTTGATGAAACAGTTCACCCAGTGCTCCCTTTGCTCCTTGGGGAAGTTTGCCGGGGAGATCTTCATGATGCTTGTGACGAGAATGGCGCCCCAAGTGTCTACTTCCTTGCCGACCTCCTCCTCCAGGTTGGCCACCACCACAGGCCCTTCCTCGTCCTCAAGAAGGAAGGCAAACTCGTTGTGCTCGCTGGTGTGGCTGGCCACAGACTGTGGCCTGGAGGTGGGCTGGCTGGAGGCAGAGGCCACATCCCCTTCCTTGGACCTGATTTGGGCCACAAGGTCCGACACCATCTTGTCCCTCACCAGGTTGTACAAGTCAAGATTTGTCCTGCGTATGTACTTGACCATCTTTAGATGGAACCTGGGGTGGAAGGCAGTCGCAAGGAGCTTCTCCTGGTCCTCAAACATGTGTTGAAACCTGAAAAGATTAAGATATGAGTTAATTTAATTATTGATTAATGATTATTATTATTATTATTTTTTTTTTCATTTCAATTACTATAGAATATTATATTATTTTATTATTTATATAATTATATTATATTATTATTATATTATATTAAAATATTAAAAATATCTACCTTTCAGTGAAGCCCTTTTTGTCTCTGCCATGGTGCTCCTGTGTCCCCAGGAGGTAGGTGACGAGGGGCTTGGCATGCTTGATGCTGTTGTCATCCCTAAGCAGGTTCAAGTCCCTCTGGAGCACCATCAAGTTGGGAAGGAAGTTCCCCATGTAGGCATGCTGGTCTGACTGCATTTTATCCAAAGCATTGGCAACTGGGGCCATGACTTTGACGTACTCGGCGATGACCTCGTTGTCCTCGTCAACAAAGGCGGGGATCGGGTTGGGGCGCATGCTGGTACAGAGATCATTGATCTTTTTATGGGTGTCCAGGTCCTGTAGCAGGCCAGAAAGCATCTTATAGCTGTCATAGCTGGAGTTCCACCTTGTCACGCCAGGGACTTGAAGTTTTTTGCCGATAGTATCCTTTATCTCGTTGGCTGTGACAGTTCGGCGGCCCTGGGCATTCCACAAAGACTGTGCCTTGGCAGCCGACCTTCTGAAGATATTCCTGCAACCATGGTTCCATTGTGGGACCCGAAAAAAGAATATTTATTATTTAATATTTTATTACAATTCACAAATGAAAAAATGATAAATAATAATTTACATCTTTTTAGTTTTTACCAAAAGAACAATAAATTATTTAATAATTATAAATTATTAATTTATTAAATTAAAAAAAATAAAATTATTATACTCACTTTGGAAACATCCTCAGACGCCAGGAGGTTCAGAGTGTGTGCACCACACCTCTGGTGTTTAGGCAGGCTGACCTCGGCTTTGTCAGCCTGGTCCAGGGCCTCCTCCATAGATATGACCTGAGGCTCGTCAACCAGCTCTTCGTCAGGCTTGTCCTCGCCAGGTTGTATGACGACGTCCCCTTGTGCAAAGTTGACAAATGCACTTACATAGTTTGTGCCATTGTCTGTGGTCGTGCAGAGAATCTTGCTGCTGGTGCTGAAGTCCCCATGCAGCTTGCTTAAGGACGTCACCAAGTACTCGGCTGTCTGGCTCTCCTTCACCTCCTTCATGCCCAAGACTGCAGTCGTCCTCTCCAGGGTGGCCTTGTCCAACCACGAGACTGTGGAGCCTATGAAGGCCCGGTTGTGGCTCGACCAGCTGTCGGCAGTGGTGGCCAGGTAGTCCTGCTTGGACATGATCTGGGTGAGCTCATTTTTGGCCCTGGCGCTCATATGCTTGATGTCGTCGCCAAGCATTTTCCTGGACGGCAGCTTGAACTGAGGGTTCAGGTAGTTGAGGAAGGCCCTGAGCGCCTCTGACTCTGTTGTTATGGTGGGCAGCATGTCACGGATAATCCACTGAAACATAAAAAAGATGTGTGAGTATTTGAAGTTAAATTTTTGTTATAAATTATTTTTATTTATTAAAGTTAATTAATTTATTAAATTATTTTCATACTAAAACAGTAGAACTTTTAAAAGTAAAACTTACCTCATAAAACAGGTCAAGGGCCTTCTGCTGGTCAAACCTCTCAGCCATAGCCTCCTCAATACAGCCCTGCCTGAGGCTTTTGGCATCCCGACCACCACCAGCAGAGCGGCCACTTTTGCTGCTGCCATCTAAGGCTGCTTTTAAGGCAGGACTATCTAAAGGGTGCTTGATGGCATAATGCTTCTTTAAGTTGCTGTTGGTGTCATTCTAAAGCTTCAGCCTCGCAGTGCAATTTTTCTTGGCACAGAGGGCAAACCTGGCGTCCCTGCCGACACCACACTTGAAGAAGGTGTAGAGGTCCCTTTCCCTCCTGGAACCATGACCTCCCTCGGCTTGCTCGGCCTCGGTGTCGGCAATGTCCATGTCCTCGGCTCGACATGTGCCAGACATCAGCTTTGGACTCGAAAACTCTGGCAGTTGGATATCGCTGGCATCAGATTCACTCTCAGCGAGGCCGCTTGGGTTCGTGGACCTTGGTGTGTCAGACTGAGCACTTGGGTTTCTCGACCTCGGTGTGGATGTCACGTACTTATCCATTGTCAGCGGTGAGTAGAGTAGTCTAGCCTCCTTGGGTGTCCTCTCCAGAGTGTTGTCAGTGCAACGGTTGAAGAATGTCTGACTATTGTAGCACTGTTTAACTAAATCGTAACTTACGGGACGCGGTGACAAGAAAGTCTGCAGACTGTGCAGATTTGTAAACACTAAACAAGCGCTCTGATTGGCTGCTGCAGTCACCGGTGCATGCGCGGTGGCTGCGCGTCACTAACAAGCGTTCTGATTGGTTGGCAGCCAGCTGCGGTCACATGACGAGTCTGTGTGGTACAGATAAAGCAATGAGTTAAACACCACGAGTATATTTCCAAGTTCAAAGAAGGGCAGTCCAGGCAGTACTGTACTACTAGTCTTTGTTTCGCATTACTACACAGTCACACAGGCTTGCATATCGAGCAGTGGTCATTTGAGACACACACACACACACACACTTACACGCCCATACTGAAATAGAAGTAGAGAGAAGCGATAAAGTAAAACACAATGCTAATGGTCAAAGGCGTCTCTAGTTGTTACAGAAACATAGGCGTCACCACATCTGTATGCCATGGAAAAGTTGAAAACCAATGTTTGGTCGTCTTCGTTTTTTCGAATTTTTCCTGGGATACGGAGGTTCGGATTCGCGAAAAAAAAGACGTTCCGAATCCGGAAGCCCGAATCTTTTTTAACGTCGGTCCGAATCCAAACCTCCGAACCCAAATCCGGGATTTTGCCGGTCCGAACAAATCCGCGGATAAAGGTTCGCGAACATTTGTTCGGAACGCCCACCTCTGCTAAAAAACAAATATGAAATAGTGAAACTATGCCAAGGGAATATGGAATACACAGAAGATACAGAAATGGCTAAAGTCATGAGCAAACACTTCAAGTCAGTTTTCACTATAGGAAATGTACTAAAGAAAAACTGGTCACATACCTCAAAAACTGTTCTTATTCAAATAATAGTATCACAACTACAAACACTTACTACAATCCTGGACACTTCAAAATAACACCACGTATTGGAGAAATATTTTGAGGTATAGACTAAGTGGTCTTTGGGAGAGAACTGAGCAGAGCTTTAGAAGAGGACAACAAGAGTTGATGCATCTGTATAAAAAACTCTTTCTTGACTTCTTTTAGATTTTTTTTATAACCTCATGACTCCTGCCCCAGACCAAGAGATCTTATTTGTCAGTTTTAACAAGATAAACACAACTATCATGTCACCTCTTTCTCTTATTTCTTTCAATGATGGTAGGGCCATACATTTTATCCTGTATTTGTACATTTTTTTTGCAAGGCTGAGATCCAATTTGGTCATTGCTGTTTGTACTCTCTCAATCTTGTTTTTATTCACCACTAGCAGGTACCCATTACTGGTCCCTGTATATGTATGCATGTCCACAGACATATTTTCAACTTCTCATGTGTTCATATCTATTACCACATGAACATCTACAGGCATATTGTTCACCCATTCCCATTGCCCTATGCCCTCCTCTTGCATCCACTTTCTTACCTTTATGTACCCTCCCACTACCATTCATATTTCTTCCTTTTCTCCCCTTCTACACCATGTTCTCCACACTCTTCTATTACTTTTCAACCTCATTTGTCATTTATGAGCTGTTCCTTTTTCCTCACTTAATGATTTTTGGTCCCTCCATCTCCCTTTGAGTCATCTTAAACTTCTTTCTTCCTCTGATTTAGCATCATAAACACTTTTTACCAAACTGAGGTAAAAAGAATAGATATTTCATACACTAAATATTATTTTGAAAATTCAGGCCCTGCATTTAGTATGATACTTATTTTACTGTTTCAGGAGTAGAGCACCCCTCTTCAATGATCCAACCCTTCAGCAAAGGACATAAAGAGAGTGACAGTGAGAGGTGAGATTCACCACTATACATACTTGTATAAGGGTGCACCCACATATATATGTCACCAAGATATGACAAATACAAATAAAAACCAGTTTAGAATGATCACACCCCACCAGTATAAGGGAGGTAGCCAAAGTCAAAGGCATAAAATCCACTCCCACCCATTTCATCCCCACATACTCCACTCCTAGTCACCACCCCTCCCTCCCTCTTTTCTTGGCTCCTTCTGGATGACTGGTCATCCCTGCATCTTGCCCATTGTCCTGGGTCAGAGGCAGTGTAGCAAGACAGCACATCCACAGCAAAACTGCTTCATTTAATCAGCGACCCCCCTCTCCATCCCTTCATGCAGAAAAGGGAGGATAGGGAGAAATTCCTTCGGGTTGCATCAAAATATCATTCACACATACTCCCTCAACCCCCCATCCCCCACTTACACCCTCCCATGCATCACAGCATAATCCATACACAACCATTTTCTATTTTCCCTATTTTCTGTCTTCTCCCTTCCTTCCTAAACAAACATTCCCCTTTTTCCCAATGCCCCTTTTATTCCATCCATCCATCTGATCCTTTGTTGGCCCTCATGTTCACTCCTTCCACCTCTGCCTTCCATACCTCTTTTACTCTAACATTCTTCATTCATTCTTTCCATGCATCCAAACCATCCCAACACTCTTTCATCAACCCTATCTCCCAACACCCTTTTCAACCTCCCGCTCTCCTCCTCACCCTTTTGTTTCTCACTCTATCCAGCCTAGTAACCTCTACCAAACTTCTCAGGCATTTCATCTCGAACACATTTAAACTCTTCCTCTCTTATGTTCCATGTTTTTTGCCCTGTACAGTGCTGCTGGCACGATCACTTCTTGATACAATCTCATCTTAGCATCCATTCCCAAATGTCTATTTCTCATTACACTATTTAATCCCCCAAGGCATTTACCTGCTTCTCTCAATCTACATTCTACTTCCATCCCCACTCCTCCCTTTCCCACTACATTTGCACCCAAGTATCTAAACGTATCCACTTCCTCCAGTCTCTCTCCCTTAATACTCTCAGTTTGCTGCCATCCTCTCCCCTTATACATCACCTTACTTTTACCCACATTTATCTTCAACTTCCTTCTTTCACACACCTTCCCAAACTCCATCACTAACTTCCTTAATCCCTCCTCTGATCCTGCTATAAGTGCAGTGTCATCAGCAAACAACAACTGGCTTATCTCCCATTTTTCTCCATTTTCTTTAACCATCTCCAATCTCTGGCCCATTACCCTTGTGCTTACCTTAATCTACTCATTTATTCATATTCATTTATTTGCTGATGTATAAATTG
This sequence comes from Oratosquilla oratoria, assembly GCF_046742065.1. Lineage (NCBI taxonomy): Eukaryota > Metazoa > Arthropoda > Malacostraca > Stomatopoda > Squillidae > Oratosquilla > Oratosquilla oratoria. The sequence continues at coordinate 4,149,797 of NC_134787.1, read as the reverse complement.
AACAGCCAAGGCAACATAACACACCCCTGGTGAAGTCCCACCTTTACCTCAAACCACTCGCTCTCTCCATTTCTAATTCTACCACAGGCTCTTAACAGCTTTCCTCATATCCCATATATATGTAATACCTCCCATAGTACCTCCTGTATACCTTGCCATAAGCCTTTTCCAAATCCATAAAGGCCCAAAAAAATATCCTTACTCTTTCCCAAAGCTTTCTTACATATCTGCCTTACCACAAAAGTCTGATCCACGTAATCCTTACCTGTCCTAAATCCACACAGTTCCTCACCAATTACTCCCTCTGTTCCTCTCCTAATCCTCTCAATGAAAACCCTTCCCAGCTACACTCAACAAACTGATCCCTCTGAAACTACTACACTCACACTGCTGGTAGCTGTTGGTAGACAAATAGAACCCCGAAAGTAGTGTCTCATTTGTAGGGTTTTTACTTATTGTTGCTACATGTGGATACACCCTAAAGTGAAATGAGGGGATGAGTTTTCACCAATATCTCTGTCATCTCTCTACATTTTTCCTACAGAAAACAAGACTATTAATCAAAATATAAATACCCTTAACTAACTAAACACATAAAATATTAGGTAAAGCACAACAGTGGCATGATTTTGTTCACAAGGATAAACAAACTAATAAACTACAGTTCATAACAACAATTCTCTGAGGTCTGCATCCTAGGCAGCTGCCTTACCAGCCATAATACACTGGCCCTTATCACTGTCAAAGGAATGTTTGGTTAAGACACTGTTGAATTTGTGTTGGCCAGTGGATTATGTCAATTTGACTTAATAGGACATTTTGTAGTCAAGTTACCAATTTGTTTTGTTTCTTTTGGGACAGCTTACCCCGATCTGTTGGACCCTATGTGTTGCCCTGGTGGTGTGCCCTGATTGCTTGGTTTTTTGTGATTGGTATCATCGCTGGCAGCATCTTCTTTGTCTATAGCCGGTCTGTCATCTTTAATTCTACAAGTATGTCTGGCTGGTGCCATTCTTTCATCACAGCCTTCCTTGCTTCTTTCTTGGTCATTGAAAACCTGATGGTGAGTGTGAAGTAGAAAGGAAACAATGTTTTTTCTAGGAAATGAAATGATAATTAATCATGTGTGTATATATTGTATGTTGCTACATTGCTTTTGACCCAGGGCAGTGCCCGAGATACAGGGATGACCCGTCATCTAGGAGTAGCCAAGAAAAGAGGGAGGGAGGGGTGGTGAATGGGAGTGGAGTATATGGAGATAAAATGGATGGGAGTGGATTTATGACTTTGACTTTGGTTACCTCCCTTGTAAGGGGGAGAAAGCTATTGGTATATGTATGTATGTATGTATATTTATCTTGTTATATCTACTGCACAAGGGTATTCATCAACAATTAGTACATACATATACCAAGGCTTTTTTCCCCCTTGTGCCTTGTCCAAAAAGGACAAGGCACAAAAACATTCCCATCCATTTCATCCCCGAAAACACTCCACACCCGTCCACCCTCCCTCCCATCCCAGCACCCATTAGTACTTTAGGGATATAGAAACAAACCTATGATTTTTTTATATAAATTTGTAAATGCTTGGAATAGCTTAGAAGGTAATATAGCCCAAGCTTGAACAATATATGAGCTCAAAGCTAAATATGATAATTGGAAATTAAGGATAAAGATTAAGTTTGAACTGTACATGAATTTGAGGTTAGGTATGATAAATTGGAGAGTAGGAGATGGGACTCCTCTGTACTGATTCTAGTGAATTGATGTCCATTCTGTAGGACGGAGACCAAAACTGTACCTCATAGTCAAGGATGGGTCTAACTAACGCTAGATAGGGTTTAATAATTACCTCTGCACTTCTATTCATTAACGTCCTAGCAGTGAAACCTAATGCTCTGTTAGCTTTATTCCTGGTGTTAATGCACTGTTTCCTGGTTTTAAGGTCCGGACACACTAGAACTCCCAAGTCTCTCTCGCACTCAGTTTTCTCTAAAAGCATGCTATCTAAGCTGTATCTATTTTCGGGGTTGTGTAGCCCTACGTTTAACATGCTACACTTAGAGATATTGAAGTTCATTTGCCATTTCACTGACCATGTGAACAATTTGTTAAGATCATCCTGCAGAATCTCTGCGTCGTCTCCTGACCTAATTAGGCATCATATTTTAGTGTTGTCTGCAAACTTACTAACATCACTATTTATCCCGTTGTCTAAGTCGTTTATGTACATAATGAACAACAAGTGACCCAAAACCGAGCCCTGGACCAGGGACCCCACTAGTAACATTGCCCCACCTAGATTTTACTCCATTTATGGTGACCCGCTGTTTTCTGTTACTAATCCAAGCTCTAATCCATTCTAACACTTTTCCTCCTATGCCATGGCCTTTGATTTATTTAGTAGTCTCTGGTGTGGCACCTTATCGAATGCTTTGCTTTACAATTATGTAAATATCCATATGGGTGTCCTGCCCCCCCCTTTTTTTTTCTATGAGAGGGGATAAGAATGTTGTTGTTGTGTTACCATGCACATTGTAGAAAGCAGCTCAATGGGATGGAGTGAGAGGTTTGGTAATTCCCCTCTGCAATTCTCTCCTTTGAAGAGTCAAGGTAAAATAGGATTTAAAAGTATTTCTGAATCTGTGCATGTAAAAGTTGAGTAAATAGGATATGATTGATTTTTCAAGAAGAAGAATGATGTATGTGTTTTTATTGAGAGATTAAACTAAAAGAGAATGATGAGGTTGAATTTGGGAATGGGATAGGTATGAAGTCAGGAGTGGAGAAGAGTGGCTCTAATGGTGATTGATAAGATGTATTTACTAAAGACCATTTTAGTACAATGACGCCTATGTAGGTGTCATGAGGTGTGAGTGGGCACACGAGGATTTGGCGTTGACATTTTGATTATATATATTTTTTGTACAGTGAGTCCTCCTTATATGGTCATTCTTTATCCAGCAAATTCACAGTTACAGTATTTGGTAATTACTACCCTCAATTCTATTTACGGTAAGAAAAATTCAGATACGATATACATTAGATATTTTGAAGAGGAAAGAGCAGGGAGAAGGTACGTCTGCCATATCCTATTATTACATGTTATAATGAGTTCGGTATACAATAATTTCAATTTGGGGTAAGGTTTTCAGGAACGCATATGTACTATATAACGAGGACTCACTGTAGTCGTAAAGTATACGAGTTACCCCCAGATTCTGTGAACTGGTTTGATCACATTTTCTGAGTTTATTATTACTCACAGTAAAAGAGAACAAGCAATACAGCAGTGACTTTATATTTTATAATGTGAGTAGTGTGAGGCATTGTACATATGGCAGCTGATGCTGCACGCAAGAATTTGACTTGTACTGAAGTGGTTAATTGTAGTACAGTATATAGAGAAAAATTATACTTATGTTGCTGTCTCTTATTCTCCAACTATCATACCTATTTTTGAATTAATGTATAGTTCTAACTTGGGCTATATGATTTTCTTGGCTATTCTAGGGGTTTATGAATCTGTATGGCATACTTTAATTTTTCATATCCTTCAGACATGTGGTCTTTTTAATGTGTTCCCATGATCATTTGATATCCTCCCATTCCAAACCCCTTGATCATGTGATGCCATCCCATCCTAAAACAAGAGATCTCAGTTTACCCCCTTTATTGACCTGAACACTGCAATCAAGTCACCTCTTTCTATTATTAAAGAGGGATAAGAGAAAAACAAGAGGACATGAAAGGAAACTCAGAAAGGATAGTTATAGAAGAGATCTGAAAAAAAAAAAAATAGTTTTCCACACAGAGTGGTGGGTATCTGGAACAAATTGGATGAGGCAACAGTGTGTGTAGAAACTATACAAGAATTTAAGAACAAACTTGATGCTGAAAGATACAAAAATGGGTCACTATGAGCATAGCTCTCTTCCTGTATAATACAACTAGTTACAACTAGGTAAATATTAATTCAGTGCATCTGTATAAAAAAATGTCTTGATTAATCAAGACCTCATTATAGAGTCTGATCTTTGGCTGAATAAAATTATCAGGCATCAGCTAGAAAAAATGTGTAGATGTCATCAGTGAATTGACATGATTAAGATACTCACTTTGCATATATGCATAAGTGCTAGGCCCAAACCTTTCATACCTTCACCATTTCTGGCAGGTGGTGGTACGAGCTGTCTTCTTTGCCTACTGCTGCAAACCACAGAACATTGATGCTGATGATATTGATTATGATGAGAAAGCTCCTGTCCTCTTTATGGATGAGGAATGGCTTCACCCACGTAAGTACACAAATACCTATCTCACATACTCGAATTTAAGATCCATAATAAAAGGAGGTGAGCTCACCCCATACATAAAATGAAACAGCATACATGATGTTACAATGATGTGTGTCAGTCACCCTGCCAGAGATGTTGACAGAGGTAGACTATACCTCCTTCACCTTTCTATGTAAGGAGAGTTGACAGTGAGTAACTGCTCCCTTCCTCTTCCTCCAACCAGCTGATGTAGAAACCAACCCACACACTAACACAGCATAGTCAACAATCCCATGTTTTCCTTTAGAGAGATCTATGGGAGAGCCTGACTATTGCTGGCCACAATAAGATCACATGTTTTCAGGCGGTAAAATTCAGTGGAAGGGATTTCTCCTCGTCTTCTCTTTTTCTGCATGAGGGGATGGAGAGGTCGGTTCACCAATTAAATGAAGCGGTCTTGCTGGGGATGTGCTGTGTCTTGCTACATTGCTTCAGACCCAGGGTATTGGGTGAGATGCAGGAATGACCCATCATCCAGGAAGAACCAAGAAAAGAGAGATGGGGGAGGGGAGTTGAGTGGGAATGAAGGGGAAAAAACCCTTGTTATATGTATGTACGTATTATCATTATTAATCCATACTAGGTATTGACTGTATAGTTATATGCTAACAATAATTTAGGAACTTTAAATGGATTCTGCTGAATCAGAGCCATATATCATTCATTCATATCAGACTAATCTCCATATGCTGTCTTATGTGTGTATTTACCTAGTTGTATTATACAGGAAGGGAAGCTATGCTTGTAGTGACCTGTTTTTGTATCTCTCAGTATCTAGTTTGTTCTTAAATTCTTGTATGGTTTTTGCACAAACTATTGTTTTGTCCAATTTGTTCCAGACATCCATTACGCTGTGTGGAAAACTATTTTTTTCAGATCTCTTCTATAACTATCCTTTTTGAGTTTCTTTTCATGTTCCCTTGTTTATCTTTTATCCCACTTTAATAAGTCTTCTCTGTCAAGGATATCCATGCCTTTCATGATTCTGTATATTGCCAGTAGATCTCCTCTTTCTCTTCTTTGTTTCAGTTTTGGTAGTTCCAGTTTAGACAAACTTTGCTCATATTTCAATTTTGAGAGTTAGTGCCATCTTTGTTGTTGCTCTTTGGATTCTTTCTAATTTCTTTATATTCTTTTTTGTGCTGGGTGTCCATAGTGTCATAGCATACTCCAATCTTGGTCATATCAGTGTGAATATTAATTTTTTTACCATTACTTCATTCAAGTAGATTTCTCCAACTACTTTGTTTATATACTTGTCTGGTGACATGTCTTTGTTGATAATTACTCGTATGTACTTTTTAGAGCTAACTTTTTTTTACTTCCTTTGTACCAATTTTATATATTCCTGAATTTTTTTTCCAAACTCTATTATACTATATTTCTTGATGTTGAAGTTCACTTCCCACTTTTGACACCATTCCCAGACTTTCTCCAGACCTCTGTAGTGATTCAGTCTTATTCCATACTTTCTTTAGTAGTTTTGTGTCATCTGCAAAGAAATTATAACATTCTACACCTTCATTCATGTCATTTATATATATATAGCAAACACTTATCATTTCTTCCTAGGTTGAGTTTTTATCTCTAAGTATACAGATTTAAATTTTTGTTCATAATTTCACCCATTACTACATGTTCCTAAATGAAGAAACAAGGATGGAAGAGAAATAGAATATATTAAAAGAAATTAATAATGAGGGAGTGAACAAATATGTACCACAACAAAAGCAAGAAAGAGTATACATAAAAAGCTGGTGCAACAAAAAATGTAGTGTGGCTAAGGATAGAAGAGACAGAGCTTGGAAAAGATGAAGAAACAAAAAAAAGAGTTAACGGCAAGCATACATCAAACTAAGAAATTATTATGTAAAAATACGCAAAGATAAAAAGAGAAACTATGAAAGAGTCATAATAGAAAAATGCAAGGAACAACCTAAACTTTTTTACAGGTATGTAAATGGTAAACTGAAAAATAAACAAGAAATAGAAAAGCTGCACCAGGGAAATTATGAATACACAGAACTAGAAATGGCAGAAATTATGAGCGATCATTTCAAATAGGTATTCACAATTGAGAATTCACCTAACTGTGAGGGAATAGAGAGAGAGACCCCCCTCCCCCATGAAGGAAATAACTGTACCACAGAAGGAAATCAGCAACCAAATAAAAAACCTGATGTCAGAAAATCACATGGTCCAGATGTAATTGCAAATTGAATACTGAAAGAATGCATAGAGTTAACTGATAACATATACAATATAATTAAATACTCACTCCAAGAAGGAAAGGTACCACAAGACTGGAAAATGCAAACATTGTACCAATATATAAAGGAGGAAACAAGGAAGATCCGACCAACTACAGACTGGTCTCCCTAACAAACACAGTAGCAAAAATATGTGAAAAAGTTATCAAAAGTAGATGGGTTAAACATCTGGAAGAAAAAACTATACTGAATCCAAATCAATTTGGATTTAGACAAGGAAGATCATGTACAACAAACCTGATCTGCTTCTATTCAAGACTAATAGAAATAATACAAGAGAGGGATGGATGGGTAGACTGTGCCTTTCTAGACCTACAAAAAGCATTTGATAAGGTACCACACAAGAAACTAATAAGAAAAATAGAATCAATAGGTGGCATCAGAGGAAAATTATTGGAATGGATGGAAGACTTCCTGACTGGGAGAAAAATGAGGGTAGTAATTAGAGACAAACACTTGAATTGGGAAGAAATGATTAGTGGTGTCGGTGGTACGAGCTCCAATCATGTTTGCCATGTATATAAATGACATGTATGAAGGAGTAGAGTGTTATATGAATTTCTTCACAGATGACACAAAAACACTAAAGAGAGTAAGAACCGAGGAGGATTGTGAATCATTACAGTTAGACCTGGACAAAATCTGGAAATGGACTCAAAAGTGGGAAGTGAGCTTCAATATCAAGAAGTGTAGCATAATGGAGTTTGGAAAAAGTAAAAACAGAATATCAAGAAACTATAAGATTGGTGAAGTAAAAAAAGTGAACTTGTAAAGAGACCTTGGAGCAATAACCAGCAAAGACATGACACCAGGCAAACATACCAGTAAAATAGTTGGAGAAACCTTCTACCTCTTAAGATCGATGAAAGTGGTATTTGACTACTTGGATGAGGAAATGATTAAAAAAATAATAGTTACACTTATAAGACAAAAGCTGTAGTACACAGCAATACTATGGACACCCAGTACTAAAAAGAATATAGAGATTAGAAAGAATACAAAGAGCAACAACAAAGTTGGCACCAACTCTCTCCAAATTAACATATGAACAAAGATTGTCCAAATTGGAATTACCAACTCTGGAACAAAGAAGAGAAAGAGGAGATCTGCTGACTATAGAATCATGAAAGGAATGGAAATCCTAGATAGGAATGATTTACTAAAATGGGACAATAGAAAAACAAGAGGACATGAAAAGAAATTCAAAGGAAACTATAGAAGAGATCTGAAAAAAATAGCTTCCCACATAGAGTACTGGATACCTGGAATAATTTAGATAAAGAAACAGTGTGTGCAAACACTATTCAAGATTTTAAGAAAAAACTTGATGCTGAAAGATACAAAGATGGGTCACCACAAGCATAGCTCCCTTCCCGTATAATACAACTAGGTAAATTATCCTGTTTTTGTATTGGTATGAATTTATCCATTCTTTCATTATATATTTCTTTTAATATCATCCATTTCTCTTCCATCTGTGTTTCTTCATTAAAGGAGTTTTCCTAATTCACTTTTTGAAAGAATTTTCCGAGTTTCCCAAAACCCATTTTGTTATACATTAGCCCTCCTTTTCTGTATTTCTCATTTCTTCCCAAATAAATTTCCTCTTTTAGTTCAAATTTGATTAGTATGCTGTCACTCTTCCCAATTGGTGTCTTGTATTCCATTTTATCCACAATTTCAGGCTCTGACATAAATATTATGTCTAGTCTCAATGGTTCTTCATTATTTCTATATCTGGTATTCTCTTTTACCCATTGAGTCATTGTGTATTCAATGGTCATGTCCAGTAGTATATTTCCCCAAAAGTCCTCTCCACCTTTCACTGTCATCTCTCCAATATATTTCTTTAGGTGTTAAAGTCACCCATAATTACTAAATTTCCTCCTTTCAGTATTTCATTTAAAGTATGCCTTGCGTCTTCCAACATTTTGGAATGGTCACTCACTATCCAAGAATGTGTTTTTGGGGGGCACATATATCACTACAAATTTTCTACTTTTCATATTACTATTTTCAAGTTTTATCATAATCAGTTCCACATTATTATTATTTCCTTCTGTTATCTTTGCCACATTTAAACCTTTCTTTGTCAAAAACATGATTCCTCCACCCTGTTTTTCATCTCTATTTTTTATCCAATGATTATATAAACCTTGTCCAACAGTATTTAATGGCAGTGGACCTTTTAATTTCTTCTCCACAAGTTCATTATATTCAGCTTCTCTTCCACCAGATAATCATTTAATTCATTTAATCCTGAAATCATGCCATCTATGTTGATATGTGTTACTTTTAATTTTTCATTTTTCCTCTTTTATATATATATATATATATATATATATATATATATATATATATATATGTATTTACCCAGTTGTATTCTATGGGAAGGGGAGCTATGCTCATGGTGCCCCGTCTCATGTCCCAACATCTAGTTTGTTTTTAAATTCATGTACCCCGGTATAGTGTTTGTACACACTAATATTTCATCCAGTTTGTTCCAGACATCCACCACTCTGTATGGAATGCTGTTTTTTTTTTTTTTTTTTTTTTTTTTTCCAGATCTCTTTTATAACTGTCATTTTTTAGTTTCTTTTCATGTCCCCTTGTTTTTCTTCTATCCCAGTCTAATAAGTCTTCTCTATCAAGGACTTCCTTGCCTTTCATAATTCTATGAATGGTCAACAGATCACCTCTTTCTCTTCTTTGTTCCAAGGTTGGTAGTCCCAGTTTAGACAATCTTTGCTTATATGTCAGTTTTGAAAGTGTTGGGGCCATCTTTGTCATTGCTCTTTGGATTCTAGTTTCCTTATACTATTTTTTGTACTGGGTGTCCATAGTGTCGCTGCGTACTTCAGTCTTGGTCTTACCATTTCCTCATCCAAGTAATTAAAAGCTGTGTTTATTGATCTTAACAAATTGTAGGTTCCTTCAACTATTTTCTTTATCTGTTTGTCTGGGAACATGTCTTTGGTGATAATTACTCCTAGGTCCTTTTCAGAACCAACTTTCTTTACTTCCTTTGCACCAATTTTATATTGTCCTGATATTCTTTTTTTACTTTTTCCAAATTCCATTATACTACATTTCTTAATGTTGAAGTCCACTTCCCACTTCTGACTCCATTCCCAGACCTTGTTCAGATCTCTCTGTAGTGATTCACAATCTTTTTCTGTACTTTCTTTAGTAGTTTTGCATCATCTGCAAAGAAGTTCATGTAACATTCTACACCTTCATCCATGTCATTTACATATATAGCAAACATTATCAGAGCCAGTACTGATCCCTGTAGGACACCACTAATCATTTCTTCCCAAGTAGAATTTTTATCTCTGAGCACCAATCTAATTTTTCTTCCATGCAAGAAATCTTCCATCCATTTCAATAGTTTTTCTATATACCTCCTGTTGTTTTGAGTTTTCTTAATAATTTTTTGTGTTGTACTTTATCAAATGCCTTTTGCAAGTCCAGGAAAGTACAGTCTGCCCATCCATCTCTTTCTTGTATTATACCTAGTTGTATCTTACAGGAAGGGGAGCTATGCTCCTGGTGTCCTGTCTCTGTATCTCACCATATCTAGGATGTTCCATGCATCCACCACTCTGTGGGGAAAGCTGTTCAGAGTATTTATTGACCTGTTATTAAATTTATGGACATGATTGATGAAGTGCCACCTTGTAAATAGAAAAGGTTAAGATCTCTTGCATAGAACTGTATATCTAAAATTTTATGAGTTACTGTGTTCTGATGGCGAACTTGGAAAAAGAGGAAAAATTTACAAATCCAATAGATGGGGAAACAAATAACAAACAGATACAGAAAATTATAAAAACATTAGATACTCATAACAGAATCCCCCCTCCCCTTACCCATAAAGTAGTAGGAGTAACCCAAAAACAAAAGTACAATTTCATAAACACTTCTCCAGAACAAGTTTCAAACACACAACTCTAGAAAATAGTAAAATAACAAAACTGATATGAAAAATTAAACTAGACATAGGTGCCAAACTTTTTTTTTTTTTTTAGTTGTGGAAAGGGTAATAGAGAAAGTTAGAAAACATCCATGTTGAAGGCCCAGACAAGATCTCAAATATTCATTTAAAACACTTTTACCTAAATATAATAAAAGCCTTGTTTGATACCTTCAACCACACCTTGTTATGCAATAAAATTCCATAAGTCAATCTCTCAGTTACCCCAGGCCTAAAAAGGTTAATTCTCTCATTGTGACCTCAGTTTTGCCATTTTGCTCTTTATGTTGTCCAGTTGCCCAAGAACAGCACTTGTCCACAGGTCCCCGAGGGCCACCGCCACGTCTCGTGCATGATATCATAGGCAACAGAGACATTTCAGACTTGAAAGAGCTTAGCGACAAACTGGTGCAGGAGAGGGCCATGAAACTCATCCTTCGAGACTTAGCCTTCTATTTTGTCTTCCTTGGGATCCTCTGGGTCGTCAGCTCTATCAACCCAAATGCTATCTACATGGTTCAGAATTTCCGTAATGCCTTCATCAAGGAAGGGGACCCCATATGGGATTACAAGAACAAGGTAAGTTAAAGGGCCATCTATGGTAATAAGGGGTCAAATAAACAAACAAGCAGGCAGGCAGATAGGTAAGTTGTATTTATCTAGTTGTGTTTACCTACATGATATAAATAATCAGTCTGTCAATCCATTGCCCCAGTTCTCTTTTGAACTGGCAACAGCCACTGGATTGGTCCATTAGTCACTCAAAAAAGAAATCTTGTGTTGTCTGGGTATGACAGGTGGGGCAGCACAAAATGAGGTATATTTACCTAGTTGTATTTTAAGGGAAGGGGAGCTATGCTCGTGATGTCCCGCCTTTGTATCTTGCAGTGTCTAGTGTGTGATGTCCTCTGTGTCCTCTGATGTCCTCTGTGTAATGGTTGCATCTAGGGCAGTTTGCTTCCATAGTCAGTCTCACTATGCACTGGCACCATCCTAGTGCTAGGCATTGACCTAAATACAAGCATGCTAGTGCAGTTCTTACCTGTTGTGGGGCAGATGCCTAGGGATTCAGTGAAATAGTCTTGAAATGCTTGCCCTGTTATCTAAATGTAAATGTGTTCCTGCATGATGTGTTGTGTGGTGTAGGCAGTAGGCTGTTGTAGATGTTTGAGTAGTACACTTTTTTCAGTTGGTTATGTTTGTATGATGCAATGAGGTGGGTGATCATGGCTAAGGGCTCCTACAGAAAACTGTACCCATCATTTTTATGTCCTATTCCATAGGGAGGATTTTGGTTTATGTATGCAAGTTTTATATTGGGGTGGTTTTTAGTGCATCCCATTATTACTTTGTACATTTTGTAAGATGTCTGTGTTTGCCATCCAGATTGTTGGAAACCATGCTGTGAAAATGCGGTCAAGCACAGCTCCCAAGAATCATTTGCAGACTATGACTAGAGCAGCTTCCCCACCCATAACCCTGTTGTTTAAAGCCTGCACCTGCAACTGATTTCAACATGCTTAACCTCTTTCTGACTTTTACCTTCAAGTTCCTAACTTGTAGTCTTTCTTGATTTATTCTCATGACCTCTTAACCTCTTCAATACAAGTCTAATTCTCACTTGCAGCATCAGATGTCTAATGTACAATGCATCACACTACTTGTGTTATAAAATATAAAGTAACTGCTATATTACTCATTATCTTTCACTCTGAGTAATAGTAAACACAGAAAACATGATCAAACTAGTTTACAGAATTCAGGGGTCACTCAGCTACAACTACAAATTAGGTACAGTGAGACCTCTCATTAACAGACGTTAATTAGCTGTGTTTGCAGTGTTTTTGCTGTGTTTTCAGTGTTTTGGAGTGGTTATTGAGTGGTATAGTGATTGCACACACTAAACAACAGCACCAAAAAGACCGAAAACACCGCAAACACAGCTAATTAACGTCCGTTAATGAGAGGTCTCACTGTATAATCAAGATGCCAAAGCCGGCATTCTTGTATAACTAATTATGTCTCATAGGCATCATTGTATGGAAGAAGTTAAAGCCCTCCTATCCCTAATCAAGAGATCTCTTCTGCTAATGTAGTCAATCCTGTGTAGTGACCTGAATACCTTAATCATACCACCTTTCTATTCAATCTTTCAAAGTTGGCCAATCCAGCACTTTTATTCTCTCCTCATATGATTTATCTGCCAGGCTGGGAACCAGTTTAGTTACTGCCCTTTTGTATTCTGCCAATCAAGCTTACATCCTTCACTCTGTGTAGGAACCATACCACTGATATATACAAGAATTTAAGATCAAACTCGATGCTGAAAGATACAAAAGCGGGTCACTATGAGTATAGCTCTCATCCAATGAAATACAACGAGGTAAATTTGCAAACATGTTAGTATAGCTTATAATACCTTCTTTCATGTCATAGAGAAACATTTTTGGTGACAGTGCTTAACCTTGTGAAATACCACTGGTCACAGCTTCCTATCCTGACACCTTATTCTTTACTACTAGTGTAGTAGATTGTATGAAGGGTTGATTGTGCCAACAGTGCTGTATGGGGCAGACACATGGAACATAAGAGAGGATGAGTATGAATATGAGATGAAATGTCTGAAAAGTATGGTAGGGGTTACTAGTCTGGATAAAGTGAGAAACCAGGAAGTGAGGAGAAGAGCAGGGGTGGAAAGGAAATTGGAAGATAGGGTTGATTAAAGAGTATTGGGATGGTTTGGACATATGGAAAGAATGAGTGAAGAAAGATTAATAAAAAATGTGGAAGGCAAAGGTGGAGTGAGTGAACATGAGGGGGCAACAAAGGATGAGATGGATGGATGGGGTAAAAGGCTCATTGGAAAACAGGGGAATGTCTGTTGAGGAAGGAAGGGAGAAGACAGAAGAGAGGGGTGAGTGGAGAATGGTTGTATATGGATGATGCTGTGATGCATGGAAGGAAGTGGATGGGGGAGGGGGAGGGAGTATGTGTGAATGATATTTTGATGCAGCCCAAAAAGATTTCTCCCCATCCTCTCTTTTTTTCTGCATCAGGCGGGATGGAGAGTGGTTCACTGATTAAATGAAGCAGCCTTGCTGTGGATGTGCTGTGTCTTGCTACATTGCTTCTGACCCAGGACAATGGGCAAGATGCAGAGATGACCCATCATCCAGGAAGAGCCAAGAAAATAGGGAGGGAGGAGTGGTGAATGGGAGTGGAGTATATGGGGATGAAATGGGTGGGAGTGGATTTATGTGTAAGGGGGAAGAAGCCATTGGTATATATATGTACTAGTGTAGTATATATTAACTCAAAGTTGTTCATGAGTGCTAGTGGCAAAGTTTGTTGTCTTTGGTAATAGTAGTGGCTCCATCTGTTATCTTTGTGGTTGTGGTGGTGCCATCTGTTTTCTTTGGTAATCACAGAGAAAGAGTATGACAGTTGGGAGATGGTTGTCCAGTTGCCTGTTATTTGGTTGTAGGAGCTCCTTCCTTTATAAATTGTCATATTCAAAGTGATTTTTTTTGTCGAAGAATAGCTGGTGGACACATGGTAAGAGGTAAGTCCAGTTAAGTAACAACAACTAGGTAAATACAATCCTTAGTAAGTCCAATATCAAATTACAGTAAATATGTTGAATTTATTATATTTATTGGACTGATGACCCTCCCCATTTTGTCCATTATTGAAGAATCTATATCCAAAGGCTTCTTTCCCATTATAAGGGAGGTATCTAACCAAGGCATGCACCTATTCCTAAACCCATCTATCACCCATTTGTTTATCTTTAAAACTACTTGTGAATGAACAGCAATCCTAACCCCCCACCCACCCACTGCCCAGGTTAAAAGTAATGCAGCAAGACATGGTAGCATTGATGGATGATCATAATTTAATCATGGTCTTTTCATAATTTTATCCATTTCCAGTAGAGTGATCATGATTGGGTGAAAGGATGATACCTGAAAGGATGCTCTTCCCAACTGCTATGTGAATCATTTTAATTAGATGAGGAGGTTGCCATATGATGAAATGTAGGGGGAGGGAGTAACTCAGCTCCATCTATTGGGCCCTGCTGTGAAAGTTCTATGCCTCACTGCATTGTCATCAGTCCAATCAATGTAGTTGGGGTCATGAATAACCTTTCATTCATGAGGTGCTAGAATGAGAGGGTCATTAAATGGCTTTTAATGTATGTTAAGTGTGTTTGTGCTTTGACTTAACTACCCCCTTCATAAGGGTGAATAGACCATTGGCATATATGATACATGTATATACAAATTCAGATTAATGTCGACTATGTACCATTTAATTTTCCTTTTATGTTGCCATTTCTTGAGCTCAGGTGACAAATTCAGATCTGTACTGGCGCTGGCTGAAGACAGTAATGCTGGATGAGTTAAGGACAAGACGCTGGTACAATGGTGAACCCCCATATGGACTTCGTGGGTTCCTTGATGATAAGGTCAATCGGATTATGGGCTACGCTATACTCAGGCAAATCCGACTTGACAAGAACAAATGCAGGTGAAACATTGGTTGCACTATGAAACTTCTGACCATATTCACCCTTTATCTTCCCATACCTACTTCCGTGACTTTGCACTGATCAATTAGATGATCTTATTTAGCGTAGAACCTCTAGATCAGTGGCTCGTAACCTGGGGTACCTGTATCTCCAAGGGGTATGAAAACCTTAAACATAGAGGTACGAGACATGATAACCAATGCATGATACTGTATATTTACAATGAGAAAGCAAAGCAAGGTTTGTATCACTAATCCTTTTCATATGTTTGCATTGTATTTGTATTGGATGGGGATATGAGAACATTTTCTGAGATATCAAGGGGTACAGGCACTGAAAAAGGCTAAGAACCACTCTTCTAGATTCAAAATAAAAATTAATGAGTTTCTGAGATCATTAAATATGACCACTTAAATCACTAAGTAGGATGGAGTTTGTCAATCAGTGTCCATTCAAGGATAGAGGTTAAAGAGTACAGCCGCAGCCTCAGTGGAGCACTTCTTGGAATAAGCTATTATGGTTAATTATACCAACAATCAAATATGTAGATCATGCATTACAGTATTTTTGCCAATAAAAACAAGTCATTAATAATAAATGCTGCTTCTGATTTTGATTAACTAGAAACATGCAGCTCCACAGTGGCTGGCAACAATCCTTGGGCCCTTCCAAGGATTTCACTGGGAAGAAATTTAAGGCTGTTGTCTGTGTTGCATCAGTTAGTTCATTATACCAGGTGTCTCTTACAGGAAACCCATTGACCCCAGGTAATCAGCCACAGCCACCAGTTTGGCCTACAAGTCATTCAGAGAAAAGATTTTGCATTCATTATTTTAGGTGAGAGTAGGGTAGTATAGAAGGAAGTGCTCGGTGTCTTCTATGTGGTAGTTCCAACTGAGTTGGAGTCTGTTGCCAGCCTATTCTGTGTTGGTACTGTTACTGTTGTAATGTGGTGATAGCTTGAATGTAGTCATACTGGTGTGGTTGTCACATTCTTGTGAGTGATTTCTCAGTTAGGTTGATGCTTGGGAGAGTCTGGTGAAGTATACAATTTGGAATTCTGTTGTGGATTTTTTTTTTATATTTATTTGTTTATTTATTTATTTTTATTTGTTTTTTTCTAGTACAAGGGGCATGCCCTGGAGAAGTTTGACCATACTTTTTTTTTTTTTTTTTATCTATTTCAGTAGTTGATGCTTGTGATATGGTGTGACCCATTCCTCCTCCACTCCTAGTTCTACTCTATCCTTCACTGCATCCCACTCCTCTCTCAGCTTCTTCTTATACTCCTCCTTTTCTTTCTCATTTAAGCAGTTCACTCTAAGTACCTCCCTACCATCTGCCCTTTTCCTCCTCCATCTACCCTCCACTCTCAACCCACCTTCCACCAGAAAACAATCTGACACTCCCCCCCCAAACATGTACATCCTTAACTCTTCCTACCATACTCCTGGTTACCACTACACTGTCCATCAATGCTCTGTCTGCCACCCTTCCATCCACCACCCTCTCCCATGTGTACTTATGCTTGACTTTCTTCCTAAACACTGTATTTGCTGTCATCAACTCTCTTTTGAGACACATCTCCACCATCAATTCTCCACTACAATTTTTACCTGGACCTCCATACTTCCCAATCACTCCATTGGTTCATTTCCTACCCTAGCATTAAGGTCTCCCAATACAACTACATTGACATTTCTCCCTAATCTCTCTATGCACTCATTTAAATCTACCCAAAAATTCCCTCTCCTCTACACTCTTCTCACTACCAGGTCCATACTCACAAAAACCCACATCTCCCTTCCCAGGTTCACCTTCATCCACATCAACCTTGAAGAAACCTCCTTCCACTCCACTACACGCTTACCTATCTCTTCACTTACTAGTATAGTCACCCCTTCTCTCCCTCATCCTCTCTTCACTCCTGAGAACCTCCCAACTACACTCCCAAACTCACTCTCGCCCCTCCTTTTCAATTTAGTTTCACTCAAAGCCAACACATCCATCTTTCTTCTCACAAACATACTGCCTATCTCTTCCCTTTTACTCTCATCTGTACCACATCCATACTCCTAGACCCTCTTATGCCTTTACTTTTTTTTTTTTTTTTTTTTTTTTTTTTTTTTTTTTTTTTTTTTTTTTTTTTTTTTTTTTTTTTTTTTTTTTTTTTTTTTTTTTTTTTTTTTTTTTTTTTTTTTTTTTTTTTTTTTTTTTTTTTAAAGAATTTCCCCTATGGGGCTACAGGTAGCAGGCTTCCTAATCCTAACCCCTGTCCCATTTTTTGTCCCCTCTTACAACTCAAGTGGAACTTGGTGACAGCATTCTATTCCCCACCACAGGGTAGGTGAAAAAAGGAAATGAATATTCAGAGAAATGGTACAGGACAGTAACAAGGGGTTGGGGGACAGCATAACGGAGGGACAGTCATAGTATAATAAAAGTGTCATCATTTCTCTATGAACAGAGTCTTCCTCTATCACAGACAAAAATGATGTGTGGCTCTGGTCCATAGGGGCACCCCATATAGACCCTAAAGTATCAACTGCATGCTACTTTGCCACAATAACATGCAGCCAATACCCCAGACGGGGACAATACCCCAGATGGGGACTTGTAATTGTACTTATTGTTATTTTTACTTATGTGCATAACCTTGCATTTACTTGTGTTAAATTTCATTAGCCACTTTTCAGACCATTGCTGTAGTTTATCTAAATCTTCTTGAATATATAATTGCTTTAAGTGACCATTTGCCATTCCATACAGTTTTGTATTATCAGCAAATTTGGAGACAATAGATTTCAGTCCTTGGTGTATATCCTTTATATATATTATAAATAGAAATGACCCAAGAATGGAACCCTAAGGAACTCCACTCATAAAAATTTTCCATCAAGAAGTTTTGTCATTTAGAACAACTCATTATTTTTTATCGTTTAACCCATTACTAGTCCAACTTAATAGGCTACCACCTATTCCATGTGAAGCTAATTTAGTAAGTAGTCTTTTGTAGAGGGGCAGTATCAAAAGCTTTTGCAAAGTCTAGATATGTTAAATCTATGTTGTTTCTTTTGTCATAATATGAGATGACTGTGTTGTAGAATTTGAGTAAGTCATGCAAGAAAAATTCTTTCTGAATCTATGTTGGCTATTATTTATCAAACAGTTACTTTCTAAATGGTGTTTGATAGTATCTCTGATGATAGTTTCCATAATTTTTCCTATGATTGAAGTCAAGCTTAAAGGCCTATAGTTACTTGGTTTCTTTTTGTCTTCTTTTTTGAATATGGGAGTAATGTTAGCTAGTTTTCATTGTCTTGGACATCTCCAGATATAATTTTTCTCTTTCTTCTTCTTCTTCCTCTTTTTCCAATTATCTCCTTGTCTGTGTAGTGTAAAGGCACTTTTATGTTGTTTGTCAATCATCTGTATGCCTCACCTCTCTTTTGTTTAAGTGTTTGTCAGGCAACAATTTATCCATGCCCAATAATCACAGATCCTTCTCCTCTTGCTTTTATAATTCTCAATTTCTTTTAAGTAATTTACTGTCCTCTTGAGCTTTTATTCATTTCCAATACTACGTATATTTTGGAATTGAAATTCATCTTCCATGCTTGGTATGTATGTATATACATGTATATATATATATATATATATACATATGTATATATATACATGTATATATATATATATATATGTATATATATATATATATGTTATATATATATTTATAAATACACACACATATATATATATATATAGATGTTTATATATATATATATATATATATATATATATATATATATATAATTTTTTTTTTTTTTTTTTTTTTTTGGGGGGGGGTGGTAACCACCAAGAAAATCAGAAGGAAACAGTAATTCCCAAGTGTTTTCATGTTATTCAGGTGAATAACATGAAAGCGCTTGGGAAATTGTTTCCTTCCGATTTCCTTAGTAGTTGCCAGCAAAATTTGTGGATCACGTGTTACTTTAGTGGTCTTTCTGCATATATGTATATATATGTATATATATGTGTATATATATATATATATATATATATATTTATATATATATCTATATCTATATATATATATATATATATATATATATATATATATATAATGTCTAGATCATGTATGGATGTTTGTGAGTCTATCATATTGGTGTTTCAGTGTGCCTTACTCCATGCAAGAGAATGTCGAATGGTGCAGTGGCATCCGAGGCATTGAACTGGAGGACTCAAGAGACTACTGTGCGCACTGGAAGGATACAGAAGACTTTGAAGGTGCCTGCAAAACTCCAGAATTCAGGTGAAGGAAGGGGTTACAATTGAAATTTTGTATTTGTGACTTTGATGACACTAATATAATTTATAGTATGATCATGATGGCATTAAAGCAGCTCCATCCCTTTTACTAATCTTGATTATGATTGGCTGACATTTCTTTAGATAGACAATACCCACACACACGTACATCGGATTCACGGCAAAGATTGGAACTCCGGAAAAGAAGTGCAATTTTTATGGATCTCAATGATGAGGGAGTACCTCTGTTGTATTAGTAGGGAAGGGGAAAGCTCATGGTGTGGTGGGAAGGTGAAGTAAAGGAGAAAGAGAGAGATTACTGATGAAAATGGAAGGGAATGGGGAAGGGGACGAACGGGCCCCGGATGTTAGGAGGGGTGTAAACAAATGGGGGGGCAGAACACACAGATGAGGAACAACAAGGAAGCAGAGGTGTCAAAAGTAGAAATATAGATAATAGCAGATCAATGGAAAGAGAAGATAACTGCTTTTATGGATTTAATGAGGGAGGAGGTGACAACCTCCCCTCGACTAGTAAATCTAGAGGAGAATCTAAAAAAATGAACGAAACATGGGAGGTTAAGTTTAACCAATTAACACTAGTTACCCAAAGAGTTGATTAACTGGAAGAACTAAAGAAGGAGAATCAAAACCTAACTAAAGAAATAGAAGAATTACAAAGACAGTTAATAGAAGTAAAAGATGAGAATGAGGAATTAGATGATAATTATAAAGAGAATAAAGAGTCCATAGGAAAAGAAGCACAGGGTTGGAGAAAAGTCCAAGAGAACAACAAAGTTGTATTTAGAGATATATTGACACAACAGATGAAAGAACAAACAAAGGACACAGTTATTAAAGTGATGAGAGAAAAGGAGAATATAGTAAGAGACTTGGAAGACAAAAAGAAATGTATAATTATATTAGGGATGGAAGAGAAGTATCATCCAAATAGAACCACAAGAGTAAAAGAGGAAAAGGAAAAGATAAACAAGATATTAGAAGTAGTTCAAGAGGATGGACAAGAAACAAGGAAAGAAATTGAAGAAATATATAGAATAGGGAAATATAATACAGATAAGACCAGACCAATTAAGACCAAATTCAGGTCACAAACGACAGCAGAAAATATCTAAGCAAAAACAGGGAAACTAGCATACAGTAATCAATATATACAGGTGTGGATAAAAAGAGAAATGAATGAAAAGGAAAGAGAGGAGGAAAAAACAAAAAGACTAGAAGCTAAGGAAAAAAATGAGAAAAGAACAGAATCAGAAAAAGAGAAATTTTATTGGAGAGAAGTGCATATGAAAGTGAGGAAATGATTCATAGCAGAGAAAAATGGAAAGGAAGCAGAAAACATGATGCCAGTAGCAGAAAATTAAAAGTGTCTTACACAAACATAGATGGCTTAATAACAGGCTTTCATGAACTGAATGATTACCTGAAGGAAAAAGAACCGGACATAATGGGAATTGTAGAGACAAAACTGAAAGGTCCACTACCACCCAACAGTGTAGGACATGGTACATATAATTATTGGATAAGAAACAAAGAGGTAAAACAAGGGGGTAGAGTTATGTTCCTGACTAAGAAGGATATAAACATAAGGAATGTCACATATGGAAAGAATAGAGATGATTATGATGGAAGTGGAGGACAGGGATGGGAAGAGCAGGAAGTTTGTAGTAAATTATGTGCCTCCTAAAATGGCTTCATGGGAAGAGAGAGAACACAAAAATATGTTAGAAGACACAAGGATAACACTAAATAAGATAATGGAAGATGGAGGAAGAATAGTTATAATGGGTGACTTTGGAAAAAAAAATCTGTTGGGAAGAGATGACAATGAAAGATGGAGATGACCTATGGGGAAATATACTACTTGATATGATTATAGAACATACAATGACACAATGGATACAAGAGAATACTAGGTATAGAAATGAGGAAGAACCATCGAGACTGGACCTAATAATCACATCAGAACCCGAAATAGTGGACAAGATTGAATATAAGATGCCAATAAGTAAAAGTGACCACATATTGGTTGAACTGGAACTAAATGAGGAAAAATACATGGAAAAAACGAACAATATAGAAAGGGAAGATTGATGTATGGATTTTCTTTTATAAAATAAGAGAATTCTTTCAAAAAGCAGACTGGGAAAGGATACACAAGGAGGAAACAACAGTAGAAGAGAAATGGAATATTTTGACAAAAATTTATAAAGGAGTGGAAAAGTATGTTCCAAGACAAAAACAAGAAAAAGGATATGTAAAGTGTTGGTACAACAAAAGATGTAGGGAGTTAAAAGACAAAAGGGATAAAGCTTGGATAAAATGGAAAAAAGACAAAAGACCTGAAAAATGGAAAATATATACTAGTTATAGAAATGAATATGTACAAGTGTGCAGAGAAGAAAAGAGAAAATACAAAAAAGATGTCATAGAAAAATGTAAAGATCAACCAAAACTATTTTACAGATTTGTAAACAACAAACTGAAAAACAAACAAGAATTAGAGAAACTACGACAAGGAGGAGTTGAATACACAGAGGAAATAGAAATGGCAGAAATTATGAACAAGCATTTTAAATCGGTGTTTATGAGGGAGAATATGCAACCTAGAGATACTGAGTAGGAGAAAGTCCCCCCTATGAAAGAGATAGAAGTAACAAGGAATGAAATAATGAATCACTTGAGTAATCTCGATGTCAGAAAATTGCATGGACCAGATGAAATGGCAAACTGGATTTTGAGAGAATGCAGGAATGAATTAACAGACAAAATACATAGTCTAATAAGCAGTTCATTGAAAGAAGGAAAAGTTCCAGAAGATTGGAAAAGAGCAAATATAGTACCAATATATAAAGGGGGAAGCAAGGAAGACCCTACTAACTATAGACCGGTCTCTCTTACAATCACGATGGCTAAAATCTGTGAAAGAATTATCAAAACTAGATAGGTAAGGCATTTGGAAAAAAAGAAAGTACTAAATCCAAGGCAATTTGGATTTAGATAAGGATAATCATGCGTCACAAACTTAATGTGTTTCTATTCAAGGCTAATAGATGTAATACAAGAAAGATGGATGGGCTGATTGTGCATTTCTAGACCTGAAAAAAGCTTTTGATAAGGTGCCACATAAGAAATTGCTAAAGAAATTAGAAACTGCAGGAGGAATACAGGGCAAACTGCTGAAGTGGATGGAAGACTTCTTTCATGAAAGAAAAATGAGAGTGGTGATAAGAGACAAACATTCTAATTGGGATGAAGTGATTAGTGGAGTTCCACAAGGAACAGTTCTGGCCCCAATAATGTTTGCTATATATATTAATGATATGGATAAAGGAATTGAAAGTTATATGAGCTTCTTTGCGGACAATGCAAAATTGTTAAATAAAGTGAACACTGTAGAAGATAGTCACTACAGAGTGATCTCAATAAAGTATGGGAATGGAGTAGGAAGTGGGAGATGGAATTCAATATCAAGAACTGTAGTATAATGGAATTTGGAAGAAGCAAAAAAATAGTGGGATCATATAAATTAGGAGAAGAAGAAATTTAAAAAGGTAGGAAATGAGAAGGACCTGTGAGTCATTACTATGAATAATATGTCCCCTGAGAAACATATAAACAAAATTTTTGGAGAATCTTATAATTTGATAAAAACAATCAAAAATGGTATTTACATACCTGGACGAAGAAATGGTGAAGAAAATACTAGTCACTTTGATAAGACCAAGATTGGAGTATGCAGTGATGATGTGGTCACCAAGTACAAAAAAATGTATAACAAAACTTGAAAGAATACAAAGAGCAATTATGAAATTGGCACCAACACTCTCAGAACTATCATATGAAAAGAGACTAAAAAAAAATTGAGCTACAGACATTAGAGCAAAGAAGAGAGAGAGGAGACTTGATAACTATTTATAGAATCATGAAAGGCATAGAAACTATTGATAGAGATGATCTAATAAAATGGGATAGTAGAGATACAAGAGGACACGTAAAGAAAATCAAGAAAGACAGTTATAGAAGAGACCTAAAAAAGAACAGCTTTCCCCACAGGGTAATAGATGTTTGGAACAAGTTAGATGAGAATGTGGTGTGTGCAAAAACGATACACGAATTTAAAAACAGTCTAGATAAAATGAGATATGAAGATGGGACACCACGAGCATAGCTCCCCTTCCTGTAAAATACAACTAGGTAAATACTTGGATGAAGAAATGGTAAAGAAAATACTAGTCCCACTGATAAGGCCTTAATTGGAGTATGCAGCAGCACTATGGACACCCAATACTAAAAAGAATATAAGGAAAAATGAGAGACTCCAGAGAGCAACTACTAAAATGGCCCCAATACTATCAAAAATGTCATATGAGAGATTGTCAAAACTTGAACTACTGACTCAGGAACAAAGAAGAAAAAGAGGTGACTTGACCATCTACAGAATTATTAGAGGTGTGGAAGTCCTTGATAGAGATGACTTACTAAATTGGGATAAGAGAAACACAAGAGGACATAGAAACTCATAAAGGATATTTATAGGAGGGATCTAAAAAAACAGCTTTCCCCACAAAGTAGTGGATGTATGGAACATACCAGATGAAAAAATAGTGTGTGTAAAAACAATACAAGTATTTAAGAGTAAATTAGATATAGTGAGATCCAGAGACAGGACACCACAAGCATAGCTCCCCTTCCTGTAAGATACAACTAGAAATATGCACAAATGGATGGAACAGTGTGGAAATTATCACAATAAGAGTTGAAGATAAGGACATAAAAATAGAGTGTAGTGATTTATGTGCCCCTAAAAATGGGTTCTTGTAGAGAGAGAGATTACTCTTAAATGTTAGAAGATACAAGGATTTCATTAAATGGGGTGCTGAAAGATGAATGAAACATGGTACTTATGGGAGATTTTAACTGCAAAGAAATCTGTTGTGAAGAGATGAGAGTGAAAGGTGGAAAGGGATTATGGGGAAATATGGAATATACAATGACACAATGGATAAGGGAAAACACCAGATATAGAAATAATGAAGAACTGTCGAGTCTGGATATATTCTTTACATTAGAACCTGAAATTGTGGATAAAATGAAATACAAGACACCAATTGGGAAGAGTAACCACATATTGCTTGAGCCAGAATTAAAGGAGGAAATATATATGGAGTGAAATAAGAAGTATAGAAAAGAGAGACTGGTATATAGTAAAACAGAGTTTGTGAAACTTAGGAAAAAATTTCAAGAAGCAAATTGGAAAAAATTCCACAATGAAAAGATGTGATTGGAAGGAAAATGGAAGATTTTGATGGAAATCTATAATGCACTGTGGATTAATCTTTACCATGACAAAAACAGGAAAAGGAATATAACAAGTGCTGGTTTAACAGAAGGTGCAGCGAGGTGAAAAAAAAAAGATAAAACTTGGAAAAGATGGAAGAAAGAGAAAAATCCCAGAAAGTGGCAAATATATATCAATGAAAGGAATGAATATATAAAAATACGCAGGGAAGAAAAAAGAAACAATGAAAAAAGCATAATAGAAAAATGTAAGGATCAACCAAAACTAGTTTATAGATATGTGAAAGGTAAATTGAAAAACAAGCAAGAAACAGAGAAATTACACCAGGGGAACATGGAATACACCGAAGATATAGAAATGGCTGAGATCATGAGTAAACATTTCAAGTCTGTTTTCACTAGAGAAAAAATATGGCACTGGGATGAAGGGCGAGAAGTGAGATCCTCGCCATGGGGGGAAATAATATTAATGCAAGCTGGAATAATGAAACAAATAACAAGTCTTGATGTCAAGAAATCACATGGCCCAGATAGAATTGCAAACTGGATACTAAAGGAGTGTAAAGAAGAATTGGTAGGCAAAATATATAATATGATAGGTTGTTCGCTTAAGGAAGGAAAAATACCAGAAGACTGGAAAAAGGCCAACATCGTACCAATATATAAAGGAGGAAACAAGGAAGACCCAACAAATTACAGACTGGTTTCCCTTACAAGTACCGTAGCCAAAATTTGTGAAAAAGTTATCAAAAATAGATGGACAAAACATCTGGAGGAGAACAACATACTAAACCTGAGACAGTTTGGATTCAGACAGGGAAGATCATGTGCCACAAATCTGATCTGTTTTTACTCAAGACTATCAGATATAATACAGGAAAAGGACAGATGGGCTGATTGTGCTTTCCTGTATCTACAAATAGCTTTTGATAAAGTGCCACATAGGAAATTATTAGGAAAACTGAAAACCATAAGAGGGGTACAAGGTAAACTACTAGAATGGATGGACTTTTTGCATGGAATAAAAATGAGAGTAGTGCTCAGAGATAATGTTCTGCTTGGGAAGAAGATTAGTGGAGTTCCACAGTGATTGGTACTGACTTCAATAATGTTTGCTATTTATGTGAATGACATGGACAAGGGTGTGGACAGTTACATGAATTTCTTTGCTGATGGTGCAAAATTGTTGAGAAAAATGAGCACTGAAATAGACTGTGAGTTGCTGCAGAGAGATCTAAACAGGGTTTGAGAATGGAGTCAGAAGTGGGAAGTGGACTTCAATATTAAGAAATGTAGTATAATGGAATTTGGAAAAAGTAAAAACGAGATATCAGGACAATATAAAATTGGTGCAAAGGAAGTAGAAAAAAAGTGGGATTTGAAAAAGACCTGGGCATAATCATCACAAAGGACATGCCCCCTGATAAACAAATAACTAAATTGTTGGAGAAACCTACAACTTGCTGAGATAAATAAAATGGCATTTACTTATTTGGACAAAGAAATGGTGAAGAAAATACTAGTCACACTGATAAACCCAAGACTGGAGTATGCAGCAACACTATGATCACCCAGTACTAAAAAGAATACATGGAAAATTCAAAGAATCCAAAGAGCAGCTACGAAGATGGACTCCACTTTTTCAGAACTGTCAATGCAGAGAGATTGTTAAAACTAGAGTTACTGATCCTGGAACAAAGAAGAGAAAGAGGAGACTTGTTGACCACCTATAGAGTCATGAGAGGTATGGAAGTCCTTGATAGAGAAAACTTACAAAATGGGATACGAGAAATACAAGAGGACATGGAAGGAAACTCAAAAAGGGCAGTTATAGAAGAGACCTAAAAAAGAATGGCTTTTCCCACAGAGTAGTGGATGTATGGAATAAACTAGACAAAATCTGCAAAAACCATACATGAATTTAAGAACAAATTAGATACTGTGAGATACAGAGACGTGACACCACGACTGTAGCTCCCCTTCCCATAAGATATAACTAGGAGATCTACTATTTACAAAATTATGAAAGGGATGGAAGTCCTAGATAGAGATGATTTATTAAAGTGTGATGAGAGATAAACAGGAAGACATGAAAAGAAACTAAAAAAGGATAGTTACAGAAGAGATTTGAAAAAGAATAGCTTTCCACACAGAGTGGTGGATATCTGGAATGAATTGGATGAGGCAATAGTGTGTGCAAATACTATACAAAAATTTAAGAACAAACTTGATGCTGAAAGATACAAAGACAGGTCACTATGAGCATAGCTCCCTTCCCATATAATACAACTAGGTAAAAAAATACATGATATAAGCAAGATTGAGAGAATACAAATGGCAGCAACCAAACTGGTCCCCAGCCTGGCAGATAAACCATATGAGGAAAGATTAAAAATACAGGGTCTACCAGTTTGAAAGATCAAAGAGAAAGAGATGACATGATTTCAGTGATCAGGTCACTAAAGAGGATAGATTGCCTTGATAGAAGAGATCTTAAAGATGGGAGGGCTTTTAGAGGTCATGGAAGTAAATTAAGAAAGACCATATGCCAAAAGTATGTAAAGAAATAGTTTTCCATATTGATGTATAAATATCTGAAATAGCTTAGAAGGTGATATAACCCAAGCTCAAACAATACACGAGTTCAAAATTTAATATGATAATTGTAAGTCAAAGATATAGATTAAGTTGGAACCCTACATGAATTTCAGTCAAGGTATGTTAGGAAATTAGAGAATAGGAGACAGAACATAATGAGTGTTGCTCCTTTCCTGTGTACTATAATTAGGTGGTCTATGCCAGCATGTTTGCAGATGATGCAAAAATCATGAGAAGGGTGAAAAATGAGGAGGACAGTAGAATATTGCAAAAAGATCTAGATACTATTTTTGCATGGAACCAAGAATGGGAAATGGAGTTCAATGCCAAAAAATGCAAAGTAATAGAAATGGGTAATAGCAGCAAAAGGCCATCCTTAAACTATTCCTTGGGGAGCAAACACATTATAAAAGCAAAAGAGGAGAAAGACCTAGGAGTCTTGATAAGACAACCTGTCACCTGACAGACATATCATCAGGGTTGTGGGAGAGACATATGGACTACTGCAGATTAAAATGGCTTTCCATTATGTGGATAAAGAGATAGTGGGGGGGATGCCAATTAAATAAAGCAGCCTTGTTGTGGATGTGCTGTGCTTTGCTACATTGCCTCTGATCCAGGGCAATGAGTGAGATGCAGGGATCACCCATCATCCAGGAGGAGCCAAGATAAGAAGGAGGGAGGGGGTGAGTGGGAGTGGAGTATATGGGGATGGAATGGGTGGGAGTGGATTTTATGCCTTTGTTTTTTGGCTACCTCTCTTATAAGGAGGAGCAGCCTTTGATATATGTATGTTAGAAAATTAGAGAATAGGAGACAGAACCCAACAAGCATTGTGACTTTGTAATCCTTTGTATACCACAATTAGGTAAACAATTAGGTAAATACACACTCAACCAACTTTGAAAGATTGAAGAGAAAGAGGTGACATGATTACAGTATTCAGGTCACTAAAGGAGATAGATTGCATTAATAGAAAAGATCCCCTGATGAAAGATGGAAGGGCTTTAAGAGATCATGAAACTAAATTAAGAAAGATCACATGTTGAAAGAATGTGAAGAAATACATTTTTCCTTATAGATCTATATGTGGAATAGCTTAGAAGGTGATAGCCCAATCTAAAACAGTACAATAGTTCTAATTTAAATATGATAATTGGAAATCAGAGATATAGATTAAGTTGGAACAATACATGAATTTGGGTCTAGGTATGTTAGAAAATTAGAGTAGAAGATGGGACCCAACAAGCGTTGCTCCTTTCCTGTATACTACAATTAGGTAAATACACACAATGACAATAAAATAGTGTGTGCAAAAAACATTCAAGAGTTTAAGAGTAAACTAGACACTGCGAGATACAAAGATGGGACACCACGAGCATAGCTACCCTTCCCACAAAATACAACTAGGTAAATACACACACACGATTGAGAGAATACAAAGGGCAGCACCCAAATTGGTCCCCATCCTGGCAGATAAATCATATGAGGAAAGAGTAAAAGTACTAGGTCTACAAACTTTGAAAGATCGAAAAGAAAGAGGTGACATGATTACAGTGTTCAGGTCATTAAAGGGGATAGATTGCATTAATAGAATAGATCACCTGATTAAAAATGGGAGGGCTTTAAGAGGTCATGGAAATAAATTAAGAAAGACCTCATGTCTTAAAGATATGAAGAAATACAGTTTTCCTTGTAGATGTATAAATATATGGAATAGCTGAGAAGGTGACATAGCATAAGCTTAAACAATACACGAGTTCAAATCTAGATAAGATAATTTGAAATCAAAGATATAGATTAAGATGGAACCATACGTGAATTTGAGTCTAGGTATATTTGAAAATTAGAGAATGGGAGATGGGACCCAACAAGCATTACCCCTTTCCTGTATATTATAATTAGGTAAATACAATTAGGAAAATCCACACAAAATAATGAATTTCCCCAGATACAACCACCACATAGAAGACACAAAAGATCTGATTCTAAATTGCCCTAATTTCATCTCACCCAGACAACAAAATATCTTTTTCCTGACTGAATTGCAGGCTAACTCAGTGGCTGTTGCCATTAAAGAGCTGTGGGTCTCCTGCAAGAGAGACCTTTGCCAATGGATTGATTGATCCAAGTGAAATAAGGCGTTTGTTGTATATTTCAGGGATGATGAAAATACTACTATAGAAAGCTGAATTATCTTAAATCTTCCTTAGAGAAATGGCCTTATGATAGTTTTAGTAAATCACACAGGTTTATTCCTTTAGAGGTCAGAGGATTTAAGCTAAATGAAATTAAGTTCCATTGCCAAAAGAAAATCCTTAGAAATGCTAAACTTGTTAAAATGACCCTTAAATACAGGTACAAAACCCCTGAAGAACTGGATGCCTTTGCCAAGTCAGGCCGCCTGGGGTCATACAGTGGCGGAGGTTATGTAGTGGAGTTAAAGGGTGCTACTTCTGCTATCAAGAAGAACCTGGATTTCCTTCATAGGCATGACTGGATTGACAGCCACACTCGTGCCATCCTCCTTGAGTTCTCAGTCTACAACACAAATGTAGGATCTTGTCTCATTGCCTAACTGGTCTTGCTCCCTGATGGGCCTACTTTCCATGCTTATTTGTACCTGTTTGTCTGTTTTCAACATTGCTAAGGGCTTTCTTTCCTACTTCTGTAATATTCCTATATATATCAGCTTGTGTTAATGTATATGCATGTACTTTGATTATATGGGAGAAAAGACTTTGCTACCCCATTTATGAAGGGGAAAAGTCATTGTTCTTGTACCAAAATCACTATTGTCATTGCCAATTTCATCATTATTTTTAAAGCTGTTATTTCTCTATTGTGGATACCAGGTAAACCTCTTTGGGATCTGCACAATCCGAGCAGAGTTTCATCCAGGTGGGGGGATCCGCACCAGCTGGCGTTTTGATGCTAAGGAGCTCCTTCCTGATAACTCAGGTATTTAACAATTTCACAGCACATTTTATATATATATATATATATATATGTATGACGTAAGCGGAATAGGAAACACAGGAGTCTTAGTCTTGAGTTTATTCCTGACTAAGACTCCTGTGTTTCCTACTACGCTTACGTCAACCTGTCAGAATGTCTCAACATATATGTATATACATGTATGTATATATATATATGTATGTATGTATGAGACACAATAGATAAAATGTATTGTAATCTATGGCATCAAAGAGAAACATGGACTAATAAGGTTCCAAAGGGAAAAAGAGGAGAGGAATATAGTGATGGAGATACTAAAAGAAATACAGGAGGAGGCACAAGGACTTGAAAAGGGAATAGAAGAAATTTACAAGATGGGAAAATATTCTGAAGAGAAGAATAGGCCTCTCAAAGTAGAACTTAATTTCCAGAGGATAGGGGAAGAAATATTAACAAATGCAGGAAGACTAGCAAAAAGTAATAACTACAAAAATTTATGGATAAAAAAGGAACTGGGTGATGAGGAAAAAAAAAGAAAAAACACTAAAAGAGGAAGCCAAGGAAAAGAATGAAAAAAGAATGGAGAATGAAAGGAAGGAGTTTTTTTTGGAGAGAGATGGACTTAAGACTGAGGAAATGGTACTTAAGGGAAAAAGAAATGCAGGAGCAAGAAGAGGCAGAAAAGGAAAAAAATTAAAGGTATCATATACCAACATAGATGGATTGATATCAGGAATAGATGAATTGAATGACTATCTGAAACAAGAAAAACCAGATATAATGAGGATTGTGGAGACAGAATTGAAAGGATCATTACCACCAAATAGGCCAAGGATTATATACTTGTTGGATCAGAAACAGAGAAACAAAGCAGGATGGAGGAGTCATGTTGCTAACCAAGAAAGGCCTAAATGCAACAGAAATCACAGAAGGACAGAACAATGTGGAGTTGATTTTTATAAGAGTTGAGGGTAGAGATATGAAAAATAGAAAGTATGCAGTGATTTATGTCCCACCTAAAACTCATGCATGGAATAAAAGCGAACACTCCAAAATGCTGGAAGACACAAGAAAAACACTAAATGAAATACTAAAGAAGGAAATCTGGTGATTATGGGTGATTTTAACTCGAAAGAAATATGTTGGGAAGAAATGACTGTGAAAGGTGGAGATCACCGGAGAAACATATTACTGGAAATGACCATTGATTACACATTGATGCAATGGGTCAAGGAAAACACCAGATATAGAAATAACAATGAACCCTCAAGATTGAATTTTATATTCACATCAGAACCCGAAATTGTGGATAAAATCAAATACAAGACACCAATTGGAAAAAGTGATCACATACTATTAGAACTAGAATTAAATGAAGAAATAAATATAGAAATAAACAAAAAAAACACAGGAAAGGAAGACTAATGTATAACAAAATGGATTTTAGGAAAATTTGAATATTCTTTCAAGAAGCAAATTGGGAAATATTTAATATTGAAGAAACAAAGGTGGAAGAGAAATGGACAATTTGGAAGGAAATCTATAATGAAGGAATGGACAAGTATGTACCTAGACAAAAACAGGAAAGGGTATACATAAAATCCTGGTACAATAAAAAGTGCAGTGAGGCAAAAGGCAGAAAAGATATAGCCTGGAAAAGATGGAAAAAAAATCTGAGAAATGGAAAATATACACCAAACTAAGAAATGAATGTGTAAAAGTACATAGGGAAGAAAAAAGAAATTATGAAAAGGACATAATAGACAAATGTAAAGATCAACCCAAATTATTTTATAGATATGCAAATGGCAAACTAAGAAATAAACAGGAAATACTTAAATTACGTCAAGGTAACAGAGAATACAGATAAGATATAGAAATGGCAGATATTATGAACAAACATTTCAAATCTGTATTCACCAAAGAAAAAGATAATCTACAAAACTGTGATCAAAGAAATGAAGTAAGATTTCCTCCAATGAAGGAATTAAACATCCCACCACTCACTACCCTTCTTTCTATTTCCTCCCATCCTCCTTGTTCCACACACCATCTTTGCACATCTTATGACTCCCTCCTTGAACCATCCCCATTCCTCCTTCACTCCTAGTTCTACTCTATCCTTCACTCCTCTCTTAGCTTCTTCTTATACTCCTCCTTTCTCATTTAAGCAGTTCACTCTAAGTACCTCCCTACCTTCTGCCCTTTTCCTCTTTCTCCACCTATTCTCCACTCTCA
Source organism: Oratosquilla oratoria (assembly GCF_046742065.1). Lineage (NCBI taxonomy): Eukaryota > Metazoa > Arthropoda > Malacostraca > Stomatopoda > Squillidae > Oratosquilla > Oratosquilla oratoria. The sequence goes on along the minus strand of NC_134787.1, from coordinate 4,117,257 downwards.
ACTTACCTTCCACCAAAAAATTATCTGATATTCCCCCACTCTCTCCCCTTAGAACATGCACATCCTTAACTCTTCCTACCATACTCCTGGTCACCACTATATAGTCCATTAACACTCTACCACCCTTCCATTCACCACCCTCTCCCATGTGTACTTATGCTGATTGTCTCTTCAGCCTCTCCTTTAATAGTGCACTGACTAGTGATGTGTTCAAATGAGTGGATTCCCTCAGTTGAACAGGATGCTGTTGATATTTGTGGATCCATGTATTGCGTAGGAGTGGTGGGAACCATGCCTGTCCTTAGTTGATGGCACTGAACACGTGGTGGGGGAGGGGAATCGCGTCCGATGATTTCCTTTCCCCTCTCTTCTGGTTCATACATTAACTAAATTTTTTAGTTCCTGAGTACGAATTGAATCACTGGAGTGGGTTTGGCATGAACTCTGATTGAACTTGTAGATTCTGATTTCGGGGCATGTCATGAAGCACCTTTGTGGGTATGTCACGAAACACATTTCTTGTTTCAATAAGTTTCCGAGACACTAACACGAGTCACTGCTACGTGATTGGCAATAGCCAACAAAATGTTCATGTTTGAGGATGCAAGGTCCTCAGAAGACATGCTCTATGGGAGAGTGTGGAGTGCCTACTCCTCCCATAAGAACATGATGCCTACTGCCAGATACTATGGGCTCTATGCATGGGGTCCAGTGCACTGTTTTCGGTGGTCACTTTTCTAATCACTAAATTTTGAGAGGAATGCAATGGAACATCTGAGCAGTATTTCTAATAGCCTTATGAGGTAGTTACTAGTTACAAGAGAGGTATATATGATCCTAACTAACCTAATTAAAACTACCCTAGACAAGAAGTGGCAAGCACTCAGGGGTAGTTAATAAGCGGAACAGTTGAGAAACAAAATCAAATGGTAATATCTAGGTAAAATATACCAATCCTAATCATAAAGTACAAGGATACAAATGTAATATGGTGAACTAGTAAAACTGAGAAGTTGAGACATTTCAACCTTAACATTATAACATCTGTGATGACTTCGATTATGAGCATACAAAGACATCTTGGAAGATGGGGGGGGGGAATTCCTGAGCAAATAAGAGATACTTAAACTCGATAAGGCACTGTAACCAATTATTGCTAAACTCGGACAACAGTTGCTGGAGAGAAGGGGGAGGGAAAATATAAAGTAGTAGTTACTAGAGCCCTTAAGACTTCAAGCGGTTCCATAGAGTGAAAGAAAAGTAATAGCCAAAAGGATGGAGAGGAGACAAAAGAAAATAGGAAGTAATAGGCAGTGTGTCACAATGAAAAGTTGTGACAGGTACAATATTTGCATTTTTCTAATCTTGTGGTACCTTTCCTTCTTTGAGTGAGCAATCTATTATCTTACATATTTTGAATGTTAGTTCATCTATACATTCTTTTAGTATCCAGTTTGCAATTCCATCTGGTCCATAGTGATTTTCTGACATCAAAGTATTATTTGGTCCATTATTTCTTTGTGTCACAATTATTTCTTTCATTTTGGTTGATCTTTCTCCTTTGCCTTCATCATAATTTTGTGTACTTTCCTTTGTGAATACAAATTTAAAATGTTTGTTCATAACTTCAGCCATTTCTACATCTATATATTATGCATTCCCTTACTGCAGTTTCACTATTTCCTGTTTATTTTTTAATTTATCATGTACATATCTATAGAATAATTTAGGTTGATCCTTACATTTGTCTGTTACATTTTTTTCATAGTTTATTTTTTCTTCCCTGCATATTTTACATATTCATTTCTTACATACCAAAGGCTTTTTTCCCTCTTATAAGGGAGGTAACCAAAAATCAAAGGCATAAAAACCACTCCCACCCATTCTATTCCTATCACACCCCACTCCCTTCCACCCTCTTATCTTGGCACCTCCTGGATGACGGGTCATCCCTGCATCTTTTCCACTGCCCTGGGTCAGAAGCAGTGTCACAAGACACAGCACATCCACAGCAAGGCCACTCATTAAATCGGCGACCCACCCCTCTCCGTCCCCTCATGCAGAAAAGGAGAAGACAGGGGAAAGTCCCTTTGGGCTGCGTCAAATTATTCTAACACATATGCCTTCACCCCCATCCCCCACCCATTCCACCTCATGGATCACAACATCATAAATATACAACCATTCTCCATTCACCCCTATCTTCTGTCCTCTCCCATCCTTCCTCAGCAGACATTCCCCTCTTCCCCACTCCTTCATATAATCTCCTCTTAGCATCCATTCCCCAATGTCTATTTCTCATTACACTTTTTAATCCACCAAAGCATTTACTCACTTCTCTCAATCTACATTCTACCTCCACCCCCACTCCTCCCTTTCCTAGTACATTCGCACCCAAGTATCTAAAACTATCCACTTCCTCCAGTTTCTCTCCCTTAATACTCACTTCCAGTCTGCTGCCACTTTCTCCCCTTGAACACATCACCTTACTTTTGCCCACATTTATCTTCAAGTTCCTTCTTTCACATACTTTCCCAAACTCTGTCACTAACTTCCTCAATCCCTCCTCTGATCCTGCCACAAGCACAGTGTCATCCACAAACAACAGCTGGCTTATCTCCCACTTTTCTCCATTTTCTTTAACCATCTCCTATCCCTGACCCACCACCCTTGCATATACAGACGCTCCTCTACTTACATTCATTCGTTTTACGTTTTTTTTTATTTTACGGTTGAACTGACTGAAAAAAAAAAAATTAATTTTTTTTTTTTTTTTTTTTGAGTGAATTTCTTAGTTTAGCGTGCTCTCTGTAGTTCAAACGATACTTACGCATGACGCTGTGTCCATTGTTTACATGGCACAAACGACAGACTGAACGTGCCTTGCCTCCTCCTCCACCATCTCAATTTATGTTGCTTGAATTTAATTTATTTGAAATTAATGTTATTATTTTACAATGTTATGTGTATAATTAATGATTTAGGGGTGTTTTATAAGATACGGTAATAGAATTTACAGATGTATAGTACAGTAACAACTCACGTTCATTTTCAACTTACGTTCGCCCGTTCGGAACGTAACTAAAACGTAAGTTGAGGAGCGTCTGTACCTCTTGCACCACCCCATCCATGTATAAATTGAACAGCCAGAGTGACATAACACATTCCTGATGAAGTCCCACCTTTACCTCAAACCACTCACTCTACCATTTCTAATCCTGACACAAGATCTACTACTATAGTCAAAATTCTTGACAGCTCCTAAAAGCTTTCCTTCTATACCATATATCTGCAATACCACCCACAGTGCCTTCCTGTCTATCTTGTCATAAGCCTTTTCCAAATCCATAAAAGCCCAAAAAACATCATTAACTTTTCCTATAGCTTTCTCACATATCTGTCTTACCACAAAAATCTGATCTACACAACCTCTTACCTGTCCTAAACCCACACTGTTCCTCACCAATTACTCCCTCTGTTCCTCTCCTAATCCTCTCAATCAAGACCCATAAGCCTTCCCAACTACACTTAACAAGCTAATCCCTCTGAAACTACTACACTCACACTTGTCCCCTTTTCCTTTGTAGAGTGGAACTATACAGGCACTCTTCCAGTCCTCCATCACTCTACCCTCTCTTAAACAAACATTAAATAACCTCACCAGCCAGTCCACCATCACTGTACCTCTTTTTTCCAGACATTCTGCATAACATTCATCCAGACCAGGTGCCTTACCTGCTCTCATCATCTTAACAACTGCCTTCACTTCATCTTTCCTTATTTCTCCTCCATTTTCCTCACTCATCATGGTCATTTTCTTAGCACTTTCCACTGCAACTACCTTTCCCTCCCTATCCTCCTTCACATTTAGCAACTTCCTAAAATACTCTGCCGATCTTCCTCTTACTGCCTTCTCTTCCATTATCTTCCCTCCATCTGCACCTTTTCCCTTTCATTCTCTACTTGATTCGCCTCCTCTTCCTCTCTTAATTTCTTTCCAAAACATCTTTTTATTACTTTCAAAAATTTCTGTCATACTCTTACCCCATCTCACATCTGCTCTCCTCTTTGCCTCCTTTACCTTGTACTTTACTTCTCTTTTCTTTTCTTTGTACCTCTCATATGACTCCCTCGTCCTATTTTGTAACCAATCTGTGAAAGCTCGCTTCTTCTCTTCTACAACCTTCTTTGTTTCCTCATCCCACCATTTACTACCCTTCCTTCTATTCCCTCCCATCCATCTTGTTCCACACATTGTCTTTGCACACTTTATGACTCCCTCCTTGAACCATCCCCATTCCTCTTCTACTCCTAGCTCTACTCTATCCTTCACTCCCTCCCACTCCTCTTTCAGCTTCTTCTTGTACTCCTTCTCCTTTTCATGTAAAGAGTTCACTCTCAATTTTATACTCTGCTGATTCTCTTCTTGCTTTTTCCAAATTCAATTATACTGCACTTCTTGATGTTAGATTCTACCTCCCATCTTTTGCTCCACTCTGAGACTTTGTTCAGATCACTCAGTAATGAGTTACAGTCTATTTGGGAGTTTATTCTCTTTAATAATTTTGCGTCGTCCACAAAGCAGTTCATGTAACTTTCAATGCCTTCGTCCATGTCATTTACATATATATCAAACATTATCAGAGCTAGTACTGACCCCTGTGGGACACCACTACTCATTTCTTCCCATTTTGAATATTTGTCTCTGAGCACCACTCATTTTTCTTCCATGTAAGAAGTCCTCCATCCAATTCATTAGTTTTCCATGTTTTCCAGTTTATATAGTAATTTTCTGCATTGTATCTTATCAAATACCTTTTGTAAGTCCAGGAAGGCACAGTCTGCCCAGCCATCTCTTTCTTGCAATATATCTATCAATCTTGAATAGAGACAAATTAAATTAGAGGTACCGGTACATGATTTTCCTTGTCTAAATCCAAATTGCCTCAAGTTCAGTATATTATTCTCCTCCAGATATTTTGTCTATCTATCTTTGATGATTCTCTTACAAATTTTAACTAAATCATTAGGGACACAGGTCTATAATTTGTTGGGTCTTCCATATTTCCCCCTTCGTATATTGGCACTATATTGGCATTTTTCCAGTCTCCTGGTAGTTTTCCTTCTTTGAGTGAATATCCAATTATTTTGTATATTTTTCCTGTTAGTTTGTCTATCTGTATACCAAGGTTTTTTTCACCCTTACAAGGGAGGTACATACATATACCAAGGCTTTTTCCCCCTTCCAAGGGAGGTAGCCAAAAAGGGAAAGGCATAAAAACACTCCCACCCATTTCATCCCTAAATACACTCCACACCCCTCCCACCCTTCCTCTCATCTGAGCACCTCCTGGATGACGGGTCATCCCTGCACCCTGCCCACCGCCCTGGGTCAGAAGCAGTGTCGCAAGACACAGTACATCCACAGCAAGGCCGCTTCATTTAATCGGCGACCCCCCCTCTCCGTCCCCCTTTGCATATAAGGAGAGGACGGGGAGAAATCCCTTCGGGCTGCGTCAAAATTTACTCACACATACTACCCCACCCCCCACCCCCCCGCCCATTCCTCCTCATGCAGTCACAACATCATCCATATACAACCATTCTCCACTCACCTCTGTCTTCCGCCCTCTCCCTTCCTTCCTCAACAGACATTCCCCTCTCCCCCAAAGCCCCCTTCACCCCATCCATCCACCTCATCCTAGGACGTCCCCTCATGTACACTCCCTCCACATCTGCCTTCCATACCTCTTTTACTAGTCTTTCTTCACTCATTCTTTCCATGTGTCCAAACCATCCTAATATGGTAGCCAAGTCAAAAGGCTTACTAACTCCCACCCATCCCAATCTCAAACAATACACAAGTTCAAATCCAAATATGATAATTGGAAATCAAGGATATATATTAAGTTGGAACTGTACATGAACATGAGGCTATGTACAATAAAAAATTAGAGAATAGAAGACAGGACCCAACAAATGGGAATCCTTTCCTAAATACTATAATTAGGTAAATACAAAATATAGTATTGAGAGCAATGGCGGTTCATAGCTAAAATTAGTTGGGGCCACTGCTTCATAAACTTTTTAGCCATCATTTTAATATTGAAATTCTTAACCATGTACATACTGAACTTCCTTTCCCCACCAATTTCAACCTCATCGACACAGCCTACGGTTACTTTAAACTACTGTGCATGGTGTCCTTTGGTGTGTTGACTGTCATCTTTGTCCTGCGTGAGACATGGCGCTGTTACAAACTAGGGCCTTCCACATACTTCAAGTCAAACTGGAACATTGCAGAGGTCTGTATCCTCAGTGCCTCCATTATCACCATCTTGCTCTACATTCTCAGGTAATTAACCTTTTGTAAATTCAGTTGCAATGGAATGTATTAACTTTCTAATGTTGTTGCATGTATTACAGTGTAAGGTTTATATATACATATTAATAGTTGATTTTCCAGAATATATAGGTTATTGCCCAATGATCTATTCAAAAGATGGTAGGTCCAAAATATCAGTGGACTTACACAGTACAATATCTCATTTAGTCCTATGCTTCCTCCCATTCAAATTGTTTTCACTGTAGAGAAGCTTCTGGATTGTGTTGTCGAACAACTATGGTGACATTACACAACCCTGACACAGACCATGTCACCTTCACCTCAAACCACTCACTCTCACCATTTCCTTCCCTACCACAAGCTCCACTACTCCCATAAAATCTTTGCAGTCATAACTTCCCCTTATTCCATGATTAGATAGATCATTTATTAATCAGAGCTACAATTAGTATTACAAAATGTAAGTAAAAAGAAACAAACTAAAAACAAATTGACCACCCTTCCCTCTATCACTCTTACATAAACTTGTGCTTGGCTCTCTTCTTAAACACCATGTGTGCCATCATCAACTACCCTTCTAAACAAATCTCCAATATCTCTCCACTGTGATTCCTACTTGACATCCCAAACCTCCCTACTACTCCAGTATTAATTCATTTCTTACTCTAGATATATCTCCCAGCACCATTACATATTCCTCCCAAAACTCTCAACACACTCATCTAGATACATACATACATATAACAAAGGCTTTTTCCCCCTTACACAGGGGGTAGCCAAAAAGAAAAAGGCATAGAAACCACTCCCACCCATTCCATCCCCTACATATTCCACTCCCCTCCACCCTCCTCCCTCCCTCTCATCTTGGCACCTCCTGGATGACAGGTCATCCCTGCATCCTCTCCACTGCCCTGGGTCAGAAGCAGTGTCGCAAGACACAACACATCCACAGCAAGATTGCTTCATTAATTGCTAGATAAATTAAAAAAAAAACTCCCTTGCCTCTTCACTTTTCTCACCACCAGGACCATATGCACTTAAAAAATCCATATCTCCCATCCCAAATTAACTTTTCTCCACATTAAGACATTTTTCTCCACTCCACCATACACTCTCCTATTTCATCACTTAGCAGCAGTCACTCCTTTCCAAACTCACCCCCTCATCACTCCACTCCCCCACCTTATTCCAAACTCAAACTTGCCCCTCCTCTTCAACTTAAGTTTCACTCAGTGTTAACATATCTATTTTCCATCTCACAAACATTCTGCCAGTCTTTTCCCATTTACTCTCATCTTTATCACAACCATGCACATTTAATGACTGACTAAATTACTAGGGTTCTGGTTGGAATCCTCTGCCCAGACCCTCTTATGTCTAATCACATTGTTGTTTTATTTAGTCACCTTTTGTGCCATGCATGGCAGAATTCTTTTCCTCCCTACCACATGAGAATCCAGAAGAGATAGTCATAGAAATGGTAAAGGATAAGTTTAAGGGAATAATTAAAGAACAGCTGTAGTGCAAAAAAAAACCTCATCATTCCTTTAACCCCTTTGTGCCTAGTTGTAATAAACCTCACACACTGTGCATACTTCATATTATTCATATTTTCTTACATGTATTCTTTTCAGCAAAAATTTGTCATGTTTTCTTCATTGCAAATATAGTTATTATAGTAATGTGTGTCTTCTCCACATAAGGGATGATAAGACACTGATCATTGCCTACACACTACCCTCCTATAGATAGATTCCTTTATGATTAATATTTTTCAACTTTAATATCTACTAATGATATGCAGCCTTGATCCAGAGAGGCACCCCTAAGCAGCCCCTGAAGAATTGGCTCTATTACCATGTAGTCAGTACCCCAGAATGGGAAGCATGGCCCCACTTAAAATGTGACAACATTGCCCAGTCATCATCTCCTCTCCCAAACAGTTGGAAGCTGCAAGATCTGGTTCTGTAGAGTTGATGTGGCTGTTCCAATTAGTGGTTATATGACAAGCTCTATGCAGTGATCCCAATTTTAATGGGTACAAGGGAGTCGGATTGTCTGTGGAGCAGGGTTTAACATCAGTGCCCTTGAAGTAAACAATGAGGTTCCCCCATACTTATCTTTCTTTATTGATCTATTCTTTTCATGCTTTACTAAAACATTTTTGTCTCCACAGGTTTGTGACAATGCTAACTGTTCAGGATCAGTTCAGCAAGACCTATGGCAATGGCTACATTCGGCTCGAGTATGCTGCAGCCCTTGATGACAACTGCCTCATCTTCCTTGCCTTTGTTGTTTTCTTCTCACTGCTCAAGATCATCAAACTACTTCAGTTCAACAGGCGCATGGACATTCTCGGCTTCACCCTCGGCAAATGCTGGAATGACCTTAAGATCTTCTTTGTTGCCTTTGGGATTTTCTTCTTCACCTTTGTAATGATTTTCCACAGGATGTTCATTCTGGAGATGGAGGAATTTTCAGACATGCTCTCAGCAGCTCAAATGGGGTTTGCCATGATGCTTGGCAAGTTCAGATTTGAAGAAATGGCCCGAAGCACTCCACTCTCACCTATTGTTTTCTTTGTGTTCTCCTTCGCCATCAGTGTTGTCTTGATCAATATCATGCTCACCATCATTATTATGGCTTTTACTGAGGTCAAGAATGAATTGTCCAATTTACCCAATCAGTATGACATCCTTGATTATTTGATTACCAAATTCAGGCTCCTAGCTGGCTTAGAGAAGCCAGTTGTACTGCAGAAAGTTTCCAAACCTTGTCATTCAGTCAAGAATAACAAGGCACCAGTTGACCAATTTAATGATAAAATGGGTGATCTGATCAAGCACATTAGCAATGCCTATTTTTTTGGCCAGCTTGACCTAGGAGAACTCAACCCGAAAAAGAAATACTATGCACGTGGACGGGCCTTCTCATCCACTTACAACCCAGCGCTCTTCTCTGACCAATTTGATATCATATTTGGACAGACTCCACAGAGTCAGTACTGGGATCAAGATGATGTCAAAAGCCGGAGGATAAGAGGGACCCAGCAGGGCAATCAACATGGGTACAAGAGAAGCAATATTGTGGCAAGTGATTAATCATTGACATGTGTGTTTTGTTGAACATACTCATATGTGTATGAGTATGGACTTCACCAGCAAACAACTGGCTTCTTTTGAGGTTTTGAAGTAGTGGTGTTCAAGTGCTCAAAAAAAAAAACTGTCTTAATCTTTAAGTGACCTTTGTTCAGATTACTTCTTGTTGACATCACCTGTACAGTATCTGGTCTTTTTCCTAAAATATTTTCCTTGAAAACTGGACCCATATCAAATGTTAATGCACCTACGAAAAAACCTGTTTTGTTCATTCAAGCAGACAGCTCTGTACTTCATATTGCCTAGGCACCTGAGCCAGACACAGCAGTATACTAATGTAGGTCAAAAGTAAGTCCATACATTCTTACCTGCGATGGCATCATAAGGAAGTCGAAGCCTAATTAGACCTTGTGTTCATTTGACTTCAACCTCAACCAGCTCTAGGCCCACATATTAACATATTGGTATTCTGGCACTTCCATGTGAAATTATGTACCAACTGAGGCAATTCATTTATATTTCTAATATTGTGGGACATTAATTATTAATATCCCACACTCTTATTGATATATATTTTTTCTTGTTTCTAAAATACATTGAGTAGAACTACCCTATTTCTTGGTCCCAACAAACCAATACAAGGTGAGACATCAGCACAGCTGATGTGAATTTGAACTTTACATGACATGCACACAGTTTGAGTGAAATGAATATACATACATACCAGAGGTCTTTTTTCTCTTATAGGAGGGGTGGGGAGAGAGAGAGTTTATTTAATATAGCGTATGGGGATAAACCAGCTCTAGCTATCAGGCCCTGCCGTAGAAATGCTGTCTTGTTGCGTTGCCCCTGACCCAAGCACTGTGGAAGGGGCAGGAATGACCTCATCCATGAGGTGCTAAGGTCAATTGGTCAGTCAATCAATCTGTTGGCCCAGGCCTCTCTTGCAGAGATTGATGGTTCCCTGGTAACCAGCAACAGTCACCAGGTAGGCCCATAGGTCACTCAGAATGGGGTGGATAATAGATGGGTTCTTTGTAAGTGTGTGGAATAGGTGTTGAGTGGGTATATGCTTCGACTCAGCCATCCTCCTTCTAAGGGAGGAAAGGCCTTTGGTATATTTATGTATCTAATTGTTATTCTGATTTCCATGTGGACACTCAATGAAGCTCTGAGATGTAACAAATTCCAATTAATAATACATATATACCAAAATAACTATCCTTAATATCCTTTATTTCCTATTCATTAGAAAAAAGTAATATCCTAAAATACAAGGAAGCAGAACCAGTGATGAGTATCTGCATGAGATGTTCTGCTAGATCGAAATCAGTTCTACAAGATGGGCACCAGAGCTACCTATTTTCAAAACCCATCAACAACCCTCAACTCCATCAAAAAGTCATCAGGAACTGACACACAGTCTCTAGGCCCCAAGATCTTTCTGTATCAACTTCATTTGTATTTCTAATACCTTTTCCTACATCATGAGCTGACAGCTAGCAATTGCTCTGCTCCCTTCCTACTTTTAGTCAGTTACACAGAAACAGTCCCACATCAATACAACAGCAACAAATAGTCCCAAGTTTCTTCTGTGAAAGAATTTGACGACCATTGCCAACTAGTGAGGCTACAAGTTTTCCATTCAGTTATACTACGACTGTCCCTCCGTTATGCTGTCCCACAACCCCTTGTTACTGTCCTGTACAATTTCTGAATATTCATTTCCTTTTTTGCCTACCTACCCTGTGGTGGGGGCAAAAGAATACTGCCACCAAGTATTTCCACTTGGATCGTAAGAGGCGAGAAAAAAGGGACGGGGATTGGGACTAGGCATCCTTCTCCCTGTAGCCCCACAGGGGACATTCCTAAAAAAAGTAAAGGCATAAGTTATGCCTTTTTATTTTTGGCTACCTCCCTTGAAAGGGGGAAAAACCCTTGGTATATGTATGAATGAAGTTCAAGGCAACAATTATTATTGCATACATTCAGCAACTGCTCCCCTCCTATTACTACAAGAAGACAATAATTGAAACAATTTCACACTGACATCAGTTCAAAATTTCTTCATGGAGATCTATGGGTGGGTCAGTCAGTCTGCTGCCCTTAAGTCTCTCTTGCAGGAAATCAATGACTCCCAGGTAACCAGTAACAGCCTCCAGGTGGGCCCATAAGTCACTTGAGGAAGAAATATTGTGTTGCTGTCTATGGATTATTAGTGTGGTGTATTGCAAAATGAGTTGCTCCATGGCTTCTGTGTAGTGGTTGCATCTACGGCAGTTTGAATCTGAGGCCAGGCCTATCCTGTGTTGGTATGGTTTTAATGCTGGAAGGTATCCTTTAAATGCAAGTGTGCCAGTGTGGTTCATACCTCATTTGTGAGGGATTTTCTGTCGAGTTGATGTCTGGTGGGTTTTGGTGGAGTATCGAGTTTGGTGGTCTGTCTTAGCCTGTTCAGTGCTCTGAATGTGGATATTTTTGTGTGGATGTATTGTGTAATACAAGTGGAAGAGCATTGCATAGGTTTGAGTAGTATGCTGCCGATATGTTTTTTATTACATTCTGCTGGTTGTGCTTGTGTGATATGATGAGATGGGTGGATAATGTTTAGGGTTACCTTCAATACCTTTAGTACTTTATTCTATACTGTTTGCAAATTGTTACTGTTGTTCCCTAGACTGTCTGGCCTAGCAGTCCTGTTTGCAAGTTGTGTGTTTATCTTGTTGATAGTTGAGAACCATGCTGTGGAAGCAGTTAAGGGTGGTTCTTATAAAATGCTTGAAGATATTAGTTTCTTTCTATTCTTCAAAGTCTGTGCTTCTGAAGGATTTTATTATGTTTATTTTTTTGATGAATTTCACTATCACATCTTTGATATAATGGGCCAAAGGTCATATGAGTATCAAATATGAAGCCTTGAATTTAGGACTCTTTCCAATGGAAAAATCTCACCATGTAGAGTTTGATTGTGAATAGATGATAAGTTGACACAGCCCAAAGGAATTTCCTCTTACCTGCTCTGCAAATTCATGAGTGGAAGAGGGGAGGGGGAGGTTTGCTATGTTATGAAGTGGTGAAGTAAACCAGCTTCAGTTGTTTGGCCCTGCTGTTGAGATAGGAACTGTGTCTTGCTGCACTGCTTCTGACTTCAGCAGTGGACGGGACAGGGATGGCCCTTCATCTACAAAGAACTAACATAAAAGGAAAACAAATAGGTGTTGGATGGTATTTTAAGATGAGTGAAGGGTGGGTGCAAGTCTTTGTTTGCCATTTCCCATATAAGAGTGAAACGAGTGGGAATGAAAAGGGTGAATGTGGGTACATACCTTTGACTAGCTATCTTCCTGGTACATACTTACATACACATACCAAAGGCCTTTTTCCCCTTACATGGGAGGTAGCCAAAAAACAAAGGCATAGAAACCACTCCCACCCATTCCATCCCCTACATACTCCACTCCCCTCTACCCTCTCTCTTATCTTGGTACCTCCTGGATGACATTTCATCCTTGTATCTTGTCCACTGCCCTGGGTCAGAAGCAGTGTCGCAAGACACAGCGCATCCACAGCAAGGCCACTTCAGTAATTTGGTGAATCCCACCTCTCCGTCCCCTCATGTAGAAAAGAAGACGGGGAGAAATCCTTTCGAGCCGTGTCAATTTATTTACCATATATACTTCCTCACCCACTCCCCCTCATGCATCACAGCATCATCCATACACAACCATTCTCCATTCACCCCTATCTTCTGTCCTTACTCAACAGACATTCCCCTCTTTCCCAATGCCCCTTTTATTCCATCCATCCATCTCATCCTAGGTTGCCCCCTAATGTTCATCCCTTCCACACCTTTTACTAATCTTTCTTCACTCATTCTTTCCATGTGTCCAAACCATCCCAATACTCTTTCATCAACCCTATCTCCCAACTCCCTTTCCATTCCCATTCTCCTCCTCATTTCTCAGTCTATCTAGCCTAGTAACCCCTATCATATTTCTCAAGCATTTCATCTCAAACACATTCATACTCCTTCTTTCTTCCTCTCTTATGTTCCATGTTTCTGCCCCATATAGTGCTATTATTACAATCATTCCTTCATATAATCTCCTCTTAGCATCAATTTCCAAATGCTTACTTCTTATTACCCTTTTTAATCCCCCAAGGCATTTACTCACTTTTCTCAATCTACATTCTATCTCCACCCCTACTCCTCCCTTTCCTGCCACATTTGCACCCAAGTATCTAAAACTATCCACTTCCTCCAGTCTCTCTCCCTTAACACTCGCTTCCAGTCTGCTACCACTTTCTCTCCTTGTACATCTCATCACCTTACTTTTACCCACATTTATCTTCAACTTCCTTCAATTCACACAGCTTCCCAAACTCTGTCACTAACTTCCTCAATCCCTCCTCTGATCCTGCTACAAGCGCAGTGTCATTAGCAAACAACAACTGGCTTATCTCCCATTTTTCTCCACTTTCTCTGGCAAGATGGGAAAAGCCCTTGGTATATGATAGACAGGACAAAGTCTTTGCTGACTGCTACCAGTTTTAACCCTTATTCCTGCAAGGCTAACATTCTGTTAGCCAGACAACAAACTAATCTCACTTAGGGGTTGGCCTGAACTAAATCTTTTGGGCATGTCACTAGGCTCAGAAATAATGGTAATGAATGCATTCATCCATGGTCCAAGTTCAATCAACCAGTGTCAATCAGTTGACTCTAGTTGAAGGTTCAAATCCTCATACCAATGCAATTGGATTGGCATATCTACAACAAATGTTCCCTGACTGGCACATGAAAGTATGGACATATTCATATTCCTTTCACTCAATCTCACATCATCTTTATCCATTCCTTTCCTCAACAGGCACTTGTCTTTAGTCCAACTTCCTTGAACAATCAAAACATTTACTTTGGAGTCATGCACTATTTACCACCATATGCTCTCCCTATTCTCTCATTCTACCAAAACTACCTCATCATACTTTAAAAACCAAAATATCCTCCTCTTTACTTCTGTAGTAAAACTAGTGGTAACTTACTGTACAAGCTTTTCCAAGTCCCATCAGACCCTACTCAGTCACACAGTTGATCATACCATCCACCACTCTCCAGCCTGTAGTATTCTGCAAGAGCTCTCACACCATCGGTATAGATCCTCATCTTTTTTGGTTGTTTAATATCCAAGACTTGGATCTGTTTGACGGTGCTTGCTCACATTTGGCGGCAAACTGCCCATCATGCTTGTATAGTACAGTCCACAACATTTTTTTAAATGCCAAAGCTCACTGTTGTAGTAATCAAAATTGATATTATCTGGTGCAGATGCACATTATATGCTTATTACTTGGAAGAATTCAAATAGTACAAGAAACCAGCAAGAATGCAAGAGATATCACTTACTTCATCCATAAATGATAATTGATCAAAGGGTAAATGTGTCAGTGTTAAGGGCAGTGTGACTTGTTTATTATCATTCAGCTTGTCATAAAAGGCAAAAGTGTAATTAATAAAATACATGTGGAAGGCAGCTAGTGATGTGGGAGGATCCAGGGGGGAAGAGGGCAGTGTGGGAGATTTCCCCTCAGTAGACTCAAGAATTTTATTACAAAAACATTACAGTTGAAACTGCTTTAACAAATGGATCTCAACTTGTTACGTTCATGTTGAAGTACCTATTCCTATCCATGGAACTTATTTTCCATACTTTTTCGGGGGGTTATTGAACAGATGAGCTGTCTAAGGACGTAACTCCCATCACCACCCCTTCCCCTCAGAGGAATTCTGGATTGGCCCTGGTTGGTGAGGTCTGGTAACTTGTGAGAAACTTGCACAGGAGCACAAAAATCTGTACTAGTAGCAATTCCCTTACAGCCTGTCACCTGTACTTCTTTGCGGTCAAATCAACCTGTTAATGTTATCTGCTGCTCCACAAATGTAACTGCAAACAGAAAAGGAAGTAACCTTGCCTTTCTCTGTTCTGGCCACTAATGAAAGAACACTACTATTCTGCAGCAAGAATTAAATCATATATACATATATCAATATCTATATATTTTTCTACCAGCCATTTCCTCTGCATAGAAAGTGGCTCAGAGAAACTATGTACAAACAAGATACCATGGCAAGTCCATTGGTGCAAAGCAAATGGCCAGCATCTACAAAGCATAATAATGGACCAAGATAAGAGCATCCCTTGAGAACAAAGAAATACTTTGTTGAAAGATGGAGGACTGGGAAAGTGAGAGAGGGTTTGGGAGGTAGGGGTAGGGGAGGGGAGGGAAAGGGAGCAGGGGAGGAAAGAGATGGCAGAGTGGAAAGAAAAATGGTGAAGCAACACCACGCTGGTTATAAGGTCAACCACCCAGGTGTGCACCAGGTTGAGGATGCAATACATACACAATTTACCAGTGCTGGTCCTCCATTATAGGGCATGTGCATTTCAACCACACCACATCCGAGACTGCACATACATAAAATATAGCATGGATTATTTTCATGCTGATCTTGGTTTTATAACAATAGATAATTTTTTTAAACTTTTAGGTTCTGTTAACTGTACCATTAAAGTAGTTTTTCAGTAGATCACATATCTTAGTGCACATAATATATACATTTTCCTCTATTTTCTTCTTTTTTTTTTCTTTTTTTTGTAAACAAAATGATTATACTATCATGCCTATGGGAACACTTGATTTAAGAGAAATGTTTGTACATTCTCTTTGAATGAAATGAGCAACAAAATAATTCTAGTACAGTAAAAGTCCATTTATTTGGATGCTAAAACATCAGAAACATTCTTGTATCTGGAAAAGAGAAGAAATCTATAATGTTGCTGCTGCACATTTAGTCTTAGTGAGCAACGGGGTTCATGCCACTGTTACAAGTTGACAATAATATTGACTAATCTCTGATGGCGCTTTTTTCCTTTCTTTCACCTACTTTGAAGGGAATGACCACTTGATGCAGATAGGTAAAAACAATTATGAAGAAAGAAGAAAAAAAAAATGGAGAGAGAAAAAAAAAAAGTTCTATGCAAATGAAATAGTAATGTGTTTATTAAGCAGGGCATGTTGAAAAATTACACAAAGCCCTTCCTAGTTGTTCTGCTTAGTTAATCAAAATAAATGAAATCCAGACTGGCTGGTTGCTCCCGATTCTTATAACTGGACTTCTATTGTAGTCTCTTTAATTCTACAACCGTTTTACGACTGTATTTAATATATATGCCTATGTGTGGGTATATATACATATGTATATATGTATGCATGTACATTTAAATCCATCACAAATTAATGTGCATAGATATCAATACACACATACATACATGTGTGTATGTGCATATGTTTGTGCATTACTGTAAATGTTTGAGAAATGTTAATAACAGTGTATACATTGGCTCAGGCACATCACCCTATGACAGGCCCCTGTGCACCCTCATCTATATTTCCCTATACACTTGCTCTAGAAACATTCTGCAGGAGAACCCATCACACACATATGCAGGTACAGGAACATTGTACCCAGGGCACACATGTCTAGATTCAGCAGCACCTGCACTGTCAGGAAAGCAGCTGGCCATACACAAATGAACAAGTATATGCTTGGCACCATAAGGCCAAGTGGCTAGTACAGCTGCCGTTCAAGAATGGCATAGCTTAGGTCCAAGGAAGCACGAAGCAAGAACATAGGCAAGAGGGTTCACTTTGTTCCCTTTGAATATATACATGTGAAGAAATGTACACATTAGTCAATGCATACTCAATTCATTGTGCACAAACTTATACACACAAACGCCTAGTCCAAGGGAATCCAAAACTTGGAATAGCATTAGTAACACTCAAGCAAATTGGCCTTGGGAAGGAAGGACAGGCAGCACCATCTTATGGAGAGGGGAATATTATGTACAAAAATGATAAATAAAGCTTTATATCTTTATATTGGCCAATAACATTTTCCACATGGAAGCCTTAGTAACAGTATTTGATAAGTGAGCAGTACTTGCTTGCAAGGTCGGCATAATGGAATAATCAGGAATTATGGGGAGTTGGCTGAACACAACCTAGGTTAACTAAACACTATGGTCCTCTGTCAGCGCACTGTAAGGCACTTCACCGTCATCACAGACTTGTGTTCCGCCTCTGGCTCCACACCGGGCCAGGTTGGAGTGTAATTTTGCAAGGTCCCATCGCTACTGGACACTGCAAGTGTTCCCTTACTAACTCAGTACATCCTAGGATGTCAGTGGTCCCAAGACTACACAAGCTAAGTCGGTGGTCCCACGTCTTGGTGTATGTAAGACTATCGAGCTCTTTATTTGCTACAATCACTGCCATGTTCAGCTTGGTATATATTTGACTACCTAGCCATTTATTCACTATAATCACTGCCACTTTTAGCTTGGTATGTTTACTATTACCAAGCCATTTATTCACTACAATCACTGCCTTGTCCAACTTTCATTAGGCAGCAAAGTCAATTCGGTCCCACGAGAGACCTGAGGTCATGTCAGTGGTCTTGAGGTCAGTCTCTTCTAAACTGAAGAGATCCTGTTGCTCCATATTATAGGACAACAGTGGGTCACTCTGATGAATGCTGCTGTTGCTACTGCTGCTGCTACTGCTGATGCTGCTATTGCCGACACTACTGCTGCTTCGACCACCCAGTCCACTGTCACTTGTACTGACTGAAGATGCTATTGATGAGCTGTGGGATCCTCCCTGCCAGACTGGTGGTGCGGGTGAGGGACCCGAGACCAGCTCGGGTGGTTGAGGTGGGGGCACCAAAGAGTCCAACCAAGATGCAACATCCACATCATCGTTCACCTCCATTTTCATATCATTAGTTATAGGTGGGTCTGGACGACTATGTGTCATCATTTCAGGAGGGCTAAGTGATGAGGAGGTATCCAAAGGAGCTTCAAGCCCACTCAGTTCCATTCCTTCCAACACTGGCAGGTCAAGGTCAAGCTGAAAGTCGAGGGCACCACTGCCCTGACCTTCCATGACCAAGTCAGCAAATAAGGATTGTGAGATGATGGAGTTGGGACCAAGTGCTGATCCTCCATTGCTGTACGAATTATTGCAGTTCATGGTAGAACTGCTGTTGTTGTTATTATTATTATTACTACTGTTGTTGTTGCTGATGTTATTGTTAATGAGGTTCATGTTATTAACATGACTGTTGGCAGCACTCACACCTCCGTGCAAGGTATTGCTTCCGAATGGCCGAAAGTTTGTAGAATGAGGAAGTGGTGGTGGAGGTGGTGGTGGAGGAGGTGGTGGTGGTGGAGGTGGTGGAGGAGGAGGTGGTGCTGTTACGACAGATGTGGTTGATGTGGTGACACATGTTGAAAAGAGTGGGGCAGTTGATAGAGAGCTCTTGGGTGTGGTGGGGGTGGCTGGTTCCTGTGCTGCACTTGGAGGAAGTTCTGTTGAGGAGAAGTAAACATGTCATGATTTCCCACATTCTCAATACCATCAAGATTGGAATTCAAAGAGAATAATATGCACACAACACCAAATCATACAGGCACTAATCCTTATATAAAATTGAAATACAAGTTATTAAAAATATATATACATATACACTTACCACCATTTTTAATCAAAATTTCTAGAACATCATCCACAGCTTGGCTTTTAATGGAAACTTTTCTTGCATTTGGCTGAGATGATTTATTTGAATTCTGAAAGTACATTCAAAGTAATATATTCCTTCATCTGTGCTGTGTAAAAATTTCCCCCACATTCAATATGTATGCAATCCCATAACAAAAAAATTAATGTACTCCTGTTTGTCCAAATTTTTACTAAACTACACTACTGTAAATTCAAATTATTCCCTGATTGTATGTAACTGGTTATGAGGAACACAACATGTTTGATACAATTGCTGATTTGATGGAGTGTATAATATCATTGTTGCTGTTTTATTTGTAAGATAGAGTTGAGGAATAAATGCAAGAATAGGAGAATGAAGTGGGATGGAACATGGCTGTGAATAGATAATAAAAAGCCTTATGGATACAGATAATACTGTCCTACTAGCAGTGAAACGAGTGCCTGCAGAGGATGGAGAATTTGGGGGAGTGCACTGGAAGAGAAAAGTAAACATGTCCATGAGAAATATGTTGCTTCCGACCGACCCAGGGCAGTGGGCAGGTTACAGGGATGACCAATCTTCCTTGAAGAAACCTCCTTCCACTCCATCACACGCCCACCTATCTCTTCACTTACTAGTATAGCCACCCCTTCTCTCCCTTGCCCTCTCTTCACTCCTGACACCCTCCCAACTGCACTCTCAGACTAAAAACTCGCTAACACATCTATCTTCTCACAAACATACTGCCTATCTCTTCCCTTTCTCTCTCATCTGTATCACATCCACACAGATTAAAAGACCAAAGCTTTAGGACTGGTTGCCTTTCCTTTCTTTTAGGAATGTCCCCTTTGGGGCTACAGAAAGTAGGATGCTTAGTCCAATCCCCATCCTGTTTTTGTCACCTTTTACGGCTCAAATGGGAACAGTGACAATATTCTTCTCCCCTACCACAAGGTTCGTCAAAAAAAATACATACATACATATACCAAAGGCTTTTTCCCCCTACACGGGGGGTAGCCAAAAAGAAAAAGGCATAGAAACCACTCCCCTCCACCCTTCTCCCTCCCTCTTATCTTGGCACCTCCTGGATGACGGGTCATCCCTGCATCCTGTCCACTGCCCTGGGTCAGAAGCAGTGTCGGAAGACACAGCACATCCACAGCAAGGCCACTTCATAAATTCAGCGACCCCCCCCTTTCCGTCCCCATACATACATATACCAAGGCTTTTTTCCCCTTACAAGGGAGGTAGCCAAAAAGAAAAAGGCATAAAACCATTCCCACCCATTCCATCCCTAAATACACTCCACCTTCCCTCTTATCTTAGCACCTCCTGGATGACGGGTCATCCCTGCACCTTGTCCACTGCCCTGGGTCAGAGGCAGTATCACAGGACACAGCGCATCCACAGCAAGGCTGCTTCATTAAATCGGTGACCCCCCCCTCTCCATCCCCCCATGCAGAAAAGGAGAAGATGGGGAGAAATCAGCAAAAAAAGGAAATGAATATTCAGAGAAAAGGTACAGGACAGTTTCAAGAGTAGGGGGCCAACATAATGGAGGGACAGTCGCAGTATAATAAAAGTATCATTTCTGTATGAATAGCGATTTCCTCTATCACAGATAAAAATGATGTGTGGTTCTGGTCTGTAGGGGCCCCATACTGACTCTAAAGTATCAGCTGTATGCTACCGAGCAGCTTTTAACCCCACACTAACATGCAGCCAAATACCCCAGACAGGGGTCATGATGACAAACAAACAAAATTACATGTGGGTGATATCTCTACAGAAATTAAGGCAATGACACTACTGAGGAAGAAAACTGCCACTCACCTGTACAGTTTGACCACCTTTTAGTTGCTTAGTGGCCTCTGCATAGTTCGGTGGGGGCTTGGTTACACCAAGCTGTGTATCCACTGTGCCTTCTACAGACGTGGGGCCACTCATACTGAAAAGTGTGGGGTAAAATCAAGACAATTTCTTCAAGGAGTTTGCTTTTAACCCCTTCAGTACAGTAATACTATTCTACAAATTCTATTTGGATAAGGACCACAAGCTTTATATTGCTGAAAGGAAGGTGGATGGACTCTGATCTGAAGGTTCTTCTACTAATTGATCCACACTCCCTTCAGGCCAAAGTCCACCTACTGCTCATGCTGAAACAGTTTGACTGAATGTCGAAACATATTCCTGCACAAGTAATCCTTTCAATACAATAACACTTTGTATTTCCCACTCCAAAACAATAACAGGCAATATAATGCAGTTGAAACTAAAGTCCACCCACATTTTAGCAAATATATAGGTAAGCATTAGCATACATTGAATATTAAACATATATCCATATAAACAGGCACTAAAAGATCTTACCTATGTGGTGTAAAGCTGATACCATTGGAAAGTGTTGCAGAAGAAGACGTTGCTGGTCCAGTCCGTTGATTTTTGGACTGTCCCACTGGAGAGGGAGGCCCTAGAAGTTGATCCCAACCATTCTCAATCTTCACTTTGACTTCCTGAGGACTAGTCAATTGTTGCTGTTGCTGCTGCTGTTGTAATGGCTGTATACTCTGCAACTGACTAATTGGTTTGTTTGTATGCTGTGCTGCTTGTTGTTGTTGCAACAATTGTTGCTGCTGGTGCTGTAGATTTTGCAGCTGCTGTAGATGACTTTGAAGTTGTTGCTGTTGCTGCTGCTGTTTCCTGTTATGAAGATGCTGTTGAAGAATCAGCTTCTGATTAAGCTTATTGTCACTTGCATTACTTCGCTGTTGCTCTTGAGCTTTGATTAAGTTCTGCTGTTGCTGAATCTGCAGTTGAATTTGGGTGTGGTGCAACTCCTGGGTGAGCTGTTGAATTCTTTGCTGCAGCTGTGCCATGGTTTCATTGGAGATCAGAGAAGTGGCAGTCTGTGGACTCGGTTGTGGAGAGGATAATGCTAAACTTGGAGTAAGTGTGGTGGTCACTAGAACACCTGGGGCTGAAGACATGATTGCTGTTGGCACACCATTACACCCTAGAGTCATAACTGACCTGGGTGGTGGGGGAGGTGGAGGGGGAGGTGGTGGTGGTGGTGGAGGTGGGGTGTTGATGGAACTGACATCACTTGCTGCCAAACTGGCAGGAGTGTTTGGACCTATAGGAGTGAGAGGTGCAAAATCAGATGCATCCATGGCTGATTCCAAGTCAACATCCATTGGTGCCACACTAGAAGGTCGGGTGGATGAACTGGAGATATGAGAGTATGCAGGGGAAGATGCACTCTCGTCTCCAAGGTCCATTGTAGCTTCTAGAAGACCTGAAACTATAGATTAATACATTAAAGAGCAATTCCTCATATTTCTGAGTATGTGTGTGTGCAGGTATGATCAATTGGAGATTAGAAGGGACCCAACAAGCATTGCTCATTTCCTGTGTACTACAATTAGGTAAACACACACACACATACATACATACATATACCAAAGGCTTTTTCCCCCTACACGGGGGGGTAGCCAAAAAGAAAAAGGCACAGAAACCACTCCCACCCATTCCATTTCCTATATATTCCACTCCCTCCACCCTCCTCCCTCCCTCTTATCTTGGCACCTCCTGGATGATGGGTCATCCCTGTATATGATGGTCATGGCAAGTGCCTGAAATCCACTCCTTTTTGGACTGTGGCTTGGTTGAATTGCAATCAACATATTATGAACAATGAGCATTGTGGACATAATCTCTTTGCATTCACCCTCTGATACCTGTTTATTATGACACTTTTCAGTCCCACCCTATACATTCACTTACTTCCCTTACTCCATAATTTACATCCACTCCCACTCCTCTATTCCCTGTGACATGTGATCTTAAATACTTAAATCTCTACATTTCTTCCAGCCTCTTTCCTTTAAAACTAACCTTCAACTCACAGTCACCCTCTCCCCTTGTACATATAAATCTTACTTTTGCTCACACTTCCAGCCTTCTCCTCTCTCACAATGTTAATATCATGAATGAAAATGATACTTGGGATGCTAAACTTCTAATTCCTGAGAACATGAATATTACCTGAAGTATCATCATTCAGATCAGGTGTAGAATGCGTCAGGGCCTGTGGAACTGGGGAAGCATCGAGTATAAGTTGCCCCATGCCCAATGGTAGGGCCATCCCACTGCTGCCCTGAGAGCTGATGGGGGCAAGATGTAGTGTTCGGTCTCCACTAGCACTGGTTGCCACAGTTACTGCTACAGGGGCAGGGCTACCATGGCTCGAAACTGGACTACTGCAAGGCTGATGCTGCTGTTGCTGGTCCTTGAAACTACGAAGGCGTTCAATGAGTTGTGGCTTAGAACCTGACACGGGCAAGTTCCGCTTCTTCAATTCTGCTTTCAAGTCACTCACTGTAATTAGAAAAAAAAAAAAATTAATATACATTTAATTTTCTATTCATGAAACAATCCAAGAGCATCATATACCAACTAAGTACATAAGATTTTTTTTTTATTGTCTAGATATCTCCTTTATCCATTACACTTTAAAATCTTTGGGTAAATACAAATATGCTTCACTGGAGTGGGAAGATATTACCTTTCATATCCTCCAACTTGGTGATTATTTTTGTGGATCCATTTTCTGGTGGTGTGGGTGGTGGTGGTGGCATAGGTGGGGTGGGCGTTGGAGTTGGTGTTGGAGTTTGGCTTGGAGTGTGCATAACCTGTGCACTTATAGGCAATCCTGATGTGACAGAAGAATTGGTGGAAGTGACAGTGATGACTGAGGGCAAGGCAGAAGTGTCACTACTGGTGGCTTTGAGGGCAGCTGGTATGATGATCTGGGTATACTGTTATGAAAAAAAAAAATGTAATCAGAAAATCAGTGAGAAGCTTGCCAAAAGCAATATTACGAAGACACAATAAGTATTAACTTTTTGGTGATATTGACAATAGGCCCTACAATATATTAAAATCACTTACACGTACAGCACACAGGCAGAGACAAATCCTATACATGTTGTATGTACATGTGACATATATAACAATCTGACTATAAAAGCACTGGTTTTGCAATGCAAGACTAACATTATTATAACTCATCAATATTATCTTTCAGATGGGTACTATGCAACATTTCTTGGAAGGGGCCTTTTGCCACTTACCTTTTGTTTAAGTTCTAGTTGGCATTGTAGGAAGAGTTGTTGCTGCTGAAGAAGGATGTCATACGATGTCTCTAGAGGTGTTGTAGTAGACTCTCTTTTGACTGCACTAGGCGGTCCCTGTAATTAATATGTATACATATACTATCTGTTTTACCTATATGGCAAAAGGCTTCTTCTCCCTTATAAGGGAGGTAGCCAAGGCATGCATTCACTTTCCACCCATTCCATAATATAGAGGGCAATAGCCAAGATGATCCAGTCTAGATGGCAAGACACATACATTAGGAATGT
This sequence comes from Oratosquilla oratoria, assembly GCF_046742065.1. NCBI lineage: Eukaryota > Metazoa > Arthropoda > Malacostraca > Stomatopoda > Squillidae > Oratosquilla > Oratosquilla oratoria. Next base: position 4,092,783 of record NC_134787.1, on the reverse strand, counting down.
TGCCTTTTACAACACAAGTGGGAACACTTGGTAGCAGTATTCTTTTCCACCACCACAGGATTTGGCAAAATAAGAAAATGAATATTCAGAGAAGACATATGAAGAGGTAATATGACAATGATACTTACATTAGAGAAAGGTATAGAAATGATGAACAAAAAGGATTTGTTGTTATGGGATGAAAGATCAATAAGAAGACAGAGTTAGAAATTGAAAAAGCAAACTTGTTTGAAAGATGTTAGAAAGTATAACTTTCCACATAGAAGTGTAAACTTATGGAACAAGTTGTATGAAAATATAATCCAAGCCAACACAAAAAACAAATCTGAAGCAATGTTAAACAAGTGGAGGCAAAGAAACTGGTCCCACAAGCATGGCACCAACCCCATAACAAGGTAAATACATAATAAACCAGAGTGCCCTTTCCCCTTTTAAAGAGTAGTTGCCAAGTTAAAGCACACAACCACTCTGGTATCCAGAAAATCTCTCAAAATAAAAATCTTGAACTATCAATTGCTCAAAATGCAGATTGCTCAAAAATAGTGGTTTGATGAAGAATATCCATAAATAAGATAAAATAATACAACTTTACTACAGTTAATTGAACAGTTAAAATTAAGAATGGGTACATTTCTATTATACAATAGTTCTTAAATATTCTTCTACATTGTTTGTCATTGTTTGAAATAATAACAGGTACATTATTATTATTTTTGTTGTTCTTCATATTTAAAAAAAATTAAATAAAAATGTATTACTGCCAATATTTACTCTATTAGTATGAAATACTGTATGCAACATTTCTTAAATATTTTTCTACATTTTGTCATAGTTTCATAAAATATTCTTTAATTGCATTATGCAGTCTTGGTACTTTTTTCTGCCCCATCTGCACTCTTTTACTTTTACTTTTTTTTAAGGAATGTCCCCTGTCCCCTTTGGGGTTACAGACTTATACAACTCAAGTGCAAATACTTGGTAGCAGTATTCTTTTCCCCTACCACGGGGTTCAGCAAAATGAGACAATGAATATTCAGAGAAATGTTACAGGACAGTAACAGGAGTTATTTACTGTTGAGCAATTTATTTTGAGTAATTTACCTAGATCCACCCACCCACCAAAATGCCCTCCCATCTTAGCTCCTCATGGATTAAGGGTCATTCTTGTCTCCTGTCAAACTTGCTCAGCTCAGAGGCAGTGTAGCAAGATATAACACCTCAGCAGCAGGATCCAACAGCTGAAGCTGGTTTATTTCTACTGCTTCACCACATGGCAACCTCCCTCCTCTAATCATCCATTTGTTTAACCATCTTCATCTGTTGAGCCCTACTGTGGAAGTAATGTGTCTCATCACATTGGACCAGAGCAGGTGAATGACAGGTGATTGGGATAATCCTTCATCCACAAGGTGCTAATATAGGAGGAGTGAATGGTGGGTTTTGGATGGGTAAAGGATGAGTGGTGGGTGGATGTATTCTTGGACTCAGCCACCCTCCTCGTTATGCATGCATGAAGTACAACTGTTATATCATGGCTCAAATATTCAAAAACCTATCATGATATTCAAAAGTATGATCAAATCAAACAAGAATAACATATCAATACCTTATACTCGTGGAACTTTATAGTTCGAGCTTTTGGTTGAGTTTTGCTTTTTGACTTCTTCCGGTTCTTCGACTGATCCTTCCCAGGAGCTGAATTTTGCTGTGGTGGGGTGGTAAGGGCTTGAGGAAGGGGAGTTCTTGTCACAAACAATGTATGCGTAAGTGCAGGAGTTTGTGGAGAGGGAATTAAAGTATGTTGCGGGGAGGCCAGAGAAGAGAGGGGGGACAGGGATGAGGTCGTGCACGTGAGGGAAGGGGAGGGAGTAGGTAACTCAGCAGGTGGAAGAGATATACAACTGTTGCCACTGCTGCTGCTGCTACTACTACTTGTGCTGGTGCTGCTATTACTACTACTGCTACTACTATTGTGAATAATGGAAGTCAAGGGTTGGTCTGATGGCACAGGAGAGATGACTTGGGGGGCAGCAGCTGCCTTGCTGCTGGCCTCACTCTGGTCGGGCGACATAGCGCCCTCACTGCTTGACTCATCTTCCCAGTCCAGGTACAGTTTTGGGTGCTTCCGTGGCTCTCCCTCACAAGTGCTCTTGAATGTTAACTGACCCTCTGATATAAAAAAATAAAATAAATAAAATAAATAAGAAAACATTAACATATATATATATATATTTTTCAATTCTTCCCTTCTCAATCAATCAATCAGTTGCTCCAGTTCTCCATTTTGAAAATATCTTATATATATCTTTCAATAAGTTATACCCAAAAAATTACAAAGGAACTGTTACGAAATACAAAATTAATCTCTACATATTCCATTGTAGGGCTTTATCGAAGTTCTTGGAATTACTGTACATCCAATGTATTACCTTTGACAGCCTTCTCCAAATCCTCAGTAGTATGCAAAATGTTGGCCTTGACCAATTCAAGGGGTCCTGGTCTCTGTACTAGGTGGTCACTAATGGTGTCAGCAATGCGTGCCCTCTTTAGTTGCTTTTGCTTCTCCACCAGTGAGGGGTCTATATTACCTGGAGCATCTGCCAAAATAAACAAGGAAGGTCAATAAATCAGTCCATCTGTAATTTCAAGTTCTCTCTGCCAGAAGACCTATACCACAGAAGTACTGGTTCTAGCTCTCAGGTTGGCTCATAGTCACTCTGAAGAGAAAGCTTGTATTTTCTGAATGATGTGTGTAGGACTCCACAAAGTGACATGTTCTGTATATTCTATAAGGTAATTTATTTGTGCTAGGTGGTGACCTGAGAGTAGGCAAACTAGTCTTGTATGTTTTGAGAGGATACACTCCTCCAACCTTGTCTCCAGGCATTTGATTTAGTATGGAATTGGTCCTCTGTTTAGTAATCTATGTATGTGTTTTTTGTAGAGATATTCTGGGATGCTGCAGATAGGTTCTGGAAGATTTGTGAAAGCATGCTAGAGGTATGGGTTTCTTGCTGAGTTCTAGGGTCTGTGGCTGTTATGTGGTGTAATAAAGGCTCTTTCACAAAACTATATGCCAGTCAATTTCATGTACTAGTTTATGAAAAAGATTTATGTTTCAGTGTTGATAGTTTATTATGGTAACTTAGCTGCATTCTCTTATTTTTCAAAGGCCTCATGGTGTAGTTTGTTGTTCTTTTCACTCATTATTGTAGTGACCAATTTGTGGAAGTATATTTTAGCAAGATCCTTTTGATTTATTCATACATACATATTCCAACAATTTTTTTCCCCTTCCAAGGGAGATACTCAAAGTCAAGGCATAAATCCACTCCCACCTATTTCATCCCCACATAATCCACTACTCCCATTCACTACCCCTCCCTCCCTCTTTTCTTGGCTCCTCCTGGATGATGGGTCATCACCGCATCTCACCCACCCTGGGTCAGAGGCAATGTAGCAAAACACAGCAAGGCTGTCTCATTTAACTGGTAACGCCCCTCTCCGTCCCCTCATGCAGAGAATGAGAAGACAGGGAGAAACCCCTTCAGGCTGTGTCAAAATATCAATCATACACATTCCCCCATCCCCGACCCACTCCCTTCCATGCATCACAGCATTATCCATACACAACCATTCTCCATTCACCCCTATCTTCTGTCTTCTCACCTTCCTTCCTCAACAGACATTCCCCTCCTTCCCAATGCCCCTTTTACCCTATCCATCCATCTCACCCTTGGTTGCTCCCTCTGGTTCACTCCCTCCACCTCTGCCTTCCACATTTTTTTTACTATTCTTTCTTCACTCATTCTTTACATGTGTCCACACCATCCCAATACTCTTTCATCAACCCTATCTCCCAACTCCCTTTCCATCCCTGCTCTCCTCCTCATTTCTCACTCTATCTAGCCTAGTATCCCCTACCATACTTCTCAAGTATTTCATCAAACACATTTAAACTTCTTTTCTTATGTTCCATGTTTCTGCCCCATACAGTGCTGTTGGCACAATCATCCCTTCATACAATCTCCTCTGAGCATCCATTTCCCAGGGCATTTACTTGCTTCTCTCAATCTACATTCTACCTCCACCTCCACTCCTTTTCCCACCACATTCACACCCAAGTATCTAAAGCTATCCACTTCCTACAGTCTCTCTCCCTTAATAATTGCTTCCAATTTGCTGCCATCCTCTCCCCTTGTACATCTCATCACCTTACTTTTAGCCACATCTATCTTCAATTTCCTTCTTTCGCACACCTTCCCAAACTCTATCATTAACTTCCTCAATCCCTCCTTTAATCCTGCTACAAGTGCAGTGTCATCAGCAAACAACTGGCTTCTCTCTCATTTTTCTCCATTTTCTTTAACCATCTCCAATCCCTGGCCCATTACCCTTCTGTTTACCTCTTGTGCCACCCCATCTATATAAAAATTGAACAGCCAAGATAACATAACACATCCCTGGCAAAGTCCCACTTTTACCTAAAACCAATCACTCTCTCCATTTCTAATTCTAACACAGGCATTACTACTCTCATAAAAGCTCTTGACTGCTCTTAACAGCTTTCCTCCTATCCCATATATCTGCAATACCTCCCACAGGTATTCATATGGTGATAACTTTTTTGTCTCTCCTCCTGAGTCTGTGGTACATACCTACAAAATCTACAAATTCACATATTTTCATTTCTACTTGTACATTCATTTACCTCTCTGCTAGTAGATCTTTTACACTTCCTCCTTACATTACATATATGTATACTACTAGTCAAAACAGAAAGGTTTTCCTAAAATATAAATCATAAGAAATTGTCTACAGCAATTGCTGAAACTGTTTTGCATCTTGACAACTTTACCTTCCAAAATGTGTTGCCGGACTAACTCTTCACGGTCAGGTCGTTTCTGCATTTTATGTTTGAGAATGTCATGCTTTTTAGCCATATCTAGTCGCTGCCGCTGCTCATAAAATGCTGTTGGTGTGTTCATTGCTGAAAGAAAAAAATTAAATAAATAAATAAAACAAAATACATGTATATACATATATCACAAGGTTCTTTACTCCTTTTGAGAGATGTGGCCAAATAAAAGCATATACTCGCCCTTCATCCATCCCACATCTATGCAAAAACCCATTTGTTGTCCCTTCCATCTAGTGGATGAAGCATCATTTCCATCCCCCCACCTACTGCTTGCATCAGAGGCAGTGAAGAAAACACTTCACCTAAACAATAAGGCCCAACAGGCAATGCTGGTTTACCCCACTGCTTCATTACCTTACAACCCCCCCCTCCAACCCTCATTCATTTGAAAATTTACAGGGCAGACAAGAACACATCCCTTTGGGCTGTGTAAATTCTTCATCCATTCACAACTATTCTCCATTCATGCCTACCTCTTGCCCTCCCCCTTCCATGTTTGACATCCATTGGTCTTGCATCATGTGCCCCTTTGACTCTGCCTATCCACCTCCTCATTTTTCCTCTCCAGTTTACTCCATCCACTTCCATCTTCCACACACTTTTTTGTAAAATTTTCTTCACTCATTCTTTCCATATACTTAAATCATATCAGTATTCTTTGATCAATCCTATTTGTCCGCTCTCTTTCCACCCCCACTTTCTGCTTCATCTTTATATTTCTCACTCTATCCATCCTACTAACCCCCACAATACTTCTAAAACAAATCATCTCTCAAACATATTTAGGCTCTTCCTTTTTACCCCCTTCAAATTCAAAGTTTCTCCTCCATACATTGTCATGGGCACAATCATACGTTTGCAAAGGCTTCTGCTTATATTCATCTCTTGATACCTATTTCTCATGACACTTTTCTTTTCCGTAGACATCTACTCGATTCCATTAGTCTATCAATTACCTCCACCCCAACTCCTCCATTCCCTACTTCATGTGTCCCTCAATACTTGAAGCTCTCCACTTCCTCCAGCCTCTCACCTTTTAAACTTGCCTTCAATTTACTGCCACCCTTATCCTTTTTATATTAACTCAATTATTTTTCCCCACATTTACTTTAAACAGAAGTAAAACAAAATTAAGACAATATAAATTGTATTTCTGCATATTTTGTTAGTGCACAGTACACTAGTTTCAAAAAAGTTCTTCTGACACAATCTTTCACATTTGTTAGCACTTCAAAATAAAACTTTTGATAAAAGATAAACAACTAGTACTTACGTGGCATGACGCCTCTGCTCACAAGGTCTTCGCGAGGTCGTCGGAGCATCAGTTTCACCTTTAGAGCTGAAATTAAAAGATGAATTTAAAATAGAATATAAAAATACAAGGCAAAATACAACTACAGTTATCTCATTTATCTTAGCTATTGTGAGGGAAGGTGGGGTTGTAAACCCAGATACACCCAAATATGATTGATAAACTACAGTAGTAAACATAAATATACGGGAAGTCCTTGGTTTACAACTGTCTTGACTTCCATCATTTTGTGGTTACAACACTGCCAGTATTTGTCCATGCACTTTTTTATAACACAAAGAACTAGTTGGTAAGTGCATAGGAGAAATATGTCATCATGTGATGATAGACCAGGGAAGGAAACAATTTTGGATTACTAATTGTCATTACCTTTCTCTCTTTTTTTTTTTTTTATTATTACCTTCTTCTTTGGGTGGGGGGTTGGGCTTTGCCCTTCATTATAGCTCCCAAGCATAAAATAGACTTTTCTGATGGCAGTGCACCAAAGAAAAAGAAAGCAATCAACTTGGAAGGTTCTTAGGCTGGTTTAGACCTACACTGAAAATCAGTTTACAATGTTGTGTAGGAACAAAACTCCATTGCAATTAGAGTACCCCCTGTATGTCTTTCATCTACAGGCTACCTGATACTAATAATGAATTATGCCAACCTTTACTCTTCGTTTAAAAGCCTCATTAAACGTTTGAGAAAATGTAAAGAAGTAGAAATTATAATTCATTTTCTTTTTGGCTGAAACAACAGACATAATGAAAATCAAGTAAAGGTGAGCAATACAACTAATTCAGTGTCGTGAAAAAGTGGAACAATAATATCACCAACAAATAGGTAATGTAATCAACATCCCATCTTAAATGGATTTGAAAACATCAAAAGTGATGAAATTTTCACCATAAATAATCAGATGAGAAATAACAGTTTCACACTGTCATCATGTATTTAATTTGGGATTGGGTAGAAACAACTTTGCCAACTATAATCAATGAACAGAATAAACTTCCTGCAAAGGTGGTGCAATGTAGTACAATTTGAAGTTTTAAGATTCATTTAGAGAAACACCTAAGCAATATGCTGTAATGCCTGCCAATGGTTTGATTCCTTTGTTTATCAATTACTTCATTTAACTATCTATTCTTAGCATCTGACCTAGTTATGGAGCAAAAGGTCTCCTGTCAGTATGGCCTTCCTTTGTAAACTCTACCCAAAATAGGTTGTTTTATGCCACTTAAAGGTACATGACAAAGAATTGGTTTTCAAGTTTGGTACTACTATCTGAGGCACAGGCCACCACCTTTTGTCAAAACCTGGCTCCTATCAGAAGTTTCAGACAGAATTTCAAGCATTCATTTAAAACGCCTTGGCTCAAAAGCAATGGAGGCAATGGCACATACCTTCTACCACTCCTGGTAGCACAATAAAATTCTAGCCATCTGGAAAGAGCACATGTAATAACCATCTTAAAACCAAACAAGTCAATAGAAATCTCGGTATCCTATAGACCATCTCCCATATCCACCATATTTAAACTGATGGAAAGACTAATCTAATAAAGAATCAAAACAAAACTGCCTACTTCCCCCAACACAACTCCACCAACACAAGCATCACTCAACAAGTTTTAGGGTGTTTATTTACAAGATGGAAAATAAAAATAAAATAAAAATAAAATAAAATAAAATAAAATAAATATAAATATATATATATATAATAGTGGCATCTTCAGTCTTCATATAGACACATAAATACATATAGCAATGGTTTCCCCCTTACTAGGGAGGTAGCCAAAAAAACAAAGGCTGCTTCTTTTAATTGGCGATCCCCCCTCTCTGTCCCTTCATGCAGAAAAAGAGAACACAGGGAGAAATACCTTACAAATTTGATCACATTTTGTGACACAGAATGTAATCTCAAGATACGTATTCATGGATGTTGGGGTTAAGGAAATGTCAATTAATTTTCTGTCACACTTCGGGAATAAATCCGATTTTGTTACATGCCAGTGATCCCCACATCAAGAGTGCACATCACGAAGCTCAAGAATACGGAAAGATTGTAGGACGTTTTCCATGGAGACACATTAATTTGTCAGATAATTCTGGGGAAGAAACATTCCAGATAGACAACATAAACAAAGTTTGACAACTGGAGACAGAGATGGGCTCCTATGAGGACAACCCCTATCTATGAGAACAATATCACAACAAAGAGTTCAAGTCATAGATGTGATAAAAGAATGACTTAAGGGGGCCAGAAGTCATACATGCATATACCAAAGGCTTTTTCCCCCTTTACATGGGGGGTAGCCAAAAAGAAAAAGGCATAGAAACCACTCCCACCCATTCCATTCCCTACATATTCCACTCCCCTCCACCCTCCTCCATCCCAGTACAGGTTAACTGCAGTCTTGATTCCTTTCTGAGTGAAGACTAGTTTCCAATTTCAAAAGACTGCCACATGGTCTCTGGTCCAAAAGAATGTCACTAAAATCAATGCATCAAACTTAAGACAGTCCATACCCCCATGCAGAGAATCAGGTAAATCCATACACACACTCAGTAATAAGGACTTCATAAAAGAAAGAGACAGAGAGACAGAGATTGAGAAAGAAAGAGAAAGAGAGGACTGAAGAAGATAGATGAAGAGAAAAAAAAACAAAAAACAGAAAAAGATAGAAAGCAAAAGAGGAAAAGAGAATGAAAGAAAATGAAATGGAGAAAATGAGAAATAAATAGAAAAGAGAGAGAGAGAGAGAGAGAGAGAGAGAGAGAGAGAGAGAGAGAGAGAGAGAGAGAGAGAGAGAGAGGAGCAAGATAGAAATAAAAAAATAGTGAAAGTGAGAAATAGAGAGAGAGAGAGAGAGAGAGAGAGAGAGAGAGAGAGAGAGAGAGAGAGAGAGAGAGAGAGAGAGAGAGAGAGAGAGAGAGAGGGGAGCAAGATAGAAATAGAAAAAGAGTGAAAGTGAGAAATAGTGAGAGAGAGAGATAGAGAGAGTGAGAGGAGCAAGACAGAAATAGAAAGAGTGAAAGTGAGAAATAAATAGAGAGAGAGAAAGGAGCAAGATAGAAAAAAAAAGTGAAAGTGAGAAATAGAGAGAGAGAGAGAGAGAGAGAGAGAGAGAGAGAGAGAGAGAGAGAGAGAAGCAAGATAGAAATAGGAAAAGAGTGAAAGCGAGAAATAGAGAGAGAGAGAGAGAAGCAAGATAGAAATAGAAAAAGAGTGAAAGTGAGAGAGAGAGAGAGAGAGAGAGAGAGAGAGAGAGAGAGAGAGAGAGAGAGAGAGAGAGAGAGAGAGAGAGAGAGAGAGAGAGAGAGAGAGAGAGAGAGAGAGAGAGAGAGAGAGAGAGAGAGAGAGAGAGAGAGAGAGAGAGAGAGAGAGAGAGAGAGAGAGAGAGAGAGAGAGGAGAGATTGGGTGCGAGATTAAGGTGGTTTGTGAA
>NC_134787.1:4033119-4078119 GCF_046742065.1 Oratosquilla oratoria | reverse complement strand
AGGAATTACCACGCTCGAGATAAACGCATAAACAAGACCGGGGAACAGGAGCGTGGTACATGCACACTCATTTGGCTGAGTTGTGTCTCCACTTGGCGAGGGCCTGCTTTACGCCCCGTCTCCCGGTGCTGGAGATGCGGTCTGGGGAGGGTTCTTCCCTTGCAACAGGCCACACTTGTAAATACGGTTGCCGCAGGTCAGTCATCAAGCCAAGTTGAGCATCGAACACCACAACGTACTTCCAAGACTGGTACGCAACACAGTGGCGATTCGGTCAACTTGTAATCAGCATTGGTCAGACTTCATTGAGAGCAAACTTCGCCTCCCCCTCCCCTAAGCTACATAGAATGATTTTATATGCTGCATAAAATACACTGAGGACGTCCATTCACGAGGTAAACTGGCACGGAAGTAGACGAGACCTAAACAGTCCTTACAGGCCTTGAAACACAATGAAACCTAACAATACCAACGTATGTCACGTGCGGCACGAAAACCAGGCTGCAGCCTGTTGTGCTACAGAGCTACTCTGTGTGTGCGCGCGCGCGTTTGTCTGTATGTCTGTTTCTCGTGTGTTTGTGTTTGTCAGTGTACGGTCTGTCTGTCTGCCTGTCCGTCTCTTTCGCGCGCACGTGCGTGTTTCAGCGTTTTTGTTTTTAATTGTCTTTTAAGTTCACTATTTTTTTCCGAATCCACTTCTGGTTTCTGCCCACACTTTCTCTTCGGGAAAGCTGCTCCACCCTCGAATACTTTTAAGTCTGTCAGTTACACCCGTCTTTTGCATTTTAAAGCTGTGTCCTCGCATATTACATGACGACAACCTAATTGTCGAATGCGTCTGCGGACATTTCGCCTACGGTGCATTTGTCCAACCATTCACATCACCTTCCCTCCGGTCTCTCGGCATATACTTTGTGACTACTCCTTCCAACTTCCCCATTTTACTATGGTTTTCTTTTCATACAAGTTCCATGAAGTCTCAGCATAGGTAGAGTACCCCTAACTAGGTATGTGGTACTGCACTGGGTTATCAGTATCTGTACTCTTCTTCATCAAAATGACCCGAGTTGACGAGGGTGTTTGCGCGGCAGTCATATCTTTTCTTGACTTTGTTAGTCATATGGTCTTTGGGATTATGGTTTTCACCGACGGTCACTCCGAAGGGTCCCCCCCACCCCCAGACTCACCCGTTCTGTACATGAATATATCTCTTATAGGACTGTCTTCGAGGTTTCATTCTTTTGTTTCAGTATTTTGGCGTAGAGGGTGGAGGGGTGTGGAGTGTAGTCAGGGATGGAATGGGTGGGAATGATTTTATGCCTTTTCCTTTTTGGCTACCTCCCTTGTAAGGGGGAAAAAGCCTTGGTATATGTATGTATGTATTTTGGCGTCGTCTGTGAACATGTTTGTATAGCAGTCTGTCTCATCCGGAGATCATTAATGTAGAGTATTAACATGAATGGTGTCAATACTGATCACTGGAACTCCATAGCCTCTTTTTACCCTCAAGTAATTTTCCCCCTGTTCGTTGTCCTCGTCTGCTTTCCCACGTGGAGATGTAATGATTTCAGTATGGGACCTCTCATACCCCATTTGTTTTCCAGTTTCCACAGTAGTCTCTTATGTGGTACCATTTCCACAGTAGTCTCTTATGAAGTCCAAGCATACAAGCCCATCCGGTCATTCCTTTCCTGCAGGATATCTGCCACTTTCACAACAGCTTGGAAAATTCTAAGAAAGTGAAATATAATAGTTTAATATAAATGTATACATACATACATACATACATACACATACATATATATATATATATATATATATATATATATACACATATGTATATGCATATACAAGTATATATTCGTGTATACACAGCGGTTAAACAGTATTTTCCAAGCAGCCCAACTATCTCTATGTAACTATCTTCTTTAAAAGTGGTATATACTACTAATATAACAGACAAGCCAATGTATTTTTTTCAAATGTCGGACGACTTTATTCAGCTAAGGTCTCAACGGGATGGACACAGACTGTCTGCTACAATTGTCCGCTATCTTTCGTATGTTATAGCTATACATTACACTACATGACTAAGGTATGTACTAGAAGACGTATGAAGTAACTGGCGGGGGGGGGGGATGGAGATGATCCAACGCCTGGAAACCTGGTGCCCTCCCCTGGGCAGCCAATAGGCACATAGTCCAACAGGCAGACAAGCAAGCAAGCTAGCAAGCTGGCAAGCAGGCTGGCTGGCAGGTAGGTAGGTCAGGTGCGAGATGACGACGGGCGGGTCCTCACGCCCTTCCAGGAACGCCCTCCTGACGTTGCAAAGCACACCGTCACTGCGCCCCCGGCTCCCTTAGCCATAGCCCTTGCTCAACAACAAGCTCGAGGGCAACACGTCTCAGGCACACAACACCCACCTGCATCCTTTACCCAAGCATATAAAAATGTTCGACGAACATAAAGTAGGTTCATACTTACATTCCTTGTTCTTGCTGAGGGAGTTGCCTTGAAGGGGGGAGTCATCCACCTCGCATTTGGGTGGAGAGAGTGGGATGAAGGGGGGAGGACAATCCCCTCCGCTGCCTCCGCCCTCCGCCATCTTGCACAAGTCGTTCACGTTGCAATCCTGCAAAGAGGAGGAGAGATTAGCACCATGAGAATCGTGGCACGAGTGGGCGTCAGCATACATTAGCGTGCGAGCGGCTGACCAGGTGCGGCGAGGACACCGGGCCGCAGCCACGTGCGCAAGAAGTGCTGCCTGCCACTTTCTGACAACGCTCCACGGAGGCCTCTGGCTTCCAACAATGGCGGACTCCTCACCATCGGTGACTTTCCACAGATCAATTCGTCTCGCCAAGAAAGGCTTATGTTTCAAAAACGGGGCTCTGATCGACCGCGACCCTATCCTCTCATTAGCCTCGACCTTTAGTTACATAAAACCCGAGTGGCGTTCACCAAATATATGCAGACGATGTCACAGAGACGATGGGGCACCATCCTTCTTTTATTTTCAATAAACACGGCACACAAAATACTAGCAGATCTGATCACGTGACGTCAAACCCCCCTACCTAGACGGAGGTCGATCTACACGTTCTGGCTGGCCTGACCCAAGTTGCATAATGGAATCAGCCAACGTCTCCCATTTTGAATTTGCTCTGCACTGCACGCCTGACGACTTAGCCTCACAATCCAGGCCAACCGTCATAAATTCATAACAAGACATCGCCGCTCAACGACAACGTAAAAATGAGAATAGAAAAATAAATAAATGAAAAAGACCCTGAGTTCAAGCGTTCGAGTTCAGTCTATTATATTTATTACGTCTTTAAATGCGTCCCTTCCTCGGAGGGAAGGCATTTCTTCTGCGCCCTTCAACAACACGGGGACGTCTTCCACAGATTCTTTTTTCTGCAATTGGCTGTGGGACAAACCTCGATAAATGGGGTAGCCCGACTAAGAGAGACCCCCTCCGCCCTAGACAAAACACAAATAATCATCACATAAATAAATAAAAAGCAATGAATAAACAAATGAATATATAAATAATCTGTTACGTCACTGCTGAGGTCAGGCAAGCACAAGGTGAAGAGGGGTGGAGAGGGATGAGGACGAGGGAGGGAGGGAGGGAGGGAGAGGATGGGGGAGATGGGTGAAAGGAAGTAAGGAAGGAGGGTGGGAGGGATGGAAGGAGTGAGTTGATGCAAAAAAGAAAGGACGTGAAAGGCGGCCACTGATAAGGGAGCAGTGGGAGAAGGGAGGAGAACTGTGGATGAAGGAATGGAAGGCAAGGAGGAAGAATGCAGCACGTGGGAGTTGAATCAGGTGTAGAGAGGTGGAGTTGGGGAAGGTGGAGCTGGGGAAGGTGGGCGGAGGGGGGAGGGCAATGGGGGAGAGGGAGTAGACGGTGGGGGAGGGGGAGGGTGAGGAAGGAGGAAGGAGAGAGAGAGCGAAAGCGTAACACAAGGAAGGCAAGAAAGGAGGGAAGAGGGATGGTGAGGAAGGAAGGAAGAGAGGCTGTGGAAGAGGAAAGAGAGGGCGAGGTAGAGGCAGCAGAGGTTGAAGGGCACCATGGCAAGATGATGACGACTTGGGGGGTGAAGAGGGAAGAGGGGAGGAGAGGTAAGAGATGAGTGAAAGGTGGGTGAGAAAGGGACAGAGAATGGCGAGGGAGTAGGAATGAATGTAAAGAATTAGGCGAAAGAGGAATAGGGGGAGGTGGTGATTTACGACCGAAAGGGATTAGGAGGACGAGTGCGGGAGGGAAGAAGTGGGCCATGCAGCCACAGAGAAGTGAAATGAAAATGAGGAGAATGGAGACGAAAAGGGACAATGATAATGATGATGATGATGATGATGATGATGATGATGATGATGATGATGATGATGATGATGATGATGATGATGATGATGATGATGATGATGATGATGATGATGATGATGATGATGATGATGATGATGATGATGATGATTGGGAGAGAAACTGAGAGTATGACATGAGGGGGGAGAAAGTAATGGATACAGACAGTACTGTGCGGGGTGGAAAGAGCACACGAAAGGAGAGGACAAGGAGAAGAAAATGGCGTCGGGGGGAAGAGGGGGAGGGTATTTAGAGGACATGACGGGAGGCGTCATGAGCCACAAACGAGGACGATTAACCGGTGAATGCGGGAAGAAATGTCAGAGATTGGAAGGACGATGATGGGAAAAGGCAGAGTGCATGACGAAACGAAGGATACATCAGAAAGTGTGTGTGTGTGTGTGTGTGTGTGTGTGTGTGTGTGTGTGTGTGTGTGTGTGTGTGTGTTTACCTAGTTGTATTACACGGGAAGGGGGGCTCGTGTGTGTGTGTGTGTGTGTGTGTGTGTGTGTGTGTGTGTGTGTGTGTGTGTGTGTGTGTGTGTGTGTGTGTGTGTGTGTGTGTGTGTGTGTGTGTGTGTGTGTGTGTGTGTGTGTGTGTGTGTGTGTGTGTGTGTGTGTGTGCATTTATCTGCATGTGTATGTGTGCGCATGTAGGAGCACGTTTAACAAGTTTAACAGGAATGAGCCTAACACCCCCGTTTCTTTTCATTCCCGGCTTAAACCACGTAGTTTGTTCTGAACTCTTAAATCCTCCGAGTGAGGATTAAACTGTCTAAGCTTAATCAGTTTATGACCCACCATCATGCCGTACAATGGGTTACACAGTCAAGTGAATTTTCGAATATATATATAGTCACTGTACCTGTGGTTCTAAGCTAATTGTGAGCATGTGTTGGATTTGTATGGCTCCACTCTAAGCCGAGGGAAGTGGATGCTAGGCAGCGCGCACGCAAGACAGTGGGAATATATATATATATATAATTAGGGAAGCCAGAGGGGTAACTACGAAATAAGGATGTGTTTATGTAGAAGCAAGCCTCCTGCAATGAATACTGAGAAGAGGAAATAACTGGAAGGGAGGGAGGGTGGGAGAGGGACAAGGTAAAGAGGAAGGGCATGCCAGTTTGAGAGAGAGAGAGAGAGAGAGAGAGAGAGAGAGAGAGAGGAGAGAGAGGAGAGAGTGGAGAGAGAGGAGAGAAAGAGAGGAAGAGAGGTGATAGAGACAGAGAGAATAACAGTGGTAGAGAATGCCAATGAGGGTGAGAGAAGTGCGTTGATACTTAGAGATTACAGTGGACGTGATCATGAAGGTTGTGATGATTATGATGATGATGATGATGATGACTGGGGGGTTTGTGATTGTGATGGTGGTGGCGGGAGGGGGGGAAACGGGTAATACGTGGGCGAAAACGAAGCTGAGAATGGGGTGGGGGGGAGGGGGAGGTCGTGGAGATCCAGGGGCTCGTGCGGTCGGTCGGTCCGAGTTTCAGCAGATGGTGAATTTGTGCCCTGCCCTGCCCTCCCCAATGGACTTTCACTTGTGCAAATAATTGCTTCCCCCCTCCCCCCCCGCCCGCAC
Organism: Oratosquilla oratoria; assembly: GCF_046742065.1. Lineage (NCBI taxonomy): Eukaryota > Metazoa > Arthropoda > Malacostraca > Stomatopoda > Squillidae > Oratosquilla > Oratosquilla oratoria. The sequence goes on along the minus strand of NC_134787.1, from coordinate 4,072,172 downwards.
TGCTACCACCTCCTCCCTCCCTTCGACTTTCCTAAAAAACCCTCCCGAGGCTTACCCAAATAAAGACAACCGGGTTAATCCCTTGCGATTAGTAAACTTGTTCTGGCTGCCGTCAGGTGATTTTATTCGTCCGAGAGGGGTGGGGGGAAGGGTTAACTCGTCACAATGAACCTTTACGATTCTGTTCTCAACTTGTTCTGATTGCCGCCTGGCGATTTTATTCACCTACCCCCCTCCCCCCCCCCGACCTGCCGGCAGCGAAAAGGTTAACGAAAGCAGTCGCGGCGGGGCAATTTGAGCTTTTCCACACAAGAAGAGTAGAAACGCTCGACAGAACTGAAAAGGGGTCTCGACCGACCGCGACCCCTTTCAAGACGGGCACCACTCCCCTCGCCTGGCATTAGCAGGAACAGAATATTGAAGTATTTTATTCTGGCTGACGCCACACTGCTCTATTCAGTTCAGAGTAAACACTGGACTTCAAAAGGTCGGCAGAGATAAGTCGTACAACATTGGGAGAATGGAGGACAAATTGTGAAGAAAATAAGTGGAAGCGCACTACGTGACAGACTGCGACGATGAGAGAGAGAGATGGGGGAGAGAGAGGCGACAGAGAGAAGAGAGAGAGAGAGAGAGAGAGAGAGAGGAGAGAGAGAGAGACGAAGAGAAGAGGAGAGAGAGAAGAGGAGAAGAGATGAGGGAGCGATGAGAGAGAGAGTGAGAGAGAGAGAGAGAGAGAGAGAGAGAGAGAGAGAGAGAGAGAAGGAGAGAGAGAGAGAGAAGGAGAGAGAGAGAGAGAGAGAGAGAGAGAGAGAGAGAGAGAGAGAGAGAGAGAGAGAGAGAGAGAGAGAGAGAGAGAGAGAGAGAGAGAGAGAGAGATGAAGTAAAGGTGTCAGTTGCCTTTACCACTGGGTGGAGAGAAAGCCGGGTGTTGTCGCGGGTGCAGGTGCAGGTGCGCGAGGGGCGGCGTGCGTGCTGTTGAGACAACCTGCACCCCCTCACCCACTTAGCAGACCCTCCAGGAACCTCGTCTGCAGCGAGCCGGTGTTCGCAAGGGCGGCGCTGGCCCAAGGAAAGGGAATCCTACTCTGGCTGACTTTGTTTTGCTGGGGCGTCACCGAGATACCGAGATGTAGTATCGGTGTTTCAAAACCCAGGCTGCCCCCGCTAGAGTGAACCCCCACCCCACCCCCACCCCCACACCGCAGCCTGAGTTCGCGGTTGCTCCTACACCGACCCCGTTAGTGTGCCCAAGCAGCCAAGCAGCCAAGCAGCCAAGCAGCCAGCCAGCCAGTTAGCTAGATAGATAGCTAACAGGCAACCGCTCCCTCCTTTTTCGCTCACTGGCTGGAAAGATCTGTGCTCAGGTGTTTCGGCTGAAGAGAGAGAGAGAAAGCAGCTCTTCGAAAACATGAAATGCGTGCACGCAGAGTAGGCCACCTCTAGAGACAGTACCTCAAATCATGACACACAAACTATCGTCCAAACAGGTGTTTCACGGAGAGATGTTTCAACTCCCTCCTCTCCCTCCCGCTCTGCCTCAACCTCCCTCTCTCCTCCTCCTCCTCCTCCTCCTCCTCCTCCTCATGCACCTCCTCAACCCCCACCACCAGCACAGCCCCACCTCACAATCACTGCTGTGACTCACTCTCGGGTTGCAGGGTGAGCGGGGTTCCGTCGTCCCCGTTGCATCACAGCCATGTTCTTGCAGTTGTTGTTACCCCACATGTTACCTCGTTCGAAGGTGAGTGCATGTCCTGCCAGTCCATTTAGATTGCCACCAAGCGATTTGGGACATACGAACATCAATTCGCCCTTTATTTACAGCTGGGGGGAGGGGGGGGGGTAAAACTGTCTTGAATGCTGAACTGAAAAAAGGGAAAAATTTGGTGTGTGTGTGTGTGTGTGTGTGTGTGTGTGTGTGCGTACATGTGTGTGCGAGGACGCGCTCTCTCGATATTTTACCCATAGATATATGTTGGGGATTATTATTATTTCATTATTTATTTACATATTCCTTTATCTTATAGGGGTCTCTTTCTAAGATCAGACAGTTTCATTGTGCCGGAGGAAGCAGCTTCCCTCGCTCTCCTTCGAGTGCGACGTCGTCGTCCTTCAAGTCGCAAACACACAACCTGTTACGGCAACCAGGCAATCCCATTTCGACCGAAAATTCCTTCCTCCTCCACCTTAGCCGAACAAGACAGCTCTCGACTTTCGTTGCGACATTTATATACAGCGCCACTACATCGAAGAGGATTCGAATTATTACCGCAGCCTCATAGCAACCGGATTTGTTTCTCCGATTCCTCCACAGATCTCTCTGGGAAAAACAAGTCTGTTGTGTATAAGTGTTGGTTCCTATGCCACCAAGGGAATATTGTAAAGAGAGGAGAACAGTCCCCTGTTATTAGCTCTCTATTTGTTGAAGGATATGCTTAGGTTAGTAAAGAGAGATTTTGGGCCCGGCCCAATGAACGAGTGCCAGCCTCTCAGGGCTGCACTTCCAACTGGAGGAGAGGAAGTTGGCAGGGACTGAAGACATTCGTTAGAGAGGTGACGACTCTCTGTTGTCCTCGCATGTCCACCTCATCAATGTACTCGTATCTGTCGCCGGTCATCGTCACAGATAACGTAGTCATGATTATTATTATTATTATTATTATTTTTAGGGGGACACCGGATGATTTCATTCAGACCATGTACGGGGAAAACTGAAAGGGAATTTGATTTATTTAGACTTGCCATTACCCCTATACCCTCAGCTGAATGGAATCACCTGGGGACAGCCAGAGAAAAAGTCGTTAACATTGCTGGGTTTCACTCAACGAGATGCGTCCAAAAAGGACGCCCCCCTCCCCCCCGTCCTTGCCACGAGTGCCGAGCGTTCTGCAATACCTTCAATGTGACATCGCGCCGCACTTTATGGTCTTCGTTCTGGCAACAACAAATTGAACAACTTGGCCCGCTAGCTCCACCCGGGCATTTTTAAAAAATCCGCGCTTTCTGTCGGAGATGTAGATGTGGTGACCGCTCGGCTCACGTCCCGAAATGTGTGGAGGAGATTCCCTTCCCCTTCATAACAGCGACATGTTCATCCATCCCAATCACAGCCAGGTAATTCATCTTGTTTGTTTGTTTATTCATTCATCTATTCAATTTATTTTCATCGCCCGGCTGTGGGGTTGGCGCACCCCGTCGCTTTCACCAACTGGTGAGAGAGAGAGAGAGAGAGAGAGAGAGAGAGAGAGAGAGAGAGAGAGAGAGAGAGAGAGAGAGAGAGAGAGAGAGAGAGAGAGAGAGTCTAGATCCAGATCCAGGGCTACTTCCCCTTTATACTCTATTCTGGTCACCTCTAGGCAATTCCGATCAGCTGAGCATCAGTAGCGTCGCCCCCCCCCCCCGCCAGGCCGAAGCGAAGTGGGTGAAGCATGAAGCAGACCGAACAGGTGGCGCCGGGGACGGCGGCTCGAGTTCGAGTCCCACTTCCCAAACGACCGTTACGCGGAAGGCGGAGACGACACCGTGTGGTGCATTGCGTCGGTCGTCCTTCCAAGGTCCGACCGACCGACCGACCGATCCACAGGCCGATGGCAGACGAAAGGACCTATCGTGTACAAGACCAATCACAATAACATTATTATGAGGTAGTACTAGTTATTGCAGCAGCAACTGTAGTAGTAGTCTGCAGTAGTTGTAGTAACAGAGGTGGTAGTAGTTACAGTAGCCAGTGGTAACATTAGCAGCAACAAGCAGCAGGGAAGGTGGTGGAAGTGGTGATAGTAGTGGTTGTGATAGTAATAGTTGGAGTGGTCGTAATAACAGTAGAAGCAACAAGCAGTAATGCAGGTGATGGCAGTGGTAGCAGTTGTAGTAGTAGTAGTAGTAGTAGGATAGTAACCATATTGTGTTACTATAACTATTACTGAATAATGATTACAAGATATATACGAACCCATTTGCTATGGGATAGTAGTAGTAGTAGTAGTAGTAGTAGTACGATAGTAACCATATTGTGTTACTATAACTATTGCTGAATAATGATTACAATATATATACAAACCCATTTGCTATGGGATAGTAAGGGATGAACAAAAGTGCCTAAAGGCACCCAGTATATTGTACATAGATACCACCACCACCAGGAGCGGATGGTGGGCGGGGGGAGAAGAGTTAAGCGAGATCAGATGCGAGTTCTTCGCTACTATGGCGACTGTTTGAAAGAAAAGAATAATGCCTCTTTCCCTCTCTCGCACATTAACCCAACTGGTCAGAACTCCTACAACAACCACATAGAGTAATTCATTATGGCAAATGTTAGACAATAGTGCTTCGTATTCTGGGGATCTCAGGCGATCAAAGCTCGGTTTGGGTTGGTTCCGCCCACCTTCGGCAGCCAGAGGCGTCTGCTAAAAAAAAAAAAACTCTGGTCGATGCGCTTCAATAACGAAAGTACAGTATTGGCAAGAATTAAAGAGGCTCTCTTCTGGCTGTCGCCTAAATTACTTCAGCCGCGGCAAGGATCGCTTCGCTAGCGGGCTGAAACCAACTGGACCTAATACCACAACGGGAGGCGAGGGAGGAGTTTGAAGCACTTTGAAGTATTTCAACGGGTGTCGCCGCATGATTTTTATTCCATTGTGCCGAGTCAGGGTACCCCTTTGGGGCAATCGACCGCCTAATCCACACGCAAAGGATTAGTGGCCTGACGGTAAGAGCGTGCGTGCATGCGTGCGTGTGCGTGTGTGTGTGTGTGTGTGTGTGTGTGCGCGCGTGCGTGCGTGCGGCACGAGGCAAGGCTACCTGCGTCACAGGGACAGCGCGGCCTCCAGCTCCCCATTATCGTGTAAACTTGTCCCGGTCTTATCCTGACCAAAAACAAGCGCCTTAAGTCAGCTGTAAGGTGGACGGTTTCCTTTTCTCATGGTGGAGGACCCCACACATTTCATTCTAGCGAGAGCCAGGGTCCCCATCCACGGTACAATCTGGACTTCAGGCCGCCAGACAAATCTGGTCGGATCCGACCAGATTGGATCGTGCATGTCGGTGGGACAAACAAAAATCAGTACACACAAAGTCCAATATGGTCGGACCTGGCTAACACCAGAGCATCTTGTTGGTCTTGGGAGGCGCCATTGCTGAGGGCGTCTCCTCGTGGAGCCAAGAGGTCTTTCCTCCTCCTCCTCTTCTTCCTCTTCCTCCAAATCGTCTGCTGCCACCTCGGACACGAGAGCAACATTCTCTCAATATTAAAATAAAACCCAACTCCTAAATGGTTATAACAAGGTTGGCTACAAATATGACGCAACAAAGATTAGAGTGAAAACTCTCATATATATATATATATATATATATATATATATATATATATATATATATATATATATATATGCATACACTGAATGGTTTCCAGTGAATAGATCAACATCTTTTCAACTACAATTCACTTTTAATTCCGTGCCATCGCACTCGAGACTGAGTCCTCGGCTCGACCACGTTTCAATTTCCAATATGTACCTCCTTCGAGCTTCACAGTCTCGAGTGCGATGGCACGGAATTAAAAGTGAATTGTGGTTGAAAATATTTATATTTATTCATTTATTTATTTATATATATATATATATATATATATATATATATATATATATAGAGAGAGAGAGAGAGAGAGAGAGAGAGAGAGAGAGAGAGAGGGAGAACTCTGACCACGTGGAACAAGAGGGAGTCTAGCATCATACCGCTTTATTATATATTTGGATTCATAGTTTGACCAACAATGACAACCTGCATTCGTGTGTGGTATTTGAGCGTGTATCACCAACTTTCGATGACCGATGTATGTTCTAGGCACTGCTGATCCATCGGTGAGGTTGAGTGTGCAGCAGGGCAGTCGCTTCCTTGCAAACTAACCAAAACCTTTCTCGAGTTATTGTAATACAACCAGGGCAGATGTGTGCGCAAGTAGGGGGAGGGGAGTTGTCCAATAGTTGAATAGAATCACCTGGCGGCAGGCAGCCAGAAAATAGAGTCCCAAGTCGTCGCTGGTTGCGCAAGGGTTCCATCGAGACGAACCTAATCTTTTCGCGGCGCAGGAGGATGGAGGAGGAGGAGGAGGAGAGGAGGAGGAGGAGAGGAGGAGGAGGAGGAGGAGGAGGAGGAGGAGAAGGAGGAGGAGCGCTTCCCTCCGCTTAATAAAACCGCTTGAAGACAGCCAGAACCAAGGTTAAATGTGGACTTCAGCTGTGGAGTTAACAATCTGAATACCAAGTTAAGGTATGTTTAATCTCTTCAGCGCCGTATCGTAACTTTGGAGACTTGTCTTTCGTCACGTTTGGTGATTTTTTTCCAATGTATGGATTGGGAGAGGGGGAGGGGCTAAGTTAATCCGGTCTGCGTGGGGTCTGGATCTACCCAGACCCCATTCAGGGCAAGCCCTTGGCCCCTACCCTCTCAACTGAACAATAAAATTACCTGGCGTTTCCCATGAAGAAGAACGAAATATGAGGTACGAAAAGACAAGAACTTCGTCCCCGCTGCCATTGTTAGCCTTCTGTGCTGTGGGGCATGGATGGATTTCGTCCGAGGGTTGTGCTGTGCTGTGCTGAGCAGGAGTCGTCGCTTACATGGCCCCATGGGGGTCTCGATCGTTCAAGGCACCTATCAGAACGGGGTGCCACAATATCAAACACAAAGGAGAAAATATATTCACGGAACGAAAAAATAATAATAAATGGCAGACGCTGGCCAGTAGGTAGATACACAGGTACGTAGATAGGTAGGTAGGATGGAAGATTGGCTGTTAGAGTGGTAGGAACAGGTAGGTAGGTAGTGGTATATATATATGTATATATATATATCTATATTATATATATATATATATATATATATGTGTGTGTGTGTGTATTGTGTGTGTGTGTTTGTGTGTGTGTGTGTGTTTGTGTGTGTGTGTGTGTGTGTGTGTGTGTGTGTGTGTGTGTGTGTGTGTGTGTGTGTGTGTGTGTGTGTGACGAATGCATTACCCCGCGATGCAGCAGCAGCAGCAGCAGCAGCAATTGAATCTAGCAGTGGCTCTGGCCGATTAACCTCTCCATATGGCGGTGATGGCATCCTTTGTCATCGGATTACTATTCACACCACGATTCCATTCAGCTCAGGGGGCGGGGCTACAACAACAATATCTGATCATTAATCCGTTCACTGCAGCCAGGCGATTTTATTCAGCCGAGGGAAATCCCTTGACCAGCGAATGGGTTCATAATCCTACTGCATTTCGGACATGTTTAATATTGATGGATATAGAGCTGCAATGGCGGCCCACCAATTAGCCTAGCTCTCTCTCTCTCTCTCTTTCTTTCCCGTCTTAGGATCGGTTCCGCTCTCCCCTCTTCCACAAACCTCTGCCCAAAGTTTGTCGGAGGAAGAAGAAGAGGAGAAGGATAATGATGATAATAACGTTGGAGTCTTGGTCTCCGCTGCTGGGTCACTGTATGGTCCCCTAGATAAACTTTGTGGGCGTCCAGATTTTATGGAAAAATATAATTTCGTTGAGATGTGGGGGCCGGCGTCTCCAGGCTAGATGGGTCTCGATCAAATGACTCCCTGTTAAAGCTGCGAGGTACAGCTAAGCATACATATCTCTTCTAAAGCGTTCATCCAGGCCGAGGCCAGCAATTCTGAAGAAATTATCAACTGATTGACTCTTTATTTCACCGCAGGAGTGAATCAACTGATGCAAGGGGAGTCTGGAAGACAAGGGATCCCACCCAAGCAAATCTCACGGCTCACCACTGCGAGTTCTACAGGAGTTCAAAGACCTCTTTGCTCTATCACAACTTGACCGGACTCGAACCTAAATCTCCGGGGACCCAGACACGCTGCCGGCTCCAGCGCAAGCATCAGCAGAGCCAGCCAACCAGCCAGCCAGCCAGCCAGCCAGCCAGCCGGGAGCCAACTCCTTGAAAGGCGCAGGCAAGGGTCTGCACCCATCCAGCAGGGAGAGAATTTTTGCCGGAGGAACCACCGGTGTTTCGCTGGGGCGTTTTGGGTTTTGACCCCCACCGGGTGCTGGAGGTCAACCAATAGTCCTGGCTGTCTAAGCACACAGGGCAAAGGTAACGGCTTCGGTCGTTGCTGTCTCTTGGCGCAAGCTATCCGCCATTCAATACGGTGACATAATTTTTATTTTATTTTTCCTCTCTTCCCTCTGAGTGATACCAGAATTATTAAGGTAAGGGAGGAAAGATAAGTGAGGAGTGAGGAAAGTGGGAGGTGACGTGGGGCACTCGAGACTCAGTTTTGTTCCAAGTTGTCCTCTTGGTTGAACGGCGAATGTCTGGTCTTTCTATGAACGGTAATTATGTATCGTTTACACTCCACTTAAGATTGTTTATGACTTACGAGCTGAAGGCAAAAACATCACTTGGGACGACTTCCGACTAGCCAGGGTCACCAAACGAGAAACGATAACGCGATGCTTTGGAGGCACGCATAGGTGGGGGCCGCGCGCAGAGAAAATACCAAGGGCAGCAGCAAATGCCTAACTACAAAGTTCAAGGCCGGCAGATGTGCAGTTATCAAGGTCAACATGGTCGACAAAGGTACTCCTGTACAGACAAAGGACGGTAGAGGATGGGTGACGGGTAAGTTCAAGGCCGGCAGGGTTTTGACTACAAAGGTCAAAGCTGGAATATGGCTGAATGAAAAGGCCAGGAAGAGCAGAGGTACAGGAGCATCTACTCAATCCGAACTCGGCAGAGGCTCTGTTACAAAGGTCAACAGGGGCTGAGGTATAACCACAAATGTTTGGACCTTTGTGGCAACAGGGATCCAGGTTTAAAGGAAAGGACAGCACAGGTACGTACGTAGGTACGGGTGTGTGTGTGTGTGTGTGTGTGTGTGTGTGTGTGTGTGTGTGTGTGTGTGTGTGTGTGTGTGTGTGTGTGTGTGTGTGTGTGTGTGTGTGTGTGTGTGTGTGTGTGTGTGTTGTATGTGTGTGTGTGTGTGTGTGTGTGTGTGTGTGTGTGTGTGTGTGTGTGTGTGTGTGCGCGCGCGCGTTCTGGCTATCACATGATTTTGCTAAGGGACAGGCGGTCCGACCTAGAGATATATCATCATCTAGTGTTAGCCAGAATGCTATACGAGTCCTACCACGATGAGGTTAAAGAAAATGGTCCCTTTTGTTAAATAAATAAAAAAATTAGAGCATAAAGTTATATGCAAGGAAAGTGAGTGAGTAATAGTCCCTATATGCCCTCTTTAATTTCGGGAAGTAATTGGGTCAAGGCCAAGACCGAGGTCAAGGTCACTGAAATGCGAGTTTTTAACTTTATTTAAAATTGTCCAGTTTGCAGTTTATGAAGTCCAAACAAAACCACCGACATCTTATTTCTCATCAATAATCATTTTGCCCATGTCCGGGCTTAAAATTAAGCTTATTTATTCTATAAATTCCCTGGTTGATGATTACTCGTGGCACCATATGACCTTTGCCTTTGTACTAAGAGCATTTCAGTATCAAACTGTACTATAGTATCTGCTGCCGTGAGAGGTTTCCTATGCCAACCACTTGTTGCAACAAGATTTTGTATTACATTTTAATGAAGGCACGACTTTGACAACAAATTAAAATCTATTGTTAAGATATCTCATTTTCATAAGATCGCTAAGACCCAGATTACCTCTGTTTATGACATGATTTTGTACTTCATTTTCTAACAAGGCAAGATATTGGATATAAAAACATTCAGGCTAATTCTATTTGTGCCCCCCCCTCTGAATTTAGAAATCCAGCAACAGACCCCAACTGGACCCACTGACCTCTCATGACTGGCCCGGGAACCGGGTGTCAGTCTTCAAGGTTGTAAGGCAAGGATGACATTGGTCCCAAGTGTATGCACCTTCAGTTGTCACTTATCTTAAATATGAAACACCGCCACTAGCACCTTCAGTTCGGTGACGTCCTTTAGTAACTAATGAGGTAAACGCCAAACGGTTTTATTCAGTTGATCTCGACCGGGACTGCATCTCCGGTCAATCGTGACCCCCTCGGGTCCTGCCCTCAGGGTGATTCAAAAGGTCTGGCGTTTACCATCACCGACTCCTACACAAGGCACCACCGCGCTGAAGGGACCTGTGACCGACCAAGTCTGCGAATTCGGGTGCCGCCGTGCCTCCGAACCCCCAGAGGTCTCCTCCTCACTCCCGGGGAAGGAGGAGGAAGGGGAGGTGTTCCTCTCTCACTCTCGCTCTCACCTTGAACCACTCCGGGTAGAGGGCGGCGATGGTGTGGAGGAGGTCGTGGTCCAGCTGGAGCGCGAAGTACCGCCACTCCGTGCCCCCGACCACCACTCTAGTCCCGCACTCTGAAAAGAAAACACACACCAACGTTAGTGCCTCTTGAGAGTGCCACGGATCGCCCGTCTGTCTGTCTGTTTGTCTATACTCCTCGTGCCACCTACCACACACACCTTCCAAATCCCTCTCAATATTCATTCCTTCTCAAAATGCAAAATATATGTGAGAGAGAGAAAGAGAGAGAGAGAGAGAGAGAGAGAGAGAGAGAGAGAGAGAGAGAGAGAGAGAGAGAGAGAGAGAGAGAGAGAGAGAGAGAGAGAGAGAGAGAGAGGAGCAAAGTAAGAGCGCTCTACGAGAGCCGGCACTGCGTTCTTGCCGACCTGGTCCAACCTGACGAAGGTCATGGGGGTGCAAATTGCTCCAGACCTCTGCATGACCAGTCCATGCTAGTTTGACTACCTTCGCATAAAAAGCAATGCGCGCGCCGCGCACACACACACACACACGCACACACACACACACACACACACACACACATACGCACGCACGTATATGCAACCGGAAACACGCACACAACAAATACGCTGACACGTGTTGTGGTGTGTATCAGCCGGAGGGACTTCCTGGCTAAGCGAATCAAGAGCTGTTTAGCGCCGAACCCGCAGTGCCCCCTCGTTCCCGGGTGACACAAGGCACAGACCCCCCCCCCCAGTTCTTCCCCTTAACCCCCGACCCCTAAGCAGAGAACAGCTCCCCACCTCTTCCTGTTCAGATGAACGGGGAGGAAAGCCTGTCCGGCAACTTCATGCCTTCTCGATCGAGGGAGGCTCCCTCCCCCTCTATTCTACCAAACTAATAACTTCCTTGCCATTAGCCAGAATAAAATCTACTAAAGTGTTGAATAAGAAAAATCTGTCTCGCTTTGAACATGTTGGCTACAGAAGGGGCCCCTCCGAGGCAAGAGGGGATGTCGTGGTAGGCAAATACATACATACATATATATATATATACGTTTATATGTATATACATGTTTATATGTATATATATACATATATATATATATTGGGGGAGACGCTACTATCTTTCTCTCACGTGAATAAATTCAGCTGGCGGCCCTCTGAAACCTCACGAGTTGTCTACCTTAACGAAAGTTCAGCCAGCTCTGTTCACCTTGTAAATTCAGCAATGCATGTACTAGTATTTTTTCTCAACAATACATCCTGGAATCGTACAACTATCAAAAAGGAATCACACGCATACACACAACATGTGTCGCATTCTTTTTATTATTTATTATTATTACTATATATATACTACATTATGACTTTTTATACTGTCATTATGATTAATCTTATTATTTTTGTTAAATTTAGTTTTTCTGAAATGTAACGACTATTTGTCCCTCAACAAGCCACAAACACTAATCACGATACACATGTACGGGGATTAGAGTATCTGTGCATAAACATTACAAAATAATGTATCTGGAATATTGCAGCACAACCATAACAATTGTCGCGAGACAGTCGGGAAACACAAGATATATACCGGACGATGTCCTTGAATCCAGAGACAATGCATATCTTGCAATGGACGGGGTCTATATATAAACAGATCAGCCGTTTCCAAAAGATTTTTCATCTTCGAAATCATAAGAATCGACCAACCCTCACTACTCTACATATACACTCCCATAGACAACACTATTTTTCAAACACTCTTCTTCACGCATAAGCACGATCGTGCACGCGCGCGCGCGCACACACACACACACACATATATATATATATATATATATACAAGCAAGACTTTAGTGTGATTTATTCTGGCTAACGCCCAACAACTTTATTTACTGGTGGATGGTTTTCTCTGCCCGCTAAAGAGCAAGAAGCCAGTTACATTTTTTCCCACTGCTCCGGTCCTCTGACCCGAGCAGTGAAGCGGGGACAGGGACGACATTTCATCCATTGGGTGTTAAGAGTGGGGAGGAGGGAAGAGAGAGAGAGAGAGAGAGAGAGAGAGAGAGAGAGAGAGAGAGAGAGAGAGAGAGAGAGAGAGGAACGAATAGGTTTTGCATGGGTGCACGATGGATGTATGCTTTGAGTCGGCCTCTCACCTTATAAAGGCTTTTGGTATTTAGTATATATGTATTTATTTAATTTCTATGACATCAGAGCGCGCCCGTACGTCGGCCCTCTCTCACCATATCCGTGTCCACGCTGCAATTTAGAAACATTATCCCAAGACCAGATGATTTTATCGAGCTGCGGGAGAAGTGGAATAGGTTCACGTTACAGGGGCTATGCTCTTTGTGCCCGTGACTTTAGAGACTTTATTCTAGTGTAACCATCACCCACCACGCACGTGATCCACAGGCTTGCAACATAGCGAGACTCCCCTTCTTGCTAACCTTGCATTTCCCACACCATACCCCTAACGCAGCATATTTCATGACAAACAAGATAGATACCCAATGTCACCAGACTAACTTATCAAAAGTCCTTTTATTATAACTGCCCTAGTATATTACGCATAAACTAACATAGATATAATATACCTAACAATATCCACTAACTATAGGACTAACCCTCATATATAAACTGACCCTAATGCATAGAATAGCGAGACTAACGCCTTTGCTTACAGTAACCTACTAACAACCTATATAACCTTTAACACCCATGTCACGTAGGCGAGAGGCTGGGTAGGTCAAGAGCCTACCGGCCAGTCGTCAGAGCAGGCTGCCAGCCTATTGTGCCCTAGGTCAAGGCCTGGCACTTATTGTAAGAGTATTTAGCCCATAGGGCCCAATTGTAGTTTTATCATATTTGCAAACCAGATTTGCCTCAATTGTTAATTAAAAGTAGAAAACTCCCGTTTTGGAGTTTATCTCGCCCGCATTAAGTCCTCCTTACGTAACCAACAAACCTATTTAACGGTTACACTAACCTATCCAACGGTTACACTAGCTTAAACCAGGGGGGGGGGTTGACTCAGCTACGGAGGACCTCAGGTCAAGAAGAGGTCACACGAACCTGAAGCCCCGCCTTGGGGAAACGTGGCCTTTAAGGATTTGATTCTGGCAAGCGTCCGGCGACTTCACCCTCCCGGGACAAATCAGTTTACCCGATCGTCAGCCGACGCGGAGGAAAGGTCTCTGGAGCCACAAGGCACGGGATGACGCAATGAAGTCGCCGTGAATCTGAGACAGACCGACTGACGTCAAAGCTTATTAGGCCGAAAAATCCGGACCTCAAACGCCCCTTTAACATGGTGACGTACTCGGAACGGACAGAGAGCTTGGTTTGTCCCACGTCCTTCTTCCCTACCCCCCCCCCGAACCCCCCTTCAACTGAATAAAATCACCTGCATGCGTCACCTCCCAGGACGAACGCAAAACGACCTCGTCACCGTCCCGAAGCGGGTCCGGCGGCCGCGACTGTCAAGTGACAGACTACCTACCTCGGCGTCATGTCCTCCATGCCCCTTGGTGCTTCGCCAACACCGCCTACAGCTCCGCCGTCGCTGCCGGGTGCATCACGCACTCTAATAATAGCGACCCAAGGCCATGCAACCTCCTTTTCCAGCAAAACATTGACGGCGACGCTGAAGGCGATACACAACAATAATACGATCCCTCCTTATTGACCCCATTGCATACCCCGTTGTGATTACAAAATAAATAAAAAGAGAAATATATAAATGAGTAATAAATAAATAAATAAATAAATAAAATCTACCGACCGATCAAGACCTGACCTGACCTGACCTGACCCTAGGCTGAAGCTGAACAAGATCGCCTGGCATCTGCCGCAGTCACGACGGGCGCCGCCAGTCATCACGGAATATGAAGGGTAACGATTCTACTCTGCCGGATGGAGTGGTGGAGTGGGTGAAGACACTCGAAGCCACGATAGGTCCTAAAAAATTCATAAACACGATAATGAAGGACTTCGATCCCCGGTTCAAGGAGAGAAGGTCTGCTTACTAAACACATTTTGTAATGGCTGGCGCGTGACGTCATACGGAAACGCCGGACTGTCAGTCTGCCGTCAATCCCTACCGCAGTGGATGGCACACTATCCTTTCATTCTGATTCCAGGCGATTTCGTTCAGTTCCACATGACCCCTTCAGCTGCGGGCTCCCAGCCTCGCGAAGGGCGGGATTCGACTCGTTCAACACAGTGAAATACTTTACATATTTCGTCCTAGCTGATGCTAGACGATTTGATCAAGTCCAAGGGGGGTATATGCAGGAGCAAAAGGGTTTCATTGGTCTAGAACCCGCTCTGTCCCGACTTCTTCGCCCGAATAAAATCGCCTGCATTGAGCCACCGCGAAATCCGTCGAGTAGGCTACGTCTCCCTGTCGAAAGGGTTGGAGCCCAAAATCTAATGAGAGCTTCCGGCCCCGTGACGTCAGCAGAGGTGCGTATTGGCAGACCTTCTCTATTGATCTTGATCACACGCATCCCGCGCATACACCCTCTCCCGTCATCCCAATGCCTCCCCTCTTTCTCCTCCTCCTCCTCCTCCTCCTCTTGCACCCTACACACATGGTGTGCGGCTGTCGGTCAAGTCAGGCTGCCGGTAAGCACACGAGGCGGGCAGGTTCTTGGGGTGACTGGTGCTGACGTAGATGTCTGGGACCGGATGTGTCCAACGGTGGCACCGGCGCGGGTTGGTGACTGACCTGACGGGCGCAAGCGTCTTTCCGCTGAATGAACTCGCCCGGCGTTCTTCGCAAGACCGGGTCAACTATGTCCTCACATTTCACGAGGTCTCCCCTGGTCGACCTAGACAAAACCCGCGCCTCTTCAGTAAAAACAAAACATCTAGCGTTTGCCAAAACAATCTCAACACTTTCTGTGTTCTTGGAGACACTTCCTCTGTTTGTCGTCAGGTGATTTCATTTAGTCGAGGAACCATCATCCCCCCCACCCATACACTACTGCGAGGTTAAAAGTTCAATTACCTCAAACTTTTCAATACCATTCACGACTTCAACTGACTGACTACGACTTCAACTGACTGACTGTGATACGCAATCAGCTGTTCGCCCAGTTTCATACCATGACGCACTGTACTCCTGTTACTGTGCCAAAAGTGAGACATTTCATTTAGCTCAGCTAAATGAACCTGTCAAGTCAAAAGGACGAACTCTGCGGAAGTACACTACAAAGGATTATTATCAAGATGGCGATTAGATGAGTTGGACTGGGCTAAATCAGGTTAACCTGAGTTATAAGTCACAAATAGTAATCAAATGTTGAAAATACACTATACAAAAATAATTGGACCATTTTGACCCTTTCATATTTCTTTCAACAACATTCACACTAAAGTCAACACCCAAAACAAAATTTTACACAAAAGACTTGAGGCAAATTGTTGGATAAGCAGCCGAGGCAAATTGTTGGATAAGCAGCCCTGGTCACCAATAGTGCAAGTAGTGTACCCCCGTGCACTGTGACTTAAGGCAGGCAACCCGACTGGCGTTCGCCACAACAAAATGTATGGTACGCAGGGACGCACCGGGGTAGAGAAGCAAAATTAGATATGACTCTCATAGCAGCAGCGTCAGCAGCAGTCCGCTCGACTCCGTTACCGCTTGCTCTCGGCTCTGGTGGACTGATATCAGTGCAAGAATGAAACAGAAAACAGAACCAACACCGCGAGACAATAACGCCAAGTATGCATTCGGACCGCTGGGGCCGCTAAGGGCCCTCTCATGGCCCTCAGAAGGCCACTTAAACCTTTGCAACACGAGCGGTACATGCCTTCCAATCCAACTGCTTACGACGCCGCCCTGTAGAGTTTCGTCCAAGGAACGGCCAGGCGATTTTTATTCGTTACCTCGGGGGTGGGGCGTGATGAAGGGGACTGCGAACCAAGATACCAGACGAAAACAGGAACCGTGTATTTCTTGGGCCCAAGACCTTGAAATTTTGAGCCCAAATTCAAATATGTCACTTTTAACGCGCTTGGATGTGGCGGACACTTAGGAGCAAAGAAGTCCAAGGCTTCTCCGGGGTTTATATCTATTTATTTCATTTATTTTTTAAGGTGAGAGAGGCACGAGAAATCTGTACAGGATGTCATCGAGCTGGGGTTAATGTCATAAGAAAAAGGTCCCATGAGGTCAGTCACCCGGCGGGAAATATATGTATGTTTCCTTCGAAGATACTCGAACTGATCTACATGAAGTCTGACGAAGTACGATCCGAGGCGCAAGGCGTCGTCATCGTCCAAGAAGGCATATGGACAAGAAGTCAGAGATAAGATTTTTTTTTTCTTTTTTTTTTTTTTTTTCCCTCCCGAGAGATGAGGCAACACTTCTGCTGAACCGGGAAAGGGGAGGTGCTGATAAGGAAGTAAGATTGTTGGGAGATGTTGTTGGCCGAGGAGGGAAAAATAACCCTGCAATTTCTTACCGATGTACGAGCATTTTGTCGGGGCAGCGAAAGAGAGATTTTGCAAGATTTCGGCAATCTGCAGAAGTAAACAATTTACGATCCTCGAGAAGTTCGAAAGGCACGGTACCATCTGAGAACCTCCTATCTTGGACACAAAAGATCACGTCGATGTTCTTCCTCAAGACTTTGGCTGAGAAAAGGCCGGCCTGTCTTCTCTGCGTCTGTGCCCAAAATACCATTCTCGCAATAACTTTTGTGCCTATTTTTCTTTGGTATCAAGGAAACGGGATGGGTAATCATTCCGCGGGAAATCAGAGAATTACTGCCTCGCTGACCCCCAAGCAACAGCACTAACACACTGAAATTAATGAGACAATATTGGACCAGACCGAGAGCGGAGCGGGAGCGGACCGCGCCCGGACCGATAGTGTGAATCAAGCCTAAAGGTTCAAGAGGAGTAAAGGAGGGGAGAAGGAAGAGAGGGAGGGAGGGAGGAAAATTAGGGCACAAAGAACCATACATAACTCTTATTGAAAAAGGTGGAAAAAGAGAGTCACGGGTCTCGTTCCGAGTTTATTCCTGACCGGTTTCGCTTGTAGCTTCTTCAGAGGAAGCTACAAGCGAAACCGGTCAGGAATAAACTCGGAACGAGACCCGTGACTCTCTTTTTCCACCTTTTTCAACTTGTCACAATGTCTCAACATAACTCTTACTCCCAAAGCTTCCGGCACTACAGGTAACATTATAATCTGATAACCAAGACTGGCACTTCGAACCATTTGGTAACGTCACCTTGAAGGAAAACCAAGATGAAGTTGGTGACGGCATCACTGCTTAGCTTGGGCTCATTTAAAATACGTGGACGGCATAAGACACACAGACACAGATACACACACGCACACGCACACGCACACACAGGGTAGCTGTAGGGGTATCTTACACCAGTTTCCTTACTCTTCTTATGGCAGTGCAACCCCAGCTGCTCATAGTTAAGTATCACCACCTGTCAAATGAACATAATAAGCCTGTGGACTGACTGACGCTCTCTCTCTTTCTAGGGCACGACATGGAGCCGCTGAAAAGGTGGTCTGCACCCATGAGGCATTACGTTTCAAAAGAAAACTGAATTTATATATGGAGAGAGAGAGAGAGAGAGAGAGAGAGAGAGAGAGAGAGAGAGAGAGAGAGAGAGAGAGAGAGAGAGAGAGAGAGAGAGAGAGAGAGGGGGGGGAGGGGGGCACGCAAACAGTTCGACCTGATCCACTCAGACGACCACTGCGACAAAAAAAAAAAAAAAAAAAAAAAAAAAAACGTGCGAGGCGAATCGAGCTCACCATCAAAAGTTCGGAATATCATAGGATAACTCTGGAGGAAAGGAACAAGGCGGGCGAATCTGGCCTTAGTAACCCTTTGCCAATGTGTTCTATGTCAGTAACCAACCCACGTGCGTCTACAGATGTCGCCACGTCAAGTGACGTTCGATGACGCTGACGAGGGCGGAAGCGACCGCGCCGCGCCGCGCCGTCCCCCCGCTACCTCGTCGTTGTTAATACCGCGCCGCGATAAACCGCCCACACGTTTCTAAACCGGCTCCTTTCCGGGTCATTAGGGGCACTATTTTGCACTCCCTCGCTCATTAACTCTCCTACCATCACGCGACATTTCCCGCAGGGAGGGAGGGAGGGTGAGAGTGTGTGAGTGTGTGTGTGTGTGTGTGTGTGTGTGTGTGTGTGTGTGTGTGTGTGTGTGTGTGTGTGTGCGTGTGTGTGCGCGCGCGCTCTTGGTTCTCTTCGATACAAAGTGGGGCATTCCGATTTCTATTATTAAACATTAGCAAAGCTTACTAATATTAGCCCAAACCTTCTTCCAATGCAAATGGTACTTCTCCTCTATACATTCCTTTTGCTCTTTTACCCTTTGCCAACTTTCCTGTGTGAAGCAGAAATGTGTTGAAGTACGTAGTACGAGTGTATGTTAGCGCCCTTGTGTCAAAATGTGTAACTGTGTTATTGGGGCAGTTGGAATGAAAGTTCCCACTATGATATTTAGCGATAACCATCGCTTATATCCTTCGGGACAATATCGCACCGAAGTGGTGGAATCATACAGATGATAAGGGAGACATGGGGCGATAATGGAGTGGAGAGATAGCAGAAGTTAAAAGTAATCCACATTTTTTTTAAAAGGTGGAAGAAGAAGAAGAAGGTGGAAGAAGAAGAAGAAGGTGGAAGAAGAAGAAGAAGAAGAAGAAGAAGAAGAAGAAGAAGAAGAAGAAGAAGAAGAAGAAGAAGAAGAAGAAGAAGAAGAAGAAGAAGAAGAAGAAGAAGAAGAAGAAGAAGAAGAAGAAGAAGAAGAAGAAGAAGAAGGAGGAGAGGAGGCGAAGGAGGAGGAGGAGGAGGTTGCCCTATGGCAGCCGGCAACAGTCCCTGGGTCTTCCCTCGACTAATCCAATGACGACATTTTCTGCAACGTATGGGTGCCTGATTCTGATGCAACTGACTCTCTAATCTTATGTAATAAAAAGTAAACACTGGAAGTTCAGAGAGAGAGAGAGAGAGAGAGAGAGAGAGAGAGAGAGAGAGAGAGAGAGAGAGAGAGAGAGAGAGAGAGAGATCCGCAAGCACGCCCGCACACACATACAAACGCACGCACACACACACATACACAGAGGAGTGGGGGTATAGATTCTTGGGCCGCCTGGCCTGGCCTGGCCTGGCCTGGCTGGGAGGCAAGCCCATTGGGCCCTGCATCTCCGGGTCGAGGGAAGTGTTCCTTGGCTCGAGAGAAGACGAACGAGAATGATGGCGACGACCCTCTCCCACGTCCACCACGTGGCGAGACCACAGCGTGCATGAAACCATCGTAAGTCCCTTTCTCAACTTTCCCAAAGATCGCTAAAATCAATACGGTTACTATTGGCATCACAATATCTTACGACACATTGCAATGTCTTACGATAGTGTTCACAACAGCACATTAAAGATACCATTCGCAACTCATTACGATGGCTTAACGACATTAAAATGCCCTCAGATAAGACATTCTTCGTAACAGGGTCATTATATAAAGCCTGAGCTCCACAGCAACGGGCTAACTTCGTTTCATTACGATCTCCGCGCGGTTCTTCTTGGAGCACCCAAGAGGCCTTCCGAGGGCGGCTCCATCTCCCTCAGGCAGGAGTTGTTGTTGTTGTTGTTGGGGGGGGGGGGTGTCCTCGCCTCGACCAGAGCAATTTCCTCAAAATATTATCTGATAAGGAAAGTAATCTAACTTGGTGCGGCTTTATGACATCTTATCTCAAAAAAGTTAACGACATCGAGGGACAACATTCATTGACTTCTTATACATGTGCATGCTGGACTTGTACTGGTGTGGGTCTGTTTCTATGTCAAGGAGCAGGAGGAGGAACAGGCTGGTGGCAGAGGAGGAAGAGGAGGTGGAGGAGGAGGATTAATTAGTATTTCATCGACGATGACAAGCGCTTCTATCCTTAGGGGGACACAATCGCGCTGAGGAGCTGTAGCAGTCACAAGGGTGGTAAAGGAAAGCACTTAAGGATGGTTGGAACAGTCTTTTTAAATGGAAAATAATTTCTAATGACATAAGGATGCTGCGAGACTCTGGTCCGTAGGAGTATTACTGAAATCCCTAAAGTATTGATGGCATGAATTCATGGTGTCAATGTCCCATACGGGAAGAGAGGGTAAGGGTGAGGAGGAGGGTGAGGAGGAGGAGGAGGAGGAGGAGGAGGAGGAGGAGGAGGAGGAGGAGGAGGAGGAGGAGGAGGAGGAGGAGGAGGAGGAGGAGGAGGAGGAGGAGGAAGAGAATGGATCAGTCGCTAGTGGACATTTCTCCTTGTGTTTACCTAGTTGTAGTATACGGGGTTGCGACTGTACTCATGGAGTCCCGTCACCATCTTTCCATTCCTCAGGCTTAGCCCTTCTGTAGATTCATTAATGATAGTGGCCAAGATCATTCTTCTCATTCCACGAATTGACGTATCTAATGGATAGTTCTGGTTCTCATCAAATTTTATCCAATCTTTATATTTCAAGAGGATCTCTTTCATTTCACAACACTACGTCCTCGCTGTCCATTTCCGTTCCTTTTTTTTATCTAAATATATATATCATACCACTTTTCAATCTAAATATAATCATTATATCACCTCTCTTCGCTCTTCTAATGTGGAAAATCCCAGATCTTTTAGTCTCTAATCATATGTCTTATCAGCCAGGCTTGGAGTCGCTTCGGTTGCCACTCTTTGTAATCTTTCTCATTATATATATATATATATATATATATATATATATATATATATATATATATATATATATATATATATATGGGGGGGCGTGTAAACATACATATACCAAAGGTTTTTTCCCCTTACAAGGGAGGTAGCAAAAAACTGAAGCATAAAAACCACTCCCACCCATTCCACTCCCATCCACTACCCCTCCCTCCTTCCCTCCCTCTCATCTTGACTCCTGGATGACGGGTCATTCCTGGATCTCGCCCACTGCCCTGGGTCAGAAGCGATGTCGCAAGACAGCACATCCACACCATGGCCGTTTCATTAAATCGTCTACGCCACCTCTCCGTCCCCTCATTCATTCATTTTTGTGATCAAACTACTGCTGCGTATTCCTGTTTAGAGAGAACCAGACATTTCTGTCACATCATCCTCATCTAAATAATGAAATGCCACTCTTGTAAGCAAGTCATTAGTATGCGCTCGCGTGTGTGTGTGTCCGTCCGCGCGTATGTGCATGTTGCGCACGAATAGAATTTAATCAACATCTAGGGTTAATTCTGCACCTTCTGATCAGGAGTGTCACTGAGGTCTGACGATGGGAGGACAGGAGAATCATTCTAGCCAGCGTTCACCTCACAGATCCTCCACTGTTCAGGTAGCAGCCATCACTGATCCCTAAGGGAAGGGAAGGGAAGGGAAGGGAAGGGAAGGGAAGGAGTGGGGGTGCATAACGTCGGGAAGGGAAACGGAAAGGGTAAAGGGGGGGAAGGGAAATGGAAAGGGCATGGAAGGGAAGGGAGAGGATTTGGAAGGGGAAAACAAAGAGGGGACGGGAAAGGGAAGGAAAGAGAAGGTAGGGGAAGGGGAAGTGAAGGGAAGGGGTTGGGAAAGGAAGGAGAAGGGAAGGGAAGGTAGGGATAGGGAGGGAGGGAGAGAGGGAAGAGAGGAAAATTGTGAAAGAAACGGCGACAGGACGGAAAAAATGACGAGAAAGATGAGACGGAGGAAGAAGGTCAAAGCGACGGCGTGGGATGAGGAAGAGGAGAGAGAGAGAGAGAGAGAGAGAGAGAGAGAGAGAGAGAGAGAGAGAGAGAGAGAGAGAGAGAGAGAGAGAGAGAGAGAGAGAGAGAGTGAGAGAGGGGGGGTAAAGAGAGTGAGTGAGAGAGAGTGTGTGTGTGTGTGTGAGAGAGAGAGAGAGAGAGAGAGAGAGAGAGAGAGAGAGAGAGAGAGAGAGAGAGAGAGAGAGAGAGAGAGAGAGAGAGAGAGAGAGAGAGAGAGAGAGAGAGAGAGAGAGAGAGAGAGAGAGAGAGAGAGAGACGGAGGTGGGTGTGGATGGGAGCCGGTAAGTGAAGACAAGGGGGTGACAGAGGTTAAGTGGGAGCCTTTGACTCAGGGCCACGGTGATGCTTTGCAGGACTCTGCTGCGGCCGGGCCGGCTCTCGTCCAGCAGTGGCAGCGGTGGCCCGCCGACGTCCTTGCAGCAGCTGCAGCAGCAGCAGCTCCACAGTAGCGTCCCTGTGAGCTTCGGTGCCACTCACCACAGTGTTGTGTACAGGTCGGCACTCCGACCCCATCAATACTGTGACGTACTTAAAGCTTTTATCGGACAATACATTTTACCTTTGTAAACTCTCGTTTGGCAAATTCTGCCAGGTGTGTGTGTGTGTGTGTGTGTGTGTGTGTGTGTGTGTGTGTGTGTGTGTGTGTGTGTGTGTGTTTGTGTTCATCCTCTGTCTTCATGCAACAGAACATTTGGTGTCCTCCCCTACTCTCCCCAACTATTGAGGAGAGGACATTCTCTTTTCATTAGAGGATTAAATAATTTTTTTATTTCGAGTAAATGGAATTTGGGACTCAAACCTAATAAAATGGTCTGACGTTGCCAGAAAACTCGGGAAACTTTCCATTAAGCTAAACGAATTACAAGCCAGACGCGGTGGTCATGTTCTTTATTGTCCCGTGACGTCATGTCGTTTCAGAGGCGCACTCGACATGTCACGGTGTGGGAAATGCTGCATCATCAATGCGCATGGGACAGAAACAAAAGACGTTGCCAGCGCGTACAAACACAAACATACACACACACAAACAAACACACACATGCACACGGATGGTGTCTAGAAGCTACAAACCTTATTCATTGTGTGACAACAGCTTCGCATTCTTTCTTGTGAAATGTGAACTTATCGCGTGGTCGGCTTTACTTGTTACCAGTACACGTCTACACGAATCATACACCTTCATTCCGATGTTCCGGGGCAGCACGGGGTCGGAAACAGGAACAAACGACTCCAAATGGAATGATTTTCAGAAAATCCTGAGGAGTTATGAAGGCTCAAAAAGCAAATTTTCCTACATTCTTTGAAAAATGTACTTAATTTTTTAAAAGTTATCTAATCATCTTTAGAAATAATGCAATCTTCGTAATTTACTTTCAAAATGTTGTTTCCATATTTGTAATTAAACTAAATCTGACTTTATCGATTCTGCCAAACTATAATTTCTATGCCACGTTACTCCATGTCAATTAAGGTCTCCCCATAAATAGTCGTCTTGGTGACAAACACGGGGGTAGATATTGAAACAATTGCAAGAGCGACTCGAATTATCGGACTTCCATCTACTGGGGTTCGACCCCAGTAACTCATAAGAACATAAGAATGAAGGAGACTGCAAGAGACCATAAGCCCTACACTAGGCAGCTCCGTAACGCAAGTGACGCGACTGGACACGACCTCCAAAACGGACGCGAGACGTCAAGTCGAAAACGCCGATATGATGTTGAATAACGGTCAGAAACCAATTTCTATGCTCTTTCGTCGTAGATAACCAGGGGTCCTATACCTGAGAGTCGAACAATAAAGGTATTCTTGCCGTTGACGCAAGCTTCCGTCGGAGCGGAAAAATTACAAAATTCAACAAAGAAAGTGGTGCTCTGTCTGTGTATACTCGTCCAAAGAGCGAGCGAGCGAGCGAGTGGTCGAGACGTGGCTTCAGCAAGGGTCCTCGCCAATTACCACGAAACCTTACCGACGAGAGGCAACGAGTCGGGCCGGTCGGCCGGCCACCCAAGTGACGCACCACCGGTTTATCTCACTGTACGATTTCCACAAACTTGATTACATTATACCAGCGGCGCAGAATTGTCCTCGGTTCCGGGGATATATGGTTCCTGCCGATGCATGAGAAAAGGAAGGAACGGGAGGTAAGTGGTAATGAACTTTTCTGTTATATAATGCAAAAGAAAACACAATGACACAATGGGTACAAGTTTCGTAAGATACGTACTCCAGTAAAATTAAACCTGCTACTAACCAAGGACCATAACAATGAATCCTCGAGTTACACGAGCCCCAAAGGAAAGAGTGACCTTGTAGCAATTGAATTCCAATTGGCGGATGGAGATATAGGGCCCAAGCATGAATCTCAAATGCGAGACAGGTACAATATTGGAAAGGCAAAATTGCCGCGGGTTGAGGAAATTTATTGAAGAAGCAAACTGAAAGTACACAACGGTGCTATGGTCTCCGCATAGGGTGAAGGATATAAACAGCATTGACAGCATACAAAGAACATTGACCAAATTGGCTCAACAATGATAATAAACACATCAAGAGAGACTGAAACCACTGTGCCTACTATCAACGAAGGAGAGAAGTGTAAGCGGTGACTTGACAGAAGTGTTCAGGACATTAAAAGGTATAAAAACGACAAAGTTCTCAAAATCTGGGACAAGCAAGTTCTGAGGTCAGGGAGCAAAGTTAAAACAAATCTAAAAGATGTCAAGAAATACAGTTTTCCATACAAATACATTAAAACCTAGAATAGACGATAATATTGCCCAAACTAAATTCATAAGCTAGGTATGGTGGAGAATATGAGAAAGGATCTCACGAGCATCTTTCCTATAACAAAATCAGGTAAATTCAACACATACACACACACACACACTGTGTGCAAAAAATACAAGAATTCAAGAGCAAACTGGATATGGCGAGATACAATGACGTGACACCCCGAGCTTAGCTCCCCTCTCCCGTATGATACAACTAGGTAAATAAACAAACACACCTTCACTGTTGGGGATAAAGTGGGCAAATCCAGTTGTGTCATTGTTGCTGACTGGAAAAAGGATCACGTATTTCCTGGAGGAAAAGCCGGGACTAAAAGCTGCGGAATGCTGAAGAAACTGCCTCCACAGTCATGGGAAATGACTCAAGAAGCGACTAATCAGATTGAAGATTTGTTTTGGCTGAGCCAGTACAACAGGGGTGGTTCGCGTCCACGTCCATTAAAAATCAAATCAAGTCACGTTGAAGGATGTTTGGGTCAGGAATGATGCTACTGAGGATGAACGGGAAAATATAAGGGGAATTGCATTTGAAGCCAAGGGTATGGACAAGAGTTAAGTAGAATAATATTTTTTCTCGAGTTTTAAATCAAAAGTTGTGGAAACGGTATTGAAAAAAGAGAAGAGGGTGTGATAATGCAAGAGGCAGTGTAAGGAGTTTTAAGTAATCTGTCCCTACCAAACTCCTACGTGGGAGATGTATCCCTTCAATTTGCTCACAATATCTATGAAAACGCGTACAACAATCATCGGTTGCGATTAATTGTAGAAATGATAACAACAAACCCGATTTAGTACCCCGCTTATTGCTCGCTCCAGTTCCGCAGCCCATACCACCTGCCAAGGCTTCGGCCGTAGCACGCAGGTGGACCCTTCCTTACTCCATTCATTATCGAAGGACTGCTATGGATATAAACAAAATGACCTGTTCGAAATAAATGTCATCTCGCACGGCAGGGTTTCCATGCAACCGCTTAATTTGTCGATCAACTCATCATACTCCTATCTAATCAAATCTTATGATTAGATGGGCGTGAGACTGTCCACAAGAATAGAGGATCCGGTAAATCACAGCATATGTCACAAGATTGTCTCTTTGGCTGAAAATCTACATCGTCATCGGTGTTGCCTAGCTTGTGTGGCCATTTACATATGTGCGTTTCACGTTCAGAGGTCTGACGCAGTTAGGAGTGAGTTCTACAAAGATAATCTAGTTATCACTAAGTGGTGAAGCTAATCTCGTCTTCCGGATATGAGGAAAGCGCCACAGTTCCGTGCGTGCGTGAATGCTGCGAGTCTTGAGAGTGAGTGTAGAGGAGAGGGGGAGGGGTCAGCCATAACAAATACCTAACGGAAATAACGGCCATCGTTACCATGCCAACGGAATTTTTCGGGGGGGAGGGGGGGTTGTGGCGGCTTCACGGTCCACTGCGACGCGAGCAAGGTCCGTGACATACATCATGTAGCAAGTAGTCAATGAGACATCCAAACCTAATACTACTATCACTATTGTAAAGCCGTCCCCCACTATCTCTCTGGGTTCATTCTTGCACGGGCTTGTCCGAGGCAACCTTGTTGGGTTCTGTGCCGGAAAGAAGGTCCAATCAAACTCAAGGTCTTCCACTTCCTGGTCATACGAGATCTGACCTCATACGAGATCTGACCTCACTTCATCTACCCAGCAGATCGTTATTTACCGATCTGCCGCACTTTAGATATTTCATTCCACCTAACGCCAATGACATTCGACTGAAGGAGAACTCTTGAGTTTAAGGAGGTTACGGCCAACTTCATAGACCCGTTTGTGAGCAAGTTTTGCTTCAGATTTTATTCTAACTAACGCCGGATGATTTCGTTCAGCCGCGGTGGAGTCACAGACATCAGGGTTATTTCGCTTCTGCGTGTTGCAGTAACGCTGATGCACACAAGTCGACAAGAACCAAGGTCATTGCTCGAGCAACGGCGAATGATTATCCCATGTGAGCTGCTCTTGTGACGAACCACGACCAAACCATGCTTGGAGTTACATTCACATGTAAGAGGGGTCCTATGTACGAAATATCATATACACTCGATTAAATGTTTCCTCAACTTAGTTCCGTTGGGTTGCAGTTGCCGCGCAGAGAGAGTGAGGTTATTATTTGTGCTAGACAAGTGGGGCTTCTTCCTTCCTTGAAATAAAAAAAAGATCTGTCATAACACTTTCCGATACGTTATTATAGGTACACTATATACACATATAAAATGCACTCGAAGAGGACTGGTAAACAGGGAAAAAACGTTTTCTTCTAGATCATTATAAAATTATACAAACCATGAGTAAAACGATAAAATAAATATTACAAAGGTATTCCCACGACTACAAAAAGCACTGTGTGTGTGTGTGTGTGTGTGTGTGTGTGTGTGTGTGCGCGTGCGCTATACACACAACCGGGCGATGTCTTACATTTCGCATTATCCTGGTGACATTTTGTTCTGGCTGAGGTCCCCGCAGATCTTGTCAACCCGTGGAGGGGGAGGAGAAAGAAGAGGAGGAGGAGGAGGAGGAGGAGAAGGAGGAGGAGGAGGAGGAGGAGAAAGAAGAGGAGGAGGAGGAGGAAGAGGAGGGGTGGTGCGACCCATAAGAGTGAAGTTAATAAGGCAAGACTACCGTCACCGGAACCCACAAACATTCAACATGATCCACTTTCACCTCCACTCCATTAACCAGCACCCCTCCTCCCACCCTTACCTAACAAACGCGTCCCCACATCTATGCACTCGATCGCTTTCAACAGTCTGCCAAGGTTGTCATCCCTATTCTCCGTCATTTGCCACTTCCCACTCGAGTCCCTCTCCTCTCAGCCACCCCTCTTATCTCCAATCGCTCTTCTCGCCCCCCACGCCATTCCTTCTCGGACGACCTGTGCGTCTATTACCTTCCACCTTTGACCCAAACGCTCTTTTCATCAACCCTATACCCGTATTATCTTATCACCCCCGTGACCAATGCTTTCTCCCACAAATTCACACCCTTCCAAAACCAACGTATCAGTTCTCCTCGGTCCGTCCATACTTTTCAAGCAACTTGTTCGACTATTTCCATTTATTCTTCTTCTCTACGTTACTCATAAATGTCAGTTTTAATGCATTCTCCGTCGGTGCGATCATACATTTACATAGTTTGTTCTAGCGGTAAGTAGGCGAACGGTTCTAATCAGTTTGGGAGTGGTAGGAAGTCACGTTCGAGTGAATGAAGGACAGGGCGTCTTTTTGGTTTTGCCACAGGAGGGCGAGATGCCAGGTCATCCCACCACCATCCGCTGCTGCCACACCCAAAGGACGATAACTGTACACGCCATCCCCTTCCACCTCTCTTTGTCTAGACTCACCTTACCTTCTTCTCTTTAGCCCTCCCTATTCTTCTTACAAATATCTTTTTCTGACTATCGTCGGCCACTCTACCCTTTACTCTGGTTACTGACAGGCTATTTCATTCAAGTCCGGGACACTTCGGGAGCGAAGGAGCTCATTCAACAAGAACAAGCTATATTTAGCTCTGATCTTGCATTTCCATCCTTAATATATGTAAGCCTTAAAAGGTGAGGGTGTTTCTCTCGGGTGAGAAGAATCGGCTGATTGCAGAGAGATAACCTCCTGAGGACGACAGCCTCTACCTTGCACAGGTCAGTCGAGAGAGACAGGCCTTAACCCGTAACAGGTTGGGTCGTTTCCCTCAGCTGGGTAAGGACCTGTTCACACTAGCAGTACCACATAGTCAAGGAAAAACTGCGCGGATCTGTGTGAACGCCTTCACTGACTTTCACTGTCATGGAACCGCTGGTGTGAACAGGGTCTGAAACAAATCTGCCGGCGCGCATAGAAAAAGCTATTATAAGGCGGAGTGCCGCTCCGCATGGATTAGGTAACTGTATTTCAGTGTAAAATCTCTTTAGAGAAGAATTTCTTTCACCAATGGTTAGTCTTATATCTCTCTCGCTACAAGGCGGGGGGGGGGTGCATAATAAATATCTCCCAGTACAGGAGTAATCTCTACTGTTGCAGGGATACCACAGGATTGTGTGTGTGAGTGCGTGTGTATGTGTGTGTGTGTGTGTGTGTGTGTGTGTGTGTGTGTGTGTGTGTGTGTGAGAGAGAGAGAGAGAGAGAGAGAGAGAAAAGACGCCTTTACGTTCGGAATAATTAAGATCGAGACAACAGGTAGACAAGACGGAGACAAAGAGAGACAAGGCGATGACCATCACCGTTACGCGATACGTGGATTTCGGAAAGAAAATTGTATTTACTTATTCACCAGAGAACGGTTTGTCATACAACGCTTTAATCAGTTTGACGGTGTCTGCCTTTAGCACGATCCCAACCGAATTCGGAAACGTTTTAGCCGCAAACTTACGCTCAAGCATGCTCCGTTTCAGGTGTGGCGTCTCCTCACATTCTTGTCACGTCCTGTATACATTAACGTGCCTTTGAGGCGCCTTGGCCTGGGATCTCGCCCCGTAATTATGAAGGTATGGATTCGATTCCCAACGGCTACAGGTGGTTGCCACCTGCTTTGTTTGTCTAAGTGCAAAAGGTACAGCAGGTGGCAGCTCTGACCCCCAGCTGAAAACCTTCTGACGAGATCCTGCATGTCCTCTGCAATACAAAATGGGCCCTCCATGACTTGTCATAATTCATGAATGAATAACCTTGAAAACCACAACTCCTTACATATTTCCTTGTGGAACCTGTCGCATGATTTCATTTAACCTCTTAAACTCGCAAACCGAAGCAACCAGTTGCATGAAACGGATCGCAACGGATGCCTATACTCTGCGACAGCAATACACTGTACCATATTGTACATATGATTTTCCTTTACTTGTTTTTTTTTCAGAAATTCATGTGCTTGATTCCTTGTGGTCAAACGTACAGGAAACGTTGCTTTCATAGAGTCTAGGCATTCGTTGCCATCGGTTTCAGGTAGGTTGAGCCGGTGTGCGAGCTGCCTTAATGATCCATGTCTTGAATGACTACGACGTTATGCAGTCCCTCAAATGAATAAAACCGTTTTCAAAGCGCCACAGTAAGCAAGAGTTTATGCAACTTGAACTACGCGTCCGTCTTCTAGGTTACTCAATGAAGAAGGATCTGGGGGCTCATAGGCTATACAATATGGGTTTTCTACGTGTTTATACACACACACACACACACACACACACACACACACACACACACACACACACACACAATTTTTTTCACTTTCCTCCCTGAGGATGACCGCGTCTAGTCGAAAGACGTCTCAGAGATTATACAAATGAAAAGGTCTTTTGGACTCCTACCAAACACCCTCAAGCCTCCCCAAAAAGGTGTTACATCTGATAAAGAAAAGCTGCAATACAAACTCTACAACAACACTGTCACTCTTGATTTCCACACACACACACATTTATATAAATATATATATATATATATATATATATATATATATATATATATATATACACATACATATATCATAGTTCACTACAACCAAATGTCACAGATTATTTTACATTTTCTAAAATATACATATATACATATACTAAAGGCTTTTTTCCCCTTACACGGGGGGTAGCCAAAAAGAAAAAGGCATAAAAACCACTCCCATCCATTCCATTTCCTATATAATCCACTCCCCTCCACCCTCTTCCCTCCCTTCTAAAATATAATCGGTAATATTCCAATAACTAATTACTATTTTCAAGGTAAAGTTACACCAATTTGTTCCATGTGACGAGCTTACACTACAAACATTCAAAGATGCAGTTCCACAAGATGCGTAGTCAGACAAAACCCAAAAGCTGATATAGTGATGGCGTTTCACACCCAAATTGCGCACGCGCACACACACACACACACACACACACACACACATTCTCGACAAGCAGGTACGGCCAGACAGGCGCCCACAAGCAGCCCCCCCACCCTCACCCCCGGTCTGGACTGGGAGTAAGTTTTGACTCATTCTGTTCATAAAACCTCCTCGCGCCGCCTTCTCCAAGAGCCGTCCGTTAATATAGGCCGCCAGTCAGCCGGAGCAGGCCAACCCCGTGGTACGACAAAAGGGCCTTGCTACCTCCCCACCACCCCCACCTCCTCCTCCTCCTCCCCTCTTCATTGCAGTGCCATGTAGTGCCATGACCGGAGGGCCACCAACACCGGAAACAATGGCACCGTCTCTACGAGGGCCGGTCGGTCGCCAAGAAATTTTCTTGGCTCGAGTTGGCAAAATCTCAAACATATTATTCTTCACTAATTACAACATATATGTACAAATGGCACACCTGAATTCCATTATACCTACGTATCCCTCAGCTTGATGTTTTATGCATTTCACTTTAACAGGTAAATGGACCTTACGAACTATTCTTGAACTTCGTTTAAGACACTAGTCTTGGTCAAAATGAACACAAGAGTCATGATCTTAGTTTCAGCTTCATTATTGAAGCCAAAAAATAAATAAATAAATACATAAATAAATAAATAAAAATAATAGCTAACTGTTCTCCACAGTCCTGGGCAGAATTCGAAAAACTATTCCAATACAAACAGGAACAGAATTCCGACTTCTGTCTATGACCGAATGCAAGAAGGCTTCACCCAAAAGGTCACTATCGAAAGGGAGATGGGAATGACGGAAAGAGGGATAAGGGAGACAGGCCCGGAAAGACATCCATTAAAGAATGGGGGGAGGGGGGAGAGGTGAGAAACAAGGTAATGAAGGGGGGAAGGAAGGAAGGAGAAGACAAGAGAACTAAACAAAAATAGAGACTGAGTGTGGAAGGCACGGTGCAATATGCAACAAAAGAAGTGCATCATTTGCCTTATATAAAGGATGAGTACAGGAGTAGGAGAGAGAGAGAGAGAGAGAGAGAGAGAGAGAGAGAGAGAGAGAGAGAGAGAGAGAGAGAGAGAGAGAGAGAGAGAGAGAGGACTGCGTGATAAAGAATGAGGGAAGGATGTGACAGGAGAGGGCGAGTGAGCGTGGCAGTCGTCTGCAGAGGATACCCGAGGATGGAAGTACATGGACAGGAACGGGGACAGAAGGGAAAGAAAGGAAGGCGGGCGGGTGGAGAGAGAGAAAGCGGAGGAACAGGGAATAAAGTGGTGGAAGAAGTGGAGGAGAGAAGTGATTGAGGAGGAGGAGGAGGAGGAAGGGTTAGGAGGGGGAGAAGGGGGAGGAGAAGGGGGAGGAGAAGGGGGAGGAGAAGGAGGGGGAGAAGGAGGGGAGGAGTGGGAGGAGGAGGAGGGGGAGGAAGAGAAGAGGGAGGAGAGGTAGGGGGAGGAGAGGGAAGAGAAGGAGGAGGTGGAGAAGAGGAAAGATGAGTGGGGAGGAGGAGAGGGAGGGGGAGGAGAGGGAAGGGGAGTAGAGGGAAGGGGAGGAGGTGGAAGGGGAGGGGGAGTGGGAAGAGGTGGTGAGGGAATTGGAGGGGTAGGAGGAAAGGGAAGAGGGGGTAGGAGGAAAGGGAAGAGGAGGGGTAGGAGGAAAGGGAAGAGGAGGGGTAGGAAGAGGGAAGAGAAGGGGTAGGAGGAGAGGGAAGAGGAGAAGGAGGAGGGGGAGGAGAAACAGGAGGAGGAGGAAGGGGACGAGAAGAAGAAGAAGAAGAAAAATAAGATGAAGACGAAGAAGAAAGAATCCCCTGAACATTGGGTTTGTAGTTTGGTTATTTCGTTCAAGACCAATTTTCTCCGCTTACGAAATTCTACCTTCTGGTTAGTGTGCGGATTTCGCAAACCTTGTTATTCCAAGGGCGAACAGGATTTCTACATCCAATCCATTTCCACCAAAGCAAAGGAGGCACGTTACAGTACATTCCCTGCAAGTTCTGGTCGATTATATTATAAACGATGCGTCGTCTGTAAATCACTAGGCAGCTCCCACTAGTCAAAATCAGAAAAGCCTAAGCCAACATTGAAATCTTCACAGACAAAAAAGTATTGCGGAGTCTAAGAGGAGGTAAAGGAGAAGTTTAATGAAGGTGACAGTAAAAAAAAAGAAAAAAAAATCAGCTTTTTATTGTGAGTGGAGAATAAATCTCCAATACTTAAAGAATGCTGAGTGACTCTGGTCCATAGGGATGTCACGGAAGTCTCCCGAATACCGACTGCATAAAACGACGATTGACAACGACGGCGGCGCTGCAATAACAAACAGGGCGGCAGACGTCAACGACGTGTCCACGAGAAGCCGAGTTCTTGCTATGCCAAGCAGCACACAGGTTTCTTGTCGCAAAATAAAACACCTGAAGAGATATTTCATCGTTTCGGTACCAACTCCTCATTATAACCACTCACTAGTAGCAGTGTACCACTACGAGAAAAAAATAAAATAAAAAAACGAAAACAAGCGTAAGAAGAAACGTTGTGGAAGGGAGTAGTATTGTAACGACTCAACATTCATCTTTACTATGTTTCCTATACAAAAAAATAGACATTAAATCACCTTGCTCTCGACCTTCAGCTCTACACACACACACACACACACACACACACACACACACACACACACGTACATACTCATAAACGCACGTATACACAAACACGGTGTAAAAGCTTGGTCGAGATCTTGAGTGCTCTTCTCGCTTCTTTCTCTCTTTGGTCACCGCTGTCAACTTGCGCTGTCGAGCAGTCATGTCGTGTGATACTGAAGCAATATTTACATGTCCAAAGAAAAATATGCAACTTTGAATGCAACACTCCCCGCCTGAATATATTTCCTCGGCGTCCTCCAAATTTGCACCAGGAGGAGAAGGAGGAGGAGGAGGAAGAGGAGGAGGAGGAGGAGGAGGAGGAGGAGGAGGAGGAGGAGGAGGAGGAGGAGGAAAACAAACTGCCACTATACACAACAACCCAGTTCGCGACTCGGAGAGCTACAGCGGGCACCTCCGACTACGACGACACACATCACCAACCGCACACCGGCACGCGCAAACCAAAACATCACAGCCTTATACGTAAACATCCACTGACGCCTTGGCTACATCCACGAGCCCGACTTGTTTGTGTGAAACATAGAAAACTTGCATAAAAATTACCTATATGCAGTAATCACAGACACCATTTATATAACTAATCGATTCCATTCTTTCGTAGGATACATCAGGGTGGGTCGGAGGTGGGAGGGAACAAGAGGGAGGGAGGGAGAGGGAGAGAGGGAGAGAGAGAGAGAGACAGAGAGAGAGAGAGAGAGAGAGAGAGACAGAGAGAGAGAGAGAGAGAGAGAGAGAGAGAGAGAGAGAGAGAGAGAGAGAGAGGGGAGAGAGAGAGAGAGAGAGGGGAGAGAGAGAGAGAGAGGGGGGAGAGAGAGAGAGAGAGGGGGGGAGAGAGAGGGAAGGAGAGAGAGGGGGGAGAGAGAGGGAAGGGGAGAGGGAGAGAGAGAGAGAGAGAGAGAGAGAGAGAGAGAGAGAGAGAGAGAGAGAGAGAGAGAGAGGGGGGGGGAGGGACAGTGAAGGAGTGTGAGGAGGTAGGTGCGGGTGCGTGCGTGCGTGCGTGCGCGCGTGTGTGTGTGTGTGTGTGTGTGTGTGTGTGTGTGTGTGTGTGTGTGTGTTTTAGTAGGTGTGACAGGCACGTGTCTACCCACGCAGCACCACCCCGCAGGCATATCATCGACGGAAAATTGCATCCTTGCCGCCGCAGCGACCACAGCCTAACAAACAAACAACCAAACAAACAGATGTGGAGAGGCCAAACACTTACAGGCGCCAATCATGGGTCGGCTCTGACGTCACCCACACGTTACCTGCAACAAAGCGTCAACATCATTAGCCATGGCAACAAGAACAACGGGCAATATTGCAAAATACACGACACAAGACCTCGGCAGTTACAGGCCTGCCTGCCCCTCGGGGCGAAGACACGGGCGCAGGTTGCAATTGCAGAGCCTCCAAGAGCTCGCAACTGCTCCATGTGCAAGGAGGTGCAACTTCCCCGCTGGCAAAAGGGGAAGAAGTCCCACGGGGCAGCATCCACCGACCCTGGGAGGGTAGGGAGGGAAGACAAAGATCCTGCCCCTGCCCTGCCGAGCCGCACCCGTGGCTCCGAACCCGGGCTGGGATCTCGACGGCTCATCGAGCAAAGAGAGCCCCTGTACAGCAACAAGTTTTTAAAGCCCGCAGCGCGCTCCATAAGACTATCTCGACGCAGGTCAGACAGGCATCGTCTCGGAGCTCCATCCCTCCCCCTCTTACGCTATACATTACTCTGATTAATACAAGACGGTTTCATGATGCTGCGCAGCGCCTTGAACTAGAGAGGGTTGATATATCTCCGTGCGCCGCTTCTAATCTACAGTTCAATTTGCTACACCTTATTTTGGTTGCGCTCACGCGATTTCATGCAGCTGGTGGACCATCCCCGGACTGAGGAGGAGGAGGCCAAGAGCGTGTAATTTCAGGCCAACAGGAAACGTGTGTGTGTAGAACTCAAAACCGAGGCATTTACAACTGGCCGCGTATGACGTCAAGCAATTCGATCCGTGGATGCAATCTGACCTTCATGCAGTGCGGACAAAGTCAGCGAGAAAAATCTCTCTTAATTCCTTTCGCTACGACGGTGCACTTTCGTGATTCTATTCTGGTTGACGCCATGAACTCCACCAATCCATTTGTTATTTTCATGATGGCGCTATCTAAGGTCCTGTTTTCAATGGCCCATGCTAAATTCAATCACCTAAAGGCACAACCGGTCACTCACAGGGGTTTAAGTTAGCCTCCATACTCGGGAGGAGGCTTAGCACGACGAAGGTTGAGGGATTAGGAGTGTCCCTCCATGTCCTTCGTCCTCCACATCAAATATTCTAATCACCCTCCCTAGCCTGAGTGTCCGCAGTCATGCGACATCTGTTTATTCTTTGTCG
The DNA here is from genome assembly GCF_046742065.1 of Oratosquilla oratoria. Lineage (NCBI taxonomy): Eukaryota > Metazoa > Arthropoda > Malacostraca > Stomatopoda > Squillidae > Oratosquilla > Oratosquilla oratoria. The sequence continues at coordinate 4,036,483 of NC_134787.1, read as the reverse complement.
CTTTTAGTCGTTCCTGCAAACCCATCGACGGAATGCTTTAATCATACTGCATTGTGTGTGTGTGTGTGTGTGTGTGTGTGTGTGTGTGTGTGTGTGTGTGTGTCACCCACCACTCACCAGCGCTTCTATCCTCAAGGACCTCCTGAATCACATCTATAAAGCAGAGCCATGGAAAGGGGGCCCCTTGTTGATTTTGGATTTGAATATACTTATCTCGTTTTGCAATAACCTTTATTTCTTATCATCTTCTTCCATGGGGATGGGAATGGGGGCAGTGGGGGCTCCAGTGGTATGGGGGGGGGAGGGAGGGTGTGTGACGTAAGATGGCGGGGACGTAATCCGACATTGGGTATAACCACTCGACCACGCTGACGCATTTTCTTGTGTTTTCCTCTGCTTAACCTTCCTGACCCTATGGCGCTCTCGAAGGATTCTGTACTGTTTACCTCTTCATTCACTCTATTCTTATTTATTTCATCTTTATTCTCTTTCTGGATCCGACCTCGTTATGGACCGAAAGATCTCCCTCCGTGCCAACATTCATGCTCTGCCAGTGCAGCCCTCAATTCTGCACTCGTTCCACGAAGGCAGACTCGTAATGAAAGGGCCCATGGTCGACCAAAAGTCATACTATTTCCTCCCGTCCAAACACACACACACACACACACACACACACACACACACACACACACACACACAGAAACTGAATAATATCGTTTGCCTTACGAAGAGAAGCTTAGGCACCTTAACTTACACTCTCTGGAAAGACGCAGAGTGCGGGGTGATCTAATAGAGGTGTTCAAGTGGATCAAAGGCTTTAACAAAGGTGATGCAAACAAGGTCATCATATTAAAACAACAGGGCAGGACTCGCAGTAATGGTTATAAACTGGACAAATTTAGATTTAAAAAGGAAATAGGCAAGAATTGGTTTACTAATAGAGTGGTTGACGAATGGAATAGACTTAGTAACCATGTAGTAAGCGCTGAAACTATCAGTTGTTTTAAGAAACGATTAGACAACTTTATGGATGGGGATGACAGGTGGTGATGGATACGGAGCTGCCTAGTGTAGGCCTTATGGTCTCTTGCAGTCTCCTTCATTCTTATGTTCTTCTGTTATGTTCTTAGGACAAAGTCGAGCGCATGACGAGGTCGAGTGAAGCCCACATCAGATTATTCCATTTGGCCGAGAATCGACCCTGGCTGAGAGGAGGGCGCTGGGGGCTGGCGAGTTACAACCGTTATGCCGACTCGCCATCTCGCTCGCTCGCTCGCTTGCTTGCTTACTTGTCCGTCCTGACGTCGTTGGTGACGTCATCGACAATGAGTCGCCTCCACACGTGTGGAAATCTGGCAACTTTTGCACGTCGACAAGATAATTAAACCCGTCGACACGTGGGGATGGCGAGCCGACGATTAAAACAGCTATGCTGAGGGGACTAAACTCGACGAATCTCGTTCCCCAGCGCAAAGGTCAAAACTTTGGTCGCAGTTCAGAGCCTCCTGGCGAAAACTCCTCACCTGTTGTTGTTGTTGTTATTGTTGTTGTAAAGGCTAATTCAAGTCTCGCTGATGCTGATTGCCGCCTTGCTTTCAGAGTCCGGTTCTACCTGCTGCTTCCTCCAGTCTCCCTCAACCACCCAATCACCCCCACCCCACCATTCCCCTCCCCTTCCCTCCCCTCCCCTCCAAGCCCCTCTTGTCTTCGCGTCCCTCCTGCCCCACGTACACGCAGCGGGTGAGTCACACACTCTAGGCCTACGCAGCAGACAAGTTTCTGACAATCGAGCGAGCGATCGAGCAAGCACACCGAACCCCGCTTCTTAGATTTGTTATCACACGTCTGACGACTCTATCTTCGACGAGAGCGGCATCAATATCTCAATATCATCATCATCATCATCATCTGACCAGGTGTGAGGCAGCTTTTAACGCAGCGGTATGACGTATGACGTCCTGTGGTGTAACATCATGTAATGTGCACCAGACATCAGGATGTGGCATGCTTAAACGTGGTGCAATCTGAGTGTGTGTGTATTTACCTAGTTGTATTTTATGGGAAGGGGAGCTATGTTCGTGGTGTCCCGTCTTCATATCTCGTTTTATCTGGACTGTTTTTAGATTCGTGTATCGTTTTTGCATACACCACATTTTCATCTAACTTGTTCCAAACGTCTATTACCCTGTGGGGAAAGCTGTTCTTTTCCAGGTCTCTTCTATAACTGTCTTTCTTGACTTTCTTTCTGTGTCCTCTTGTATCTCTACTATCCCATTTTATTAGATCCTTTCATGTGTGTGTGTGTGTGTGTGTGTGTGTGTGTGTGTGTGTGTGTGTGTGTGTGTGTGTGTGTGTGTGTGTGTGTGTGTGTGTGCAAACAACGTGCAAATAAATAAATAAATGCAATGCATGTCTTATTATATTGTGTCGAAACGTCCATTGCGAACATCCCTCTCGTCACTTAGCTGAATAAAATCGCCTGCCTTACCCGGAAGAAAATTCTGTAAAATATTGCGACCAGGTGTTCCATGTTCTCTTCCAGTATCACGTCAATTCACCCAAAGGATTCAATCCATGACACACTTTACAGACATCGTTCTGGCCAAAGTTGGCTAATCTCAATGTCGTTCCAGGGGAGGCTTGGCAAGTCCACTCAACTGAATAAAATCGTCTGACGTCAACCATAATCACATTTTTTTTGGACTTCGTTATCGAGTTGAGAGGAAGTCAATCCTTCCAGCGCTATCCACAACTGAGGCGGGCCTTACACGATCAATATTATTGCCCAATATTTCGTATTGTACAATATTATTGACGGTGTTGGGATGGTATTGAATAACACAATATATAGAAGATATCACTAGCATCAGTACGGAGAAGAATGACCAAAATGATACATGGACTCAGAAATTTATCTTTCGAAGAGAGGCTGCACCTTAACTTACACTCTCTGGAAAGACGCAGAGTGCGGGGTGATCAAATAGAGGTGTTCAAGTGGATCAAAGGCTTTAACAAGGGTGATGCAAACAAGGTCATCATATTAAAACAACTGGGCAGGACTCGCAGTAATGGTTGTAAACTGGACAAATTTAGATTTAAAAAGGAAATAGGCAAGAATTGGTTTACTAATAGGATGGTCGACGAATGGAATAAACTTAGTAACTATGTAGTCAGCGCTGAAACTATCAGTTGTTTTAAGAAACGATTAGACAACTTTATGGATGGGGTGGATGACAGGTGGTGATGGATACGGAGCTGCCTAGTGTAGGCCTTATGGTCTCTTGCAGTCTCCTTCATTCTTATGTTAATACACAGGTCAAACACGAGTGGCTCTTCAATACCATCCCTAAACCGTCAATAATAT